>NW_028126069.1:0-516474 GCF_965194825.1 Balaenoptera physalus
GTCCTGGAAACAAAGAACAGTATCAGTCCAGGACCTTTGCAGGAAATGTCCTCAAGGTCACTAGTGCATCTTAGGATGTTAGCCCAAGGGCCAACTGGGATATCAGGCCACATTGAAGAGATACTTTAATTTGTAAGATTTGTTGTGACCGTCAGACAACATATGTCTTTTGACTCCATTAAGGAATGTGTGAAGGCACAGCACTACTAATGCTACATTAGCTATCTGTCTTTAACTTTCAAAAATAATTTGAAAGCATTTTTAATGCCATTTTTCAGACGGCGAAAAGAAGTGCAAAGAAGTTAACTTGGCCAAATATAAGTGAAGGAGACGTGATTTTAGCTCGAGAACAAATGCTTTGTCTCATTACTGTACTGCTTCACTATAACAGTCAAGATGTGGAGATTTCTAAAATTTTCACCATGAATGTTAAGAAAACACTAGATTGCATGATGTGTTACAGAAACACCCACCAAAATCCACTGAAGTAAGAAGTTGTGAATTCTCTCTGTACTTTGATAAATTCCCCTTGGGAGCACACCGGTTTGGAATCAAGAACGCTTGGTTCTAGTCCTAACATCTCCATTCTGTGGGTCTCAGTTTTTAATATTAAAACTCTCCAAGGTCCCTTCTTAGTGCAGTGATACATGCCTATGGAATTGGGGCTTTTTGCCTGCTTTATGAAGTATTTTAGAGCCAGCTGGCCTGGCACTTTACACTGGAGGAAAAAGTAGCCATTAAGGTCTTAAATTTGTCCCGTGTAGTAAAGACTGAAGGTGAAGATGAGAAGTTTTGTTTTCTTAGGTTTTGTTGAAGCAGGCTGCTACTGACTGCTGCCCTGGGATGCTTGGGATTCGTCATAGGGCCGGAGGCTGTGCCTGCCGGTCTGGCAGTGGGCCATCCCGGCGAAGCACAGCACAGGGGCTGGTGTGCGCTGCCACGTGAAGTATTAGATAACTGCCCAGAAGAGCTGCCATACATGCAGAGGAGGGGGTATTCAGGGCTGCCCATGGTAGTCATAAAATGATAGATATGAATCTAATCTTAGAAAAGCGAGTTGAACTCCCTCACTTTTAGTTGGGGCTCAAGGAAGTGAGGAAAGTTGTGCAAGTTTGTACCTTTAGTGTGAAAGTTGAGGATGGAATTCGGGTCTCCTGACTACTTATCTAACTCACCACTTACACTCATTTATGCTAAATACCATGCCTCCTTTTGCTCCCACAGGAATATGGTCACTTGGTGAATTTATGTTCATTTATTTCATGTACAACCTGAAATGCCTCTTCTTGCTTATCAAATCAATATAAAGCACTTGAAAATTGGATTCAAGCTTAGACAACAGACACAGTGACGTATTAAGATCATTTTATGCCGTATCATGATGATTTTTAGGGAGTTAATTAATTTCCGCTCAAGGAAGCATAAACAGCAACTACATGCAGGTAAAAGACAACAGACAAAAAGGTAGCAGTAAATGGTTGCCCTTTGGGTTCCACAGGGCTTGTGTTAGATAAGGTCTTACTTTGCATAGTTATGATGCGGTAAAGAAGTATACTCCCCACTAGTAAATATTTCAGAGATGCTAAATTGGGAAACTGGCAAATTGCAGGTATGAATGGATGAGTACAATGTGCTCAATGAATAAGGAATCAAAAGGAATCAGAAGGAATCGAAAGAATGTAGGCACCTTAAATGTATTCAGGTACAAAGAAATCACCACAAACGAGACCATGATGGAGGAGAGGTACTGGCTTGTCAATAGATTTGGGTTTGCAGTTTGGAAACCACTCTGTAAACTCCACAAAAACTAATAATTGTGCTAATAACCTTGGTGTTGATGATCATAATCTGGGTATTCAGATTTACTGGCATGACATTATGCAAATCAGTTAACCTTTCTGAAAATCTCATTCCTCATCTGTGAAGGAGTTGGATTAGAATATATTTCCTGGCTTAAATAACCACTGTTGGACAAAGAATCTTATAATTAGTATCTGCAGCTCTTCAGGAGGAAAAAATATTAACGATAATTGATAACTTCAATGAGTAACTTTATTTCTTTGAGTTACGGGATAGTCATGCTTTTTTCAGTCGTCATAGATACTCCCCATCGCTTAAGACTATAAATATATGAGGCTTGAACACACAAAGGAAACTTAGAGATAGTCCACCCCTACTCGAAATTTTATTCTTAAGGGTGGAGAGGCCTTGAATTACAAAGTGACTTGTCTAACTGGTTAATGGTGAAGCCCAAAGGACTAACAAGGCTTCACAGTTCTCCACACACAGGGCTCTTTTCTCCTATAGGAAAAGGGGTAAATAGGTTTTCTTTCTCATGCCAATTCAGGTTGATTAGTAAGGCCTGGCTGTTGAGAAAGACTGTGGAACTGAGAGCCAGGTACTATAGAAAAGACTAATGTTATTGCTTAGGACTGTTTGCTATATAAACAGAACAGGGAAGTCACCTATATGTTTGCCACCTCCTCTCAAAGCTATGGTTTACACATGTTCCTTGAGGTTAAACTTTGAATATTTCTTCTGCCTTGCTTTTTAACAACCATCACTCACAATATTAATTAATGTTGTCTAAGGTATTTCACTCTAAGAGACGGCCTATGTCTCAGTGGACCAAACTTGGATTTGGTCATAAGGAAATACGTCATTCTCAGTGCTTGGATCCTCATTGGGTTTTCTTGAGCTGTTTTTCATTTCTGACGCTGCTAAATGTTTTAGACTTCTCCATTAGCATCATGTGGCCTGTCTGACTAGGATTTCAAGCTGCCAGGGCAGGACCACAGCTCTGAGTACAGGCTGGCTGTAGTTTTGTCCCTCATTATAAGACCATGGAATACAGTGGGAGAGGAGCGGCAGATACCTTGTCCTTTGTGGTTCCGACAACTTAAGTGCAATTCTTGGCAGCCTAGTTTTAGACTCTGATATGGGCCTTTTCTCGTATGATGTTGCAGGAAGCTTTCTCTTGCTGCTGACATGTTCTGGCTCCTTGGTTTACTCAGAGGAGTGGTGAAGGAGACATACCTCAAGCCAGGAGCCGCTATGTTGGCCCTTATGCTCTACTTTCTATAACTTTGCAGGATTTTGGAAGAAAATGAGAATATACTCTGGAACTGGAGATACATATACCCACACGTAGATTCATATATATATATATATTTTCACTTCTTCAGGTCTTTGTCCTCATTCCTATCATCTGGAATTGTTTTGAAAGAAAAACGCATATTACCCTCATAAGGAACTAGAGTTTAACTTCGGAAACTTATAACACATTTCTAAAAGACACAAAGTGTTCTCTCTTTTTAGAACTGTTCAAGTGCAAGTCAGATTTGAGTTCAAATGGAATGAAGTGCCTGTTTATTTCTGGAAGCAAGTTTAGTTATTTTCTAGTCCAGATTCTTTGTTTTACAGATGAAAAAATGGAAATCCAGGGTCTAGGAGGGTTAAGTGATATGCTCGGTGGTACATTTCAGAAGAAACAGAATAGGAAAAAGAATCCAGAACTTGCCAATTTTTGGTCTCACGCATTTTATCTCACACCGCACTACTGCCTCTGGGTTTAGAATTACAACAGTTTGGTTTCCTTTTTAACTGATGACTTAGGTTTTTGTTAAGGTTTGATTTACAGTTTAGTATAAATTTAATACTTATGTTCATTTTGGGTTTTAGCAAGTCAATACTATTCTAGAGTTTTATTTTTATTTTCTTTAAGCCTGTAATGGGCATTGAGGTCTCCCTGTGGTCTCTGGACTTCTCTCTCGGCTTTGAAGATTCTGCTGTTCCCTGCTCCATCTCAACTTATGCATATTCTCAACCACAGGGGAGTCTGGAACATGCCAGACATTATGGTGAGGCTGTTACAACGCTCACCCCGGTCTAAAACCTAAGCCACAGGAGACACAGACTTCTGGTTCCGCAGAAAGCAGGTGTTACAGGTAAGGAAGGGAGCATAATGTACAACAGCCAGATTTGAAACAGCTCTGCTCAGATTTCATATTCCCACACTCCCTCTAATTTACAGGCTTCTGTTCACAGGTAGTTTAAAAACCTGTCTGTACCAAATTTAAATATTCAGTGACTTGCCTATAACTAATCATACTTGAAATTAAAAAAGCATGTGTGAACAAGCAATAGCACTAACTAGTACTCACAGGGGAATATTCCAGCTATATTACAATGAGACTTTGGGCAGTAAAAGCACTCAAGTATTGTTCCTTAAAATGTAAGGATTAGGTGTTCTTGAGGTAGAAAAGAAAAACCTATTCTTTGCAGATGGAGGGGACAATGAAATGGATTCACTAGCAGAGTCACTTTTATGGAAATTTGGATCTGTACTGTGAAATTTTAGTGTTTAAACAAGATCAGAGGCCTTGTAGGATGATTTTTTAACATGCTGGATTAGAAACACCAGACAGAATTGATTCCCAGTAAAATGGAAAACGTCCTGAATTAAAAAGGGGCCTCAAAAAAAAGAAAAAAAGGAGCCTCACTTGGTAACACTTAATTTTCTAACATGAGTGCTCCAAACTCTTAATAACTATTTTAAAACAGTTGATAATTTCATGTAAGATAAATTTTACGTAAGAATAAAAATGGACAGCGTATATGAATTTGGTGAGACTGAGCATACAATGTGGATTTGCCTTGGAAAACTTGGGCAGTTTTTGAGATTATTGAAGTTGAGCGTCTGTTGCAAGATATCTAAGTGAACTCTCCCAGAGCATTTCCTGGAAGCATTTGCCCAACAAGTAATCTTCAAACAAACGAACAAACATACATACCCACCATTCCTCTATTCCGTGTAATATAACCCATGGACCAACAAGAATAAGCTTATTTTCTACTTGTACAGTTTTTGGGTGGTGCTACTTTTCCTAACCTTCTCACCATCTGTCAAGACATAACGTTCATTACTCTCCAGCATCACTTTTAACAGCATCATCTTTCTTTTCGTCCTTTCTCCTTCCCTCCCTCCCTCCTCCTCTCCCCCTTTGCTTTTCTTCCCTGCCTCCTTTTTCTTTCTTTAAAAGGAATCTCTTTTGACCTGTGTTTTCCTCAAGGGTTCAATTGTTTTTATATTTCTCTCCCTCATAATACAGTCTTTGGGGATTGAAAAATACGACATAAATAGAATCTTCTGTGATTTCTCAGCAGAAAGGAAGGTATGGTTTGTATTACTTTCTCTCATAGGATTCTTTATGGGGTAAATATTTCCAGATGCCCCAAATCTCTTTGTTACGTTTACTATAAGAACCAACAACTCTTCCTTTTTCTCTACGGTGACATGATTGTGTCTTGGGATGGCTCCCACTCGTATCGCTATGAAAACAGAAGTTTCATAAACCAGAGATGAGTTACTTCAACTCAGTTTAATTCAATAAACAGTTATTGAACATTTACTGTGTCCAGGATACCATTGGCCATGGTGAATGATACATGATCCCTCCTATCAAGAAATTTGCAATCTAGTATGGGAGAAACTATGCAAATAAATGTCCAACCATAAGATGACTGCTACGGTATAGTAACAAGCAAAGATTTAGGAACTCAGTAGGTAAGCAAAATAAGTAGAATAGTAAAGATGAGGCTCTTTTGTTTGTCAGTATTTTACTTTAGCTCTGTATAGTTTTGAGATATGAAATGGTGTCATTTTACTTTACAGTTCTTGTTACTTTATAATCATTACCACGACTTCGTAGTCATAGCTCATGGGTAAGTTGCTTCACTTATGTGAATGTTATGGAGAGGTACTATGCTTCCGGTAGAGTCTTCTTCAGAAAGAGATTTATTGATTTGAGTTTATAACACTGAATTATGGTGTGGTAATACGTTTTACTTCAACTCGAAGATAGCTACTTTATCGATCCCGTGGGTAAACCCTTACTCTAGATCCGGGCGGTGAGCCCTCTCAGGATCAGCTGTCACACAGCAAGAGATAAGACTTCCTGGATCAGTTTTCTGAAGTGACAGGTTTATTCCCTGGTCAGGACAGAAGATACTCTTTTTGACGAACAGGCTAGACTTCTCTGTGTGCGTATTTGTTCCATGTGTTTCGGGGTGAGGATGGGGTTGAGGAGTCTACTCTGTTTTTATGGGGCATGAATCTGGCTTAAAAATGACAGAGCCCTTTAACAGGGAAATGGCAGCTGGAAGACACCAGCAACTAAGTAGATCTGGGACTTGAGAAACTGTGCCTCCCTGGAGCTATCCAGGGTACTGAACCACTTCTCCTTATGTTGCCTTCTAACCCCGCGAAACAAACATTCAGACATTTAAAAATATCTAGCTTTTTTTTTTTTTCTGACTAGAGAAATTCTTTAACCTGTATATTTCTGATAATTGTTCTTGCTCTAGTCTTGGCCAGCTGTAGCAGTTCACCTCTTGTGTCTTTTATTCTCTAAACAAATATTTAGGTATAACCTTCTCTGCGTTGGGCACTTTTCTCATGGTTAAATTACTCAGATTGAATATGATTATTTTTGCCTTTTTGTGAAATTTGGGTTAAAGAAACAAATTTTATGGGATGCCTAAAGGATCTCAGGTTTTCAAGTGTTGTTTGAAGAACCTGGTTTCTGGTCCAAAGGTTGTGTTTGTTTACGTTTGTTTACAGTACTTAGACTAGCCCTTGGCATAAAATAGGCAGCACAGAAATTTTATTCCGCTGATGATCAGATTTATTTTGTGGAATTTTTTTAAAAATAAATTTATTTTATGTATTTATTTTTGGCTGCGTTGGGTCTTTGTTGCTGTGCGCGGGCTTTCTCTAGTTGTGGCGAGCGGGGGCTACTCTTCCTTGTGATGCACAGACTTCTCACTGCGGTGGCTTCTCTTGTTGTGGAGCACGGGCTCTAGGCGCATGGGCTTCAGTAGTTGTGGCACCTGGGCTCAGTAGTTGTGGCTCGTGGGCTCTAGAACGCAGGCTCAGTAGTTGTGGTACACGACCTTAGTTGCTCCACAGCATGTGGGATCTTCCTGGACCAGGGCTCGAACCCGTGTCCCCTGCATTGGCAGGTGGATTCTTAACCACTGCACCACCAGGGAAGTCCCATTTGTGGAATATTTTTCTATACCATGTTACAAGGAACATATTTCTTTTCAACCTAAAGGTAAAATTCTTTGAAGAAAAATTTTGCTCTAAGTGCTCTAGATGCAACATGCACATAATCCTGATGAATGTAGACTAAGCATTTTGGGACACTGTCATATACATTAGGACCAAAGTACAGGCTGACCGGAAAGAAAGGGACCAGAAACTTCCAGCTCAGACTTTTCTATTTATGTATTTTCTCAACCATCTTTTCATTCTATTTTATTCATACTAGTCTATTCTGTATTCAGGTAAACAACCACCACCTGTTCACCCCCTCTCCTCCAAAAGAGGAAAGAAAGAATTTTTCCTTTGATGACAGCAACACATGACCCAGGAAGGTGGAGTATATTCTAAACTGTCCTTTTGTAATTCCTTGTTCTAAGCATCTGGCAAGACAAATTGGTCTTGACTTCCCTGGAAATGTTGGTTTCTTTCAATGAGTATAAGGGGTACAGAATCAACAGTGTTCCTAGTGTTCTCAAGACCAGTTATTGTATGGGTCAGTAAGGCTAAACCCTTCACCCCCAACCTGGTGTTAATTTAATGTTATTCTCAGTAAATATCTGAGACAGACTGAATTTGAGCAGAATATAAAGTATCTGGCTGAAATTGAATCAGGTTCAGTGTTCTAACATAGCGATTTGCCACTACCCACATCTATTTCGGTGGTATGCCTTTTTTTTTTTTTTTTACAACATGTACATTTAGAAACTTGGTAAGGTCCAAACTGTATCATAATTGACTTGAAAATGTCAGTTTCTTGGGATTGCCAAACTCAAACACTTTTCTTGGTATCTCAGTGAGAAATCAAATTTGAGGTTGAAGAGTATTGACCAGTAAGCTTCTTTTCTAGAGATTGTTACTCTACCTTTGGTCATGGACCAAGTTTAATTATTCCTATTGCTTTTATTTCCCATTCCTTAGGGAAGTGATAGGCACTTGTTTAGTCACCGGAAGTTGTGAGAATTTGTGGACCTCAGCAAAGACCCAAGAGACCTATGCAACAGTATTGTTTTCCTACTTATTACCCAGACCCAGTTTGTTTTAAAATCTGTTTACTGATTCCACCTGAGTTGCATGACTTAGTTGTAATATAATCTCTTGATTTCTTGAATTATCTCCAGACTGGACTTCATGATTGATTTCTTTTTCGCCTTTGACTTATTCAGATGGAAATAGGTTAAACAAACAGAAAAACTTGACTATTATTCAAAGGCTGAAGGATTCCTTCATTACTTCCCTCCATTTCCTTGGGAATCAATACCATTGGCTGTTTTCTTTTAGTTAGCATAGTTTTGCTTGCTTAATATAATTAATATAGTAATTTAAGAGTTATATATACGTGATCTGACTTAACCTTCCAATTCTATGGTGTAATATTACTACTGTCATTTTATGTGTGAGAAAGGTAATGTTCAGGGGGAGTTAAGGAATTTCTAATGACCATAAAATTAGGAGTCAGGACTGAAGATTCAGACCCAGCTCTCTCCGACATTAGTCACTGCTTTTAATCACTCTTCCGCTTGCTTTAATATTTCTTTACTGCCCACATAAAGTGCCATGTCAGAATCTAGAAATGGTAATTAACTGAGGAAATAGGAAATATTTTGATGTTTTTAGGGAAATTCAAAACATTGTAGAATAAAAAGCTGGACATGATTTTATTGGCAGTTTTATCGCGATGGCTTAAAAGAAATGAAGTTGTTCCTGAAGGTACCTAGTTTACTGTCGTGAAATATATTTGCTTTGCCTCATGCTGTATTTTGTAACATTTGGTCCTGGTAGGGTTTATTTGTGCGTGTAGTTTAATATAAAGATCTCAATTTTAACAAGTACTGGGAACTATTCGGAGAAAAAGCCAAAACAGATGTGTTTTTACTCTGTAGTTTTTGTTTAGGTCTGAACCTTTGATAGGAATTTGTTCCAGAAATGTGGTTATTACAGAAGATGAAGAAAGCCAAGCTGAACACAAAGTTAGATGACTTGTCTATTTAATTTTAGGTGATACTTGCCTAATGTCTTGAGAAAATATTTTTTCAACTTGTTTCAGAATTTGAATAGACTCTGTTGACATTTTATGCAAGCATGTATCTGTTATTCCTTTTTAGAAATTCGAAGTAAATTCTTCTTATAAAAATAATACACAATCAATAATACACGACCATTTTCTATGAGGAAATTTTCAAATGAAAAAACATTAATCTCTAAACATCCGTAACACCAACCAGTTAATATGTTAGTATGTTTCATTTGGTTTTTGACACACGCAAATGCACACAAAACTTAACATATAATTATATAATTTTATATGTAATTTTGTGTTCCAGTTTTCTACTTAATTAATAGCATTGTCTTATTTTGCATTTCTGTGACTTCCAGGGAGATATAATCTACTTTATTGGCCAGTTCTATCTAATTTGGGGTTCTCTGCTTGTGTGTATGGTGTATGTGTGTGTATAATTTAATATATATATGTGGGTGTGTATATATACACATATGTATAATTAGTTTTCTTGTTTTAGAAAAAGATGCATTGTATTCCTTTTAATACATCACAACTTACCCACTTTATTGGGAAGACTTTGCACATATTAAAATCTGCTATATTAGGACTAATCAAGAAGAGGTCAGTGTGACTAAGATGCTTTTTAAATGTTTTTTTGTATTGTATATAGCAACTGGAGCTGCTTTCCCAACAGAAATTTGAAGTAATGCCGAACCTGTGCTAATGAATAGATATAATTAATTGGAAAACTTCATCTGTTTTCCTCCAGTGTCTTAAAGACTTTAAAATAATCCCTCAGTAATTTAATCATATCTCCTAGTTTTCTCCTTTAATTTACCTAGCAATATTTTTTCTTTATTTTAAGATCATCTTCAGCCTAATCCAGATAGCCCTATTAAATTATCGTATCAAAAACCAACGATAATTTTCTATACCTTTTATTTTCATAGGGAAATATTTTGAGATCCACCAGTGTGATTAAAAAATAGAGCAGGTGGAAGTGGGGCAAGGGTGGGAATTGACATCTGATGCAAGAGCCAAGGAGGAAGCCATTGTTTTTCCTCTGGTCAGGTGATATCATGCTAGCCTTACATTTCTAAAATTTGAGTATCTTTGGAATTATATTCAACTGCAGCAGTTGAAGTTGTAAATGCTTTAATGTTTTCAAGGCATGTCTTTTAGTGACTAAACTTTTCTAGTGCATTTATTTCAGTAAGGTTGAGGGGATTTCTATTGGATGATCTTCTCCAAATGAGATAAATGTTCTAATGGTAACTGTCCTCCTGGAACACATATCTCTTGTTATTAAAAGTTTTCTAAGAGTACTGATGAATTTAAATGACTCACAGTAGCACAATAGGCATTTTAGTTAACCTGATTTTTAGCAACAACTTTTTTTTTCACTGTGAAACTTCTTATTCCAAGATGTTGGGGAAAAAGGGGAAAAACTACAAAGAAAAACATAAAATTTAAATGAACTGCCACTACTTAGATAAATCAGGGTCAACATTTTTTTTTTTAAACATCTTTATTGAAGTATAATTGCTTTACAATGGTGTGTTAGTTTCTGCTTTATAACAAAGTGAATCAGTTATACATATACATATGTTCCCATATCTCTTCCCTCTTGTATCTCCCTCCCTCCCACCCTCCCTATCCCCCGCCTCTAGGTGTTCACAAAGCACCGAGCTGATCTCCCTGTGCTATGCGGCTGCTTCCCACTAGCTATCTATTTTACATTTGGTAGTGTATATATGTCCATGCCACTCTCTCACCCTGTCCACATCTTACCCTTCCCTCTCCCCATATCCTCAAGTCCATTCTCTAGTAGGTCTGTGTCTTTATTCCCGTCTTGCCACTAGGTTCTTCCTGACCTTTTTTTTTTTTTCCTTAGATTCCATATATATGTGTTAGCATACTGTATTTGTTTTTCTCTTTCTGACTTACTTCACTCTGTATGACAGACTCTAACTCCATCCACCTCACTACAAATACCTCCATTTCATTTCTTTTTATGGCTGAGTAATATTCCATTGTATATATATGCCACATCTTCTTTATCCATTCATCCGATGATGGACACTTAGGTTGCTTCCATGTCCTGGCTATTGTAAATAGAGCTGCAATGAACATTTTGGTACATGACTCTTTTTGAATTGTGGTTTTCTCAGGGTATATGCCCAGTAGTGGGATTGCTGGGTCGTATGGTAGTTCTATTTTTAATTTTTTAAGGAACCTCCATACTGTTCTCCATAGTGGCTGTATCAATTTACATTCCCACCAACAGTGCAAGAGGGTTCCCTTTTCTCCACATCCTCTCCAGCATTTATTGTTTCTAGATATTTTCATGATGGCCATTCTGACTGGTGTGAGATGATATCTCATTGTAGTTTTGATTTGCATTTCTCTAATGATTAATGATGTTGAGCATTCTTTCATGTGTCTGTTGGCAATCTGTATATCTTCTTTGGAGAAATGTCTGTTTAGGTCTTCTGCCCATCTTTGGATTGGGTTGTTTGTTTTTTTGTTATTAAGCTGCATGAGCTGCTTGTAAATCTTGGAGATTAATCCTTTGTCAGTTGCTTCATTTGCAAATATTTTCTCCCATTCTGAGGGTTGTCTTTTGGTCTTGTTTATGGTTTCCTTTGCTGTGCAAAAGCTTTTAAGTTTCATTAGGTCCCATTTGTTTATTTGTGTTTTTATTTCCATTTCTCTAGGAGCTGGGTCAAAAAGGATCTTGCTGTGATTTATGTCATAGAGTGTTCTGCCTATGTTTTCCTCTAAGAGTTTGAAGGCATGGGAGAGACTTAAGTTACCCACAAGAAGATCCAGAGAATCATAGGTCTGAGAGTTTTTTAAGTGGGTATACTTGAGGATGTTTATAAGCTGAAAGAAAGTAGCCAGCAGAGGAAGGGTGTGAAGATCTAGGAGAGGAAATGATTGTTCATTTGTTTTCAAAAAGCTGAATACTTATCGTGTGCCTGGCCTTTTTCTAGGATCTGGGGTTCACACCATCTGTTATCCCTTCTGCAAGGACAGTTCAACTCATCCCCTGGTGAAGAGAAGTCAGATTATTCTTGGCATCCATTGCAGGTGTAGGAACTGTTCTGTACCTCTGAAGGGACTTTACTTAACCAGAGTAATAAGTTAGATATCAAAAGAAAGTAGAGCTGAAAGGACCTTAAAGGCCACTGTACTTAATTTTGCCTAATATTTTACATTGAATGTAAGAAAAGTTTATTGCAGAGCCCGTTCTCTTCAGAGTTCCTTCAGTGAACTTTATGTCTTCAATCCAGTGGGTCTAGCTCGTAGATTTTGGCCTCCTCCTCAATTTGCTTCTTCATCCATATTACATTTTGCCCGGACTATGGCAGAAGCTCCCGGGTGGTTTCGCGGCCCCTGGGCTCAGTTCCTCTAAGTTCATCTGCCTACTCGGGTTAAGTGATCTTCTAACATAAAAAGATACGCTTAAAATAATGCCGCTAATGGCTTGCCCACACAGAGTTAGTGCATACTAGCCGCCCAGCGTGTGCTCTGCACAGAGGCGTGTAGTCTGAACTGTGCTCGGCCAAGCCTCCTGGGGCTCTTTGGCCCTGAGGAAGGGGAGCTTTTGGGGATCACTCCCTTTATCTAATTGGTCCTTCAGCAGCGGGGCACCTTTTTCTAATCAGCGGAGGCACCCTTACTTAGCCAGTGGTAACCCCAGGCCTCATCACCTGTGGGATACAAGCCACGCTGTCTCCCAGGCTTGCTTCCGCCAACATCTCTATTTTCCTTTCTGTCTGTTCTCACACTTGGACCCCCTGGCCTTTAGTCATCCCCACCTGCAGTATTTACAGTGCCCAGCAGGTGTCAGGCTTGAGTGTCTTTGCACAGGTGCTCCCTCTGCAGTTAATGCACCTCCTACTCCACCTCTGCATAGCCTCAGCTTTTTAGATTCTGCTTCAGGGTTATCATGAAGCTGTCACTTAGATATAACATTTTGCCTCCAAGGAACCTCTGTGCATAAAGGTTATGCTTCTTTATCTCATGTGATTCCAATTTTCATGGCCCTCCTTAATGCAGGCTTTAAGGGCAGGAGTCGTTTCTTATCCTTAGCACAGAGCAGATGCTTTTTTTTTTTTTTTTAAGGTGCTTTTTAATGATGATAAAATGTATGGTTTAAATCACTCATTTTACAATAATTTTGCTTTAGGTTGTGACAGAAATAAAGTTTACAGAAGTCGTGTTCCTGCGATAAGAAATAAAGATGTGACCTTCCAGTTGTGTAAAGCTCTTAAATGCTGTGTAAATGCGTCGGGTGCGCTAAGGAACCTGGAGCTAAATGGGCTAGTTCTGAGAGAGAGAGACTTAACTATGTTAACAAGGTAAGCCTTCGTTGTATCCTGCCAACATTTGATAGTTGCTTTTGGGGCAAGCTAAACCAATAAAAGTTTAAACTTTTTCTCTCCATTAAAGGGATTGAATAAATTGGCCACTTTATCAGCACCTCATGCCTGTCACATTAATGGCTGAACTAGAAAATCAGAAGGATCAGCACAGGTTTTATTTTCTTAATCCTTACCTCAGGGTGGAGAAAGGTCAATCCCGAACTGAACCCCAAGTTTAGACCAGGAAGCCCTCGGGTTCCTTATAGTATCTCAGAAATATGGGAAAGTAGAAAGGAACGATAAAGTGTAGGGCAGATTAGCCTCATTTTCCTGTGAAGCTTGAGGAGAGGGAGGGAGGAGGTGGATGACCATGGGCAGTTGGGCAGGTTGTGCACTGTACAACACCATAAATGTAGAACGTTTGCATATATTATTATGACAGCCTTCTGACAGATGGAAATGGTGTCTTGAGGAAGTACCTTTTTCTGTTTCTCTTAGAGAAGTGCTTCTCAGTGGGGGTGATTTTGTCCCCTCGGGGATATTTGGCAATATCTGGAGACACTTTTGGTTGTCACAAGTAGCTGATGTGTTACTGGCATCTAGTAGGTAAGGACAGGGATGCTGCTAAACATCCTACAGCGCACATGGCAGTCACACACAACAAAGAAACAAAGTCACACATTGCCTAGCTCAAAATGTCACTAGAGCCGGGGCTGAGAAACCCGGGTCTAGAGGATGAAGGTGAACCTCCCTGTCTGGTCATTTTTCCCTGCTTGTTCTGGAGAAATGAGTGCTGGAGAGGGAGTGAACCATTTCTGACTCTACATCCAATATGCTCCAGCAGCCCGTAGTACATCATGTACTCATAGGGCCAGTGTGCCTGGAGGAACCCAAGGCCACCTGATGGCAGAGCTGTGGATCAGGGTGACAGCCAACATGGGAAAAGCCTTCCTGCCTCCAGGCCCTCGGTTCACCAGGCCCAGGTGTCTCTTCCTTCCATCCATGGGCCTCTGAGATGAACCAGCTTTCCTTGTCCCTCCTAAGCTTCCCAGGTTGTGAGTCGTTGCCTCTCAAGAGTGGGGCACAGTATCCTCAGGTTTGCTTTCCACGCTGCCTCCTGAACCAGTTTTGGAAGGTTTGTGGATGATCAGTTGGGGGATAACAGGTAGAAAATTGAGACAAAACAGTGAACTCCGAGACTGGTGACTGGGTTCAAATTCCAGCTTTTCCACATGTCAGATGTATGGCCTTAGGCAATTCACTGAACATCTCTGTGCCTCAGTTTTCTTGTCTGTAAGATGGGGGTGAGAACAATAGTGCCCACTTCATAGGGCTATGGTGAGGATCGAGTTAGTATTTGGCATGTATTTGGCATGTAGCAAACAACATGTAAGCGGTAGGTGTTCCAGGCCTCATTCCACGTTAATTTTTGGTATCTGCATGAGTTTACTAGGGCTGTCATAACAAAACACCACAGTCTGGGTAGCTTAAACCACAGAAATTTATTTCTCACCGTTCTGGAGGCTGGAAGTCCAAGGTCAAGTTGTCAGCAGGGTTGGTTTCCTCTGAGGCTCCTGAGGGAAGAGCCTGCTCCAGCCTCTCTCCTTGGCTTGCAGAGCGCCGCCTTCTCCCTGTGTCCTCACAGGGCTTTCACCCTCTGGGCAGGCCTGGTGTCTCTCTGTGTGTCTAATCTGCATTCCTTATAAGGACACCAGTCAGATTGGACTGGGATCCACCCTAATGGCCTCATTTTAACTTAATTACTCTTTAAAGGCCTGATCTCCCAATACAGTCACATGCTGAGGTACTGGGGTTTAGGGCTTCATCCTGTGAATTCCGTGGTGGACACAACTCAGCCCATGACACCTGACAAGGACCTGGTAACAACACCAACATGGTTCTAACCATGTTTAACTGTGATACCAGATGCAAAAAAAAGCCAGGACAGACCTTGAGGCCATTACTCTAAGTGAAATTAGAGAAAGACAAATACTGTATGATCTCACGTATACGAATCGAAGAAAACTGAGCTCATAGAAACAGAGAACAGTTTAGTGGTTGCCAGAGGTGGGAGTAGGGGGGATGGGAAAGGTGGTCAAAAGGTACAAACTTGCAGTTATAAGAGAAACAACTCCTGGGGATGTAATGTACATCGTGATGACTATAGTTAAAAATACTGTTTTCTTTTTTTTTAAACATCTTTATTGGAGTATAATTGCTTTACAATGGTGTGTTAGTTTCTGCTGTATAACAAAGTGAATCAGCTATACATATACCTATATCCCCATATCTCCTCCCTCTTGCATCTCCCTCCCACCCTCCCTATCCCACCCCTCTAGGTGGACACAAAGCACCGAACAATACTGTTTTTTAATTTGAAAGTTGCTAAGAGTATAGATCTTAAAAGTTCTCATCACAAGAAAAAAATTGTAACTATGTGAGGCGGTAAATGTTAACTAAACTTATTGTGGAAATTATTTTGCAATTTATACACATATCAAATTACTATGTTGTACACCTGAAATTAATATAAAATTATATGACAATTATATCTCAGTAAAATGGGGGGAAAAAAGGAATCCAATATCTCAGGTATAAAGCCTCCCTCCTCCTTCCCTCTCACATTCCCGGGAAGACCTCAGTCCCGGGCCTTGCACCTGCCTTGAGTATATTCCTATTAACTGTGTCAGTAGATGGTAGGTGCTTCCCTTCCACACCTTCCTTTGCTCGTCATTGGAGAATATGCTAGAGCGACACTATAAGAGTGATCACATACCTCCGATTTTTGTGGACAATCATGGTTTCAAAAATTCTGTCCTCTTGTCCACCTAAGAACACTGGTATTTTTCATACTACAGGTTCCAAAATGTGGTTCAGAAATCATGGTCACGGTGCCTGCCATGCCAGGATGGCAACTTGGAGGTCTGGGGAGGGCGTGGCAGGTGGCAGGTGGGGAAAGGCGGCAGCCAGAAGGAGGAGAGGACAAAGAAAAAGACCCAGGAAATTTGTATCTCTAGAACAAATTCCCAAATAGTAAGAGTTTACTGTAGCAGCAAGTCCTAGCCTCTAGTTTACCGCTAAATCTAGTCCTCAAGGAGCACAGCAGTCAGAACATTTAATACAAAATTTCCTAGCTCTAAAACGGAAATATTAATACCTGCTTGTTGTGTTTGGAAGTTATTTCAAAAAGTAACGCTAATATCAATAAAGCCCTTTATAAAAGAGCTAAAGGAACTCTGTAAGTATTACTTTTGTTTGTTTGTTTTTCCATCACTCTTCATAGCTGCCAAGCAGTAACGGCTGTCTTTGTACTGAATCCCGGAAGTGTCTCTGTATCCTGGAAGTATTGCAATGATCGTCTTCACACCTGCAAAATATTCCTGCACCGTGTACGCAAATGATTATGGCTCCGCTCTCGGGCCTCATCTGGGAGCTACTGCATGTGAGGATCAAATTGATACACATTAGGGCATCCTCAGCGGTCTTTGGCAAAGGCCTATAGATTACCTCGCTATCCAATCTGTTAAGGACAGCAGAGCCTGAGTGGAAAGAACAATGCGCTCGTCAGTTGGGAAAAGCTCCTCCAGGTATCAACAGATAACAAGCAAGGCAATCTCACTGTGCAGGTTGATTAGAACTGGGTTTGTATTTTGGACAATAAACTCTCCTTATGATAGTCTCCCAGTCATTAAGTATCTCTGCTGTAAGAGAAAACTGGGGCTATTAACTTCTCCAGATAGAACCCGAGGGAAAAGTGATCATTTCTTTTATAAGCAGAAGGGAAGGTTCTGCTCAATAAAGATCAATTAAACATCTCTGTTAAAAGACTGCTTGGAGCTGGTGCCAAAGGAAATTCCACTGTATTAACCCGTGCTCCCTCCAACCCTCCCCACCTCTGTAGCTTGCGCTGGGGAAAATTGTAAGAGGACGCTGGCTATTGTAAGCTTTATAAGGTGACAGTAGCTCTCACATCCGTGGCTGAATGATCTTTGATGTTGAGTGACTTTTCCTGCATTTAGCAGGGGTATTCCCAGAGGATGGCAGGCAAATCAAACGCTCCTCTGAATTCAGCTGAGCATCAGTCATCCTCATGAGGGAGTAAAAAAAAGAATATAACAATAGGTACCGGGAAAAATGATATGGTGGTCTGAGCTAGTAATTCCCAGGATGCAGGAAGAGTTTTGGGGGCCCTAGAAAATCCACTGCATAAAGAAAACCCGCCACAATCTCCACCAGCATCTTATAGTTACCACCTCATTCTTGTCCTTTAAAATACAGTGTGCTTGTCCTTTAAAATACAGTGTGTCTTGTACATTAAAATACAGTGTGCTTCTACTCTCTGGCTTAGACTGCATCCTCTCATGTAAATTCCATCTGTTCTTGCTTGAGGGAGGGCAGACACAACCTTGACTTTATCCTCCTGATGAGGGTGATGTTTCATGGTGTTGGGAGGATTTTCATTGGGTCAATTGCCTGATTGAGACATAGCCTTAGTGAGGTGACAAATAGCAGGCATTAATGTCTCTTTTTTAATGGTATGATGAATGGTCTAAGAGAAGGGTCAGCAAACTGTAGCCAGCCGCCTGTTTTTGTAAATAAATGATTGGACCACAGCCAGACCAGTTCATTCATGAATTTTCTCTGGCTCCTTTTGCGTCGAGTAGTTGTGACAGAGACCTAATGGCCCACAAAGCCAAAGATACTCCCTGGCCCCGGCCACCCCTGATCTAAGACCGTTCCCACAGTCCTCTGATGATAAGAATCACCTGGATCATTTGTTCAAAAGACAATTTCTGGGTCCAGTTTGGAACCCCTGAGTCAGAATCTCCAGGGAAGGGGCTTTGGGAAGGTAGAGTGAACAAGCTTCCCGGGTGATTCTTATCCCCAGGGAACTACTGGTCTCAGGTGTGCCTGCCTACCAGGTAAGGAGGAGGTTTTCAAAGAGGCAGTGGGGGTGGGGGGTTGGGCGGAGTTTGCCTTGGAGAGCACAGGCCTCGCGGTTTCACTGCTGGGACTGCATCCCAGCTCCGCTTCTCCCCGAGCTTCGCCACCTCAGGTAAGTTCCTTTTAACACTGTTTCCTCTGCTGAGAAGTGAGGGTCATGGTGCCCGGTTGGCAGTATGTGTATATACGCTGAGAGCCTAATCCAAGGCTCCGTAGTGGTCACCCTCACTAAGAGGAGCAGCGCCATGTAAACACAGAAGACCCCGCTGTGGAAACGTCTCATAAATAAGACAGGCCCAGCGGGGCTTTTCAGTAGTCCACGGTGTACAGCTGTTTTCCTCAGAAGGAAAAACTCCCTTAAAGGAATCTCCCATTACGTTCAGGACGGTATACGGCCCTTTAGAAACTCAATTCTCCACAGAATGCTGAGTATTGCAAGAGGTTATCATTGGCTGTTTTAGGATATAGCTGAGTTTGCAAAGGAATATTTAATTTCATGACTGAAAACTCTGGTACTTAGCACGAGACAGACATATATATATATTCTGTTTCTGAGGTTAATGTTTTTAAAAACTCTTTGCCTGACGAGATCAAGCAATTTCAGCCATTCGTGTAGCTGTTGAAAGTCAGTTTTTAGATAAATTGCGCATAAATCCTTGCAAGACACAGGACCCAATAATACTTCAGGTTACCAGGGAGTTTCATATTTTACTAAAAGGGGGAAAAAGTCAATCTTGAATCTTTTAGTCCGATGACCAAAGAATTGCTCCATTGATTTTGTTCAGCTACTCAGGTGGGTGTGCAGTTGATCCTGATTGGATCTTATTTAAAGTTTACTTTTTCTGGGAAGTATTAATTCGAATGTAGTATGGGTAATACTGGAATACTAGAGCCTCTTTAAAGCCACTTTACACAGCTTGTGTAAACATCCTAGGGTAGTTTCCTCTTAACATTTTCACAAATATAGAACTTGAGTTTGCTGTATGTTTTCCGCTTTTTAAGAGAAGAGGGAGGTAAAGGCTTGGCTAAACAATGTACCTAAAACCCAGGCTAGAGGGCAATGGATTCATATTCTTAGAGGAACAGGTAAACAAGAACAGCATGAATTCTGCCAGGTATGATTTAGGTTTGTGAAGGAAGGAGAAAAAGCACACTTGTCAAATGAGTGTGGTTTGCTGATTTCTTTATTTTTAAACTTAGTTTTAAACGAAAGTACCAGTGAGACCCGAGAAAAACGAATCTGCAGAGGGCAGGGGGAGGGGTATTCTTCATTTGTATTACATGCAGTGTTGGAATCGTGCTGTGCCCTGAAACACAGCTGGATGAACAGGGTAGTTCAGGGTCTGCCTGGATTAACTCCTTAAGCAAATTTCTAGGTTGCCAGGCCGGCTGGTTGAGCTCCAGGCTGGTGGCTAGTGATGCCGTGTTGTTCCTTTCCGCTCACCTCAAGGCGAAAACCCGGAAGTGCCGACCACCAGTAGCTGCATGTACCCCTTGTGGGATGTCCAATGCTGAGAGATTCTCTTAGGCTCATGCCTCCTGTGCAGATGCTCCCCACACACACCCCCCCGCCCAGCTCCCAGAGTTCCCATGGCTCACACCTGGTGCCAGCCAGCAGCCGCGGACCTGCCTGTAGGCCCTCGTGAAGGCCTGCTGCTCGTCCTGAAAACCTGCTGCTACTCGAGAATCCAGAGGGGCTGCTCCTCATGGGGCGCCGTCTTGGCTAGAGGCTGCCTACATCTTCTGTGGGCTTTGCCTCCGTGGTTTCCAAGGGGGCAGATGGGGGCTGCCGGGCCTTATTTGACGGGAGACATGAATATCTGGGCTAGGTTCACTTCAGGGATTCATTGTTTTCCTGATAGGTATGAGTGATAATTTTTGTTTGTTTTGTATGTGGGTGGGGTCATGGAAATACTTGGGGATGGTAATCAAACTCAGCTGAACTGAGTTTGCTGTCACTTAGCAGTGTGATCTTGGACAGGTCTTTTAACCTTTCTGGTCTCCATCTGTAGAATGGGAATTATAATACTAGTCTCATTTGCCTCTGAGATTGTCATGAAGAGACAGTGAACTACATATACGAAAGTGCTTTCAGAATGGCAATGTACTCTGTATGCAGTGTGTGTGGCAGATAGCATCCCAGTTTGAATTTCAATGAGATTCAGAACTGTGATTAACAAGGCAAGCAGAGCCAGGATGGGGTGAGGCAAGCAGGGTGGGTAGGGCGCTAAGTGAAGGAGGCACTCCCTCACGGGGGTGTTTACATGCGGCTCTGAACCAGCAAGACGCTGAGAGTCAGTGTCTCCTTCAATTTTGCACTGTAGTCACCCTGCTTGCCTCACCCAAACCCCTGTCCTGAGTGAAAGTAAAATACATGCCCATGAAAATTATACATGTGATATACACTTTTGTTGTAACAAAGTCCACCAGTACCTAATTAACCTTGACAGATGTTACCGCTGGGACAATTTCTGGGGTGTCTTTCCTGGCATTTTTCATACATGTACAACCTTAAACTAGCTTTTGTTCTCACCTCATGGGCAGCGCAGAAACATGGGGAAGAAACACCAATCTGATCTCAAAACCTCATGCGTGTTCTAGATCTTTGTCATGGGTGTATTTGTAGACTCTGTGGAGGGGTCACACAGCACATGACACGGCCAAACATGTTGAACCTACGTCACCCAGCTTTCTCTCCCGTACACCAAGTCTTCAGTAGCTGCTCCAGGACCTCCACCTCCCCCGTCTTTAAAAACTCCAGGTACTTCTTTTCTTCCATCTCCTGGTTGGCTGGCTGGCTGGCTGCCTGCCTCTCTCATCCACTACTTCCTCTTTCATCTCTTCTCATGAAGACTAATCTGGCCATTTGAGGACTCTTTATCTCTCTTACTGTCTCTCAGATCAGTTCCATAAAGGATCTGGGTAGTAAAAAAAAGACTCCCCTTCAGGCATGGGTATGAGGGAGAAAGGTTGTCAGTAGCTCCATAGGTTTTGTTCCTGACATATAATATCCATATGTACTTCTTCCTGGCCCCTCCTCCACACTTTTGAAATGCGATCACGCTGTCCCTACTGTCTTCTAACTCAGCGGTCCCCCACCTGTTCGGCAGCAGGGACCGGTTTCCTGGAAGAGAATGGTTCCACGGGGGAGGGGGCGGGGGGCTCAGGCAGTCGTGCAAGCGATGGGGAGCGGCAGATGAAGCTTCGCTGGCCTGCCCGCCGCTCACCCCGCCTCCAAACAGGCTGTGGAGCGCTGTTCTAACTGGCATTGTGTCACTTAACGATGCATCGCAGAGCTCTCCAGTGGTACTTCCAAGCTGATGTCATCGTTTTTAACAGCTGCCTGTATTCTACCCTGCCAGTGTGTCATAATTTAACCCCTTCTGTACTAGGAGATGTGTGTTTCTCCTTTTTCACTCTTGCAAATAATCTGCGTTGAAAATCCTCCTACACTTTTCACTTCCTTGTGTGCTTAGAAGTTTAATTTGCTGGGTCAAACAGGATGATGTGCATTTTGATAGCACATTATGGGAAGGTTGATTGTGAGCACGGCATGGGCTCTGTCCCTGATATTTTTCTTCCTGTCCAACCTCCGCTAGATTCACCTTCACATACAGTTTTCATTCACAGCTTGAGGGCTGTAAGTAACAACTGTCAGAGTTGTTTTTCTAAAATACCTTCGGTAAGCTATCGTGTATGGCACCAGTGTGACTGCTTTGGGAATGGTAGCTCCCAGGAGGAATGAGATGTTTCCCCTACTCCATATGGACCATCCTGCAGTTTGGCCTGCAGAGGCCTCGGGGTGCTTGAAGGCGCAGGAGAGGGAGCTGTGTGGACCCATTGCCGCCCAGTGGCCGCTGAGAGGACGACGTCCTTGTTCGCAGGCTCAGGCACCAAATCCCTGGGAACTCGTAGGAATGCTCGAGGGGCACTTTACTGGAGGCTGAAGTCCTGCATGAACAGCAGGGAGGTGGGAGCTAGTGACATCTGGGCTACTGTTACAGTGACTCCATGTGCAGCCATAGGCTGGCGCCTGGGGCAACTCAGGTGACTGTGGCTTTGGAGTGAATTTGCGTTTTATGGCTCACATGGTATCTACAGATATTAGGAGACAGCGGCAATATGCCAGGAGCAAGTCGTTTCTGGGCAGTGCTTATCTGCCTTCAGGGACCTCTGCCATAATTCTGTGGTCCATAAGTTGGGAACCACTGAGGTGGGATATTGGAAAGCTGAGTGCAAATGAAATCATTAACTCAATGTCAAGGGGAGCGTGCTCTTGAAAGGAATCCTGGGGTGAGTTCTCACCATACGGAAGGAACACCGGGTTGTTCCCATTCAGGATCCTAAAATGACTCCCTAATGTAACAAATCAACTTCTCTGGGCAGCTTGTTACCCCTTCATAACGAGTCCCCACCCTATAATGAGCCCTGTTTCCTGTGGCTCTGATCAGGGCAGGTGCTGTCACTGCTATCGGCAAACAGAAGGCTTCTTTTTGCTTCTAAGTCATTGCTTCTGCTTTTTGTACCTCCGTGAAACCCCACCTCCGTCCCTTTGGTAATCTAAAGCCTACCATCTTTGCTGCCCTTCTTAACGCCCACTGCTCCAAGTCCTCTCAGCAACTTGGGCTTTTAGTGACTTTGGATTTTGTGAACTCCTGAAGCTTTTACATTTGGTGTCAGACATTTGCTGTGGTCTCTGTTTCGGGTCTGTCACTTGTCTTCTCGGCTAGACTGTGACTTCTGACATCAGTGATGCTGCATGTTTTCATAGCTCCTTGAAGGGAGTTGCTGGACACAAAATAGTGTAATATTTCAGTGACTTGCTGCGTGATAAAAAAATGAAAGCCTTTTTGTAAATGGAGATGTTCGTATATTAGATCTGCTTTATGTAGACATTTTAAAAATCTTTCATTCATTCAGTCACGCATACACACGCACACACGCACGTACACTCCTCATACAGGGCTGGTCACAGGTGTAGGCGCATAGCCTTCCGCTTAGAACAGAAATGTGTTCCTGCGAAAAGCATGCCCACCAATGTGGACAATCAAGCCGATGGTTCATAAAAACGGAGCCAATCTGCTTGGATCGAGACTGGGCATCCAGACCCCGTGGATCACGTGTCCACTTTCCCAGGCCTGGCGTGCTGCTCGGAAAACACTTGTTGGGTGAGTCGTGGCCATGTATCTATTGGATTCAGCTCTGCTTCCTCTTGCTCTGCTTTGTGTTGACTTTATGTGAACAGTGGATTGCTGGCCTCTGGGTTAAGGGGAGTTATTTAATGCACACAGGCCAATGAACAACCACTAACTGTTGCGAGTTCAGGGGATCTAATATCTTGGGAGGATTTATACCAATTACTTAACTGCCTGAATACCAACCTTCCTATTAGTTTTATGATAAGATGCGCTTAGGTCTCACGTTTATCCCGAGAAGACAGCCTTATCCAAATCATCTATATTTTAGCAGGCAGTACCAAACTTCAGGCCTCAGAAACACATTTTAAATAATTCTTGCCATGCCATGTATTTTAAGTATCATTAAAAAGCCACTTTCTTAACTTTTAAAAATATGTGTGCAGTAGATTTTGTGAAGCCTATAATAAGTCTATGAAAAATTGATTACTTTCCCACAGGTATAGGTTCAGATTTTTATTTTGCTTGCCAAATGAAAACTCTCGTATGCGTGGGTCCTTTATCTTATTTATGCCCTCTGAATAGAATCACCATGTTCCCAAACAAAGAGAAATGGGTTACTCGGATTGAGTAGCCTAATCCCTTCCTGTGGTGGGCAAAGGAGTTTGTGCAGCTCTAAACTAGGAAGCATGGATTTCCCTTTCAAATGCCTCATTTTCTTATTCTTTGCCTTTCACTCAGCTCCATGTAAATTGGGTCAGAATATAACATGGGTGCTGAGGTGAGTTTCGGCTGCTGGTGGAATGTGCGTGTGATGGAAATAGGTCGCTTTAGGACCCAAGGATGATGCAGAGAGAGGTTTACAGTCAAAGATGATAATCGTTCTGTCCTTTAGTTAGCATTCCTGGTTTCTTTTCTTTTTTTTTAACTGAACAGTATGTGCCAATGGCCCCCACGTACTTTCGTCTCAGTTCTCTGGCCCTCATTGCTACAAGCTGGTTATGGCGTTGGCTGCTTTCCCAGCATTCATTCTCTCCCTGATCATGAACCATGGCTCAGCACCCTGGTTGAGGGATAGGGAAGGATGGGGTATCATCATGCTCCCCTGTGCCTAAGTCTCTTCTGAATTATTCCCTCTCCACCCTTCCATCTGAGAGTTCTGGATACTTGTTAAGCCCCCAGAACAGAAGAGGTGGGGGAATTGGGCACCTTGTGCAGGTGACAGTGGCATAGATATAGCGCCTCGCCCATAACTAAGGTGGGAGTAGAAACAGCCTTCTGAGCTGGGGCGGCGGGTGAGCACACAGCTCTCACTCCACAAACAAGGATGAAATAGGCAGCGCACAGAGGCTCAAGAGACCGCTGTGATGAGTAACTCTGAGTACAGGGGGCCACGGCGGTGCTCTGTGAGCTTGGACACTTACACTGGGGCTACAATGTGGACAATCTCAAGGACCATGGTGGTGAGTGTGAACCGATTCGGCCTTGAGGGGCCAGGAGGGCTTTTCAGCTGGAGACTTTTGAGAGTGTGATTGGACCCGCGGCTTTTGAAATTGTCTTAAAGAGAATTGAGAAGTTGTCCTGTTTAGTGGTTTTAAAAATTTGCTTTGATGATCTCCCCGAGGGGCTGTTCTGGTGGGAGGATCTGGGGAAAGAAGCCGAGAGGCTGGGACCTTGGGCTCCTTTTCCCATTGATTCAGCAGTTCCGCCTCTGTTTTACTTCTTGAGCTGACAGGTAAGAGTCCCTTCATCCATCCTTTCCTCTGTCCTTTCCTCCTTTCCTCTCTTCCTGTGGTTAAACACATAAGTTGGAAACTTTTGTTAACTGTTTTTAAGTGTACAGCTCAGTAGTGTTAAGTATACTCAGTGTTAAATAGATCTCCAGACTTTTTCCTCTTGCAAACTGCAACTCTAGTCTCTTTCAATAACAATTCCCCCTTTTCACCTCCCTCCAGCCCTTGGTAACCACCATCCTACATTGTTTCTATGAATTTGACTAGCCAAGATTTCTTTTCAAAAAGCAATCAAGCAGCTGAGAAGGCTTGATAGCCTCCTGATGTATCCATCATTCCTCACTGTCTGCACCCGCCCCCCAGACAGGGAGGAAACTGAAATCCCAGAGGTCCTGGGAGGCCCAGGTGGCCACACAATGCAGATGTTATTCACACGGATACTTAAGCCGGATTGCCAGGTTCACATTTTGGCTCTGATGCTCTGTATGTGACACTGGGCAAGTGATGTAACGTAGTGCCCCAGTTTGCTCATCGGTTAAAGGGACGTGATGGTAACAGAATCTGCTTTATAGCCTTGTTGTGAAGATTAAGTGAGGTAATCTACATAAAGCACTGGGAATAGGGCCTGACACTTATGTACGTGTCTGCTATGATTGTTAAGTGACTTCCTAGCATGACACAGTTCCTTGTAAGGAGAGCTGTGACTTTGGGCCTACAACCAGCTCCCGTGGTGCATGTCTTTTGAGTTTCCACTTAAGACTGAATAGATAGGTAGCTTTGACTGGCAAGGTTTCCTGCTACACATCCCTATCTTTCATCTAGGGCATGCCATTCATCTTGAAGGATGCTCCATCAATATCTTAATCCTCAGGGGGAAAGTCATGCAGTTCACATCATACAGCACAAGAAGGCCGGTCATGCGATGGCATTAATTCAACAGATATTTATGGAATGCTTTGATGTAAGGACACCTGGGGTAGATGCTGGGGACACTGAGCAAACCAGCCCCAAATCCCTGCTCTCGAGGAGCTTGTGTTGTCTTGGGGCAAACCTTTGTAATGCAGCCCTTTTAATCAATGAAATGTTTTTCCTGAACTCATCTAGCTAAGGAAGATGAAAAGTTTGCTTAAAAATATTCAGGTTTGGAAAGGAACGCTCTAGACCTGTTGCTGATGGTGCTTTCGAAAACTGGTTCGTAAAAATAGACACTAAACATGGCGTAGAAATACTGGTGATTTCAGATTTGAGGCGATTTTTCAGATACAAAGTTTGCAAGTCGGTTTATCTCCAGTGCTTATTCTGGGGTTGCGTGTGCAGTACAGTCCCTCATACTTAGAACTCGGTAAGGACAGCATAAGACTCACTTTACCTGTGCTTCAATCAGATGTCAGGAGGAATGTGGGATTCCTCCTGCCTACGCCTCTCCTGGGCTTCCTCCTTTCCTCCTCAATGTGGGCAGATGACATTCAGACTCAGAGGAAGCAGAAGCAGGGGTAGTGCGGTTGGGACTGATCTTCCAGAGGGAAGAAAATAGGAATTGCCATCACAGGCTGGGGCTTTCTAGCTATCTGCGGTACAGATACCATGCTGCTTGCTACCTCCTTGGCTATTTGGGTTATAGCCGGTGCTGTAAAGCACAGCTCTTCTTTCCTGGGGTCCTACAAGTACTTCATTGGTAGGTACTTCCCAACACAGCATTTCCAGGGTGCCACTGCTAGTCAGTCAAGGTTGCTGGGTGATAGGCATTCCCATGTACTGTTAGAAACTGCTGGGACCTGTGTGGCGGCCTTAAAGCTAACGGACACAATCACCCGCAGCCGTGGCCCATTGTTCATTGCCCGCTATCCCCACTTGTTTCCCGTTAAGAGACTGCTATTTTGTTCAGCTAGGGTGGAGAACCCTTGATCTTAGGGAGCAGGGGGGCCCCTCTTTTAACCCTAAGGGATGAAGTGTGGAGGTCTGGGCCAGTTGTAATAAACCCATTCCCAAACCCAAACCCATCCTCCTTTACAACTCTAAGTGTCAGTGTGACACTGGCCAACGAGTCTGGTGGTTTCTAGGAAATATTTTAAAAAATTTCCCATATAGGACTTCCCTGATGGCGCAGTGGTTAAGTATCTGCCTGCCAATGCAGGGGACACAGGTTCGAGCCCTGGTCTGGGAAGATCCCACATGCCGCGGAGCAACTGGGCCCGTGAGCCACAACTACTGAGCCTGCGCGTCTGGAGCCTGTGCTCCGCAACAAGAGAGGCCGTGATAGTGAGAGGCCCGCGCATCGCAAGGAAGAGTGGCCCCCGCTCGCCGCAACTAGAGAAAGCCCTCGCACAGAAACGAAGATCCAATGCAGCCAAAAATAAATTAAGTAATTATTTTTTTTTAAAAAAAAAGAGCTTTAAAACCAAAGGTCAGGGGAATGACTGCTAATGAGTTTGGGGCTTCTTTTTGGGAGGATGAAAATGTTCTAAAATTGATCGTGGTGATGAATGTACCAAAAGAATTTAATTGTACACTTTAATGGGTGAATCGTATGGTATGTGGATTGTCTCTCAATAAAGCTGTTATTAAAAAAAAAAAATGGTCTGCAGGTAGCTAGACTTAAATTATAAAAACAAATATTAAGCCTGTAAAAAAAAATACATAGGGGATAAAAATACTTGTTATATTTATGCAATTTTAAAATAGCTAAATGCCGTGTTACTGCACAAAATTTCACTGGTTACGAAAAACAACAAATTGGAAACAGTGTCTGCCTTCAGGAGTAACTGGATGGGACAGAAGAGACTTAATTTTTTCCCTGTATACTTTTATAACTTCTGATTTGATACATGTATTAAAAAAATAAGTGTACATATAATTAGTAACAACAGTGTCATACCTCTCCTTAGTACAAGTATAAACTCCCAGGTTGCATATTTTGTTCTGAAAAGAATAAAGAATGAAATATATATGTTTTTAAAAATCAGTCAAAGGAAGTAAAAAACAAAGATTCTTACATTTGTCTCATCTCACACTAAAAAGCATTTAGTCATTTCTCTGATATTAGGCATTATAATCAGGCAGAATTCTTTCTTACCCAACAGTCTGACACATCTTTAAACAATGACACAGTTGACCATTCCCTCCTCCTTGAAAACTTCCTTTGCTTCATTTCTAGTACATCGCACTCTCCTGGTCTTCCTCCTCCCTCAATAACCTCTTATTAATCTCCTTTGCTGAATTCCTCTTCATTTCCCAAGAAGGTGTCCAGAAGGTAGGTTCCATGAAGGTGGGAATTTTTGTCAGCTTTGTTCACTACTGTATTCCCAAAGGCTAAAAAAAGTACCCAGAACCATACTCAATAAATCACTGTTGAATGAATACATGATTGAATCAGCACCTCCAGGCTCACATTTTGGAAAGCCATAGAAGTAAACTATATTCCACATAACCTTTATGCTTAATCTACTTTATTACATTATATTTCTCTGAACATTGATAATCAATACACTGTTTATTATTTGATTAGCCAAAATACTTCATTCCCTGCTCTTTCTCCATCAATGTGTTTTACACAGTATGTGCAAAACGCACATTTAACAGCTCTTATACTACTTCTAAAAGCATGAACGTAGCATAGAAAAAGAGCAGCTGTTGCTATGGGAATTTTCACTTTTCTTTCTAGTATTAATGTTGAATTAACATAATGACATACTTTAGTAATTAAAAAAAAGGGGGGACACCCCACTAGACTTAACTAAGATATCACAATAAAGACAGCACCCGGAAAGTGCCCGAGGCCCGCGTGCGCCCGAGTCGCACTCCCAGGAGGCCGCGGGACGCCGACCGGGCGCGGTCGCGCGGGGGCGGGGCTCGCGCAGACATCGGCCCGGGGCGGAGCTGGGGAATCGCGCAGGGGGCGGGGCGCGGTGACGTCGGGCGTCCCGGCCGAGCTGCGGCTGTGGTGGTGGCGGCGGTGTCGGCGACGGCGCCGGCGCACGGGCAGCAGCGGCAGCGGCAGCCCTGAGCAGGGTGAGAGGGCCGCGGTGGCGGCAGCTCG
Organism: Balaenoptera physalus; assembly: GCF_965194825.1. Taxonomy (NCBI): domain Eukaryota; kingdom Metazoa; phylum Chordata; class Mammalia; order Artiodactyla; family Balaenopteridae; genus Balaenoptera; species Balaenoptera physalus. The sequence goes on from NW_028126069.1 coordinate 29,326, forward strand.
GGGTCGGGCGGCGCCTGGAGCTTCCCGCCCGTCGCTGGCGCTAGGCCCCTCGGCTCTCCTCCGCTCGCTCCTCACGGCCCTGGCTGGGTCCCGGCAGCGCGCCTCCCGGCAGGGCGGAGCCCTAGGTGAGGCTGGTGGGCGTGGGGCTTGCGGGCGTGGGGCTGGGGGCTGGCGGGCGGGGGCTCTGGGCTGCGGCCCGGCGCGGGCGCACACGCGCACACGGCAGGCGCCGGGCGGGCGGCGTCTGTCTCCTCCCGCTTGCCCTAGGAGGCGGTGCGGTGCAAACAGTGGGCCGCCGCCTCCGCCGCTGCTTCAGGGGGCCAGTCACGCAGAGCCCGGGGCGGGCCGCCCCTAGGAGCCTGGCGCCCGCGGACAGGTGGGCTTCCCGCCAGGAGGCCCTCGGGCTGCCCGCACGGCCCGGGAGGCCCCGCCAGCGGCCTGTCCGCGGTTCGCCTCGGCGGCCGGGGAGGGAGGGCGGCGCGGACGGCCGTCCCGGTCCTCGCGGGCGGCGCCACCAGGGAAGTCTTTTACAGGTCTTTTAAAAGCATTCTGTCTCTTCTCTATCTGGTCATATTTTTTTTTCTTTTCTTCCTGCCTTCCTCAGAAAATCTCTACCTACCTAGCTTTAGAGCAGGAAATTATCCGATTGAATTCTTGCTGTTTCTTTAACAAGAAATTCTTTGTAATGGTATAAACAGAAGAATCTTAGTTTGAACGAATAAAAATGACTCATTTATGTTTATTGTGCATCTGGTATTAGTCAGGTTTATGGCTTTTATTTCCTAAAATCGTTCTAGAAATATTTATTATGATTTTGTTCCTTATATTTTTATCTGCATTATTTTGTTATTTCCATGGAAGTTTCTGGACTGTTTCCAAACAAATTCCTTCGAAGGGATTGTTTCCGGCACACTGTTACTTCTGATGCCCTTACATTTGTCAAAAAGAAAATGAGGGTTTTTTGGACCTAAACTGAGAAGAATTATAGTGGAGGGAAGATGAGAGATGTATTTCTTTAACTGCCATTTATGTCTGATCCTGCGAGAGTACAGAATTTTTGATGGGTGTGTCTTCAATTTTGTGGATCCAGGCGTTGCCCACTGCCCAGCTCCTCTGACTATACCTGACCCAGATGCTCAGTTTCTGTGTTTTCTGTATTGATCGTAGGTGGAGGAGTTACTGATGGCCATGGAGAAGGTAAAACAGGAGCTGGAGTCCATGAAGGCGAAGCTGTCCTGCACTCAGCAGTCACTGGCAGAGAAGGAAACTCATGTGACCAACCTTCGGGCCGAGAGAAGAAAACACTTAGAGGAAGTTCTGGAGATGAAGTAAGTTTTATAATATTGTTCTTCAGGCATATGCTTAGTTGAAATACTTGTCCTCATCGCTTTCATCTTCTGGCCCTGTTTGTCACGCCTGACACACTTAGCCTAATTTTAATGCTCACTTGTGTTTCTCACTCCTTAGAACAAATTTGGGACAAATCCTCGTCAACTAGAAACTTTTTTTGCCTCCCTGTCATTGAATTTTGCAGTCCTCTAGAGTGTATGTATCCGTATGCAGTTGTGTCTCTGAAATTCCTAAAACCTTCTGGAAAGTTCTGGCAAGTTGTTGAGCTTTCTGAGGAAGATAACCATTGCTCCTGGGGTCATACGATGGCTAGGCAATTTTTAAAAACATTTTTTATTATAAACATTTCCAAAGGTACACAAAAGTAGAGAATAGTATAGTGAACCTCCTTATACCCATCCCCCATATTTCACCATTAACATTTGCCGCACTCTCCAGTCAGTTTTGGCAAAATTGTCACTTTTAGCAGAACCATTCTTGACATCATTTTCGTACTTTCCAGGCATCTTGCAGCTTCCTTGAGATAGTCTGTTGTGAAGGCTGTATATATCTGCTGTGCAGAATACAGCTGCTGCTTTTTCTGCTCTGTGACTTTGAAAAGTTCTGGTTTCCTTCTCTTCAGAACAAGTATGTCTCTTTTTTAAGTCCCTTAGTACTTTCTCCATCACTCCAATCCCCACCCCTGTGTAATTGTCCTGCTCTCATTTTACTGAAACCAAGTCTATGCTGGGACCCCTCAGTTACCTTCATCACCTCAGCAGTTACCTGTGTTCTTGTCGTCTTCTCTTCTGACTCAGAGGAGATACTGTCTCTCCTTCACCAAGCTCGCTTCTTATTTCTATCACAGATTTAAGCTCTGGTTCCCTCCTCTGCAATCTGTCTCCATTAATTTTCTTTCACATAATCTTTGCTCACTTTCTGTTAGTTCCTTCTTCTCTGCAATAAATACGCACTCTCTCTGACCTAAAGTAAACAGTCTTTCTGAGCCCAGCCAGTGCTTGAAGCTAACATCCCCTCTTCTTTTCTGCTACTTTGAACTATCAATACATGTTGAATATGAGAATTACAAAGTAGCAGAGGATCTTGCCATGACACCTCAGCATGAATTTTCATGGGGCATGATTGTTTTGATATCATGACGGCAGCCCAGGAGTTGAGGAAACAAATATCGGGGTGTCCCCTGTGCTTATGGATTATTAGGACACAGTGGGAGGTTTAAGAGAGCCTGATATTTCAGAAAAGAATTGCAGGTGATGTGCTCTCGGAAGTGACAGATACTGGAGCCAGAAATAGGTTGATACGCAGGGAGAACGGGTAGAATTTAGGGTTCTGAGTATCGTGATGAGAAAGTTTGCTTCTTACGAACAGGTTAGTAGAGGCAGTTGAAGACAAGGTTTTATCCCTGATGATAAGAACATAGAGGAAGGATGGGTATAATATTTGGGAATACAAGGTATCGATGTGATACTCCTAAGCACAAACAGGCCCTGCTAAAGCAACGGTGTAGGAGTATTGTTTCCTTTTCTCTGTGTACCAATATCTTGACTTGACTTGTCACATCTTTCCCACTCAGTTCAAGTGTCTATAGCAAAACAGTGGTGGATTTGTAAAGGAATTTTCCTTTATTGTTAGGACTTTGAAAAGATATGAAAGAATTTTTTTAAAGAATGCTTGACTTTAAACCATTAAAAGGGAATTGCGTGTGATTTTTTTTTGTTTTATTATTGTTATTATTTTTGGAACCACAGTACTAAACTTTCTTATGGACTTCCCTTGCCAACCCAGGTTAGAGATTACATTTCAGAAAAATACTGTGATTTGCAAAACTGTTTTTGGTAAGATCAAACACTCACACAGTAAGGCATGGGATGAGTCATTAAAGTATTCAGAGAATTTATAAGTGGTATAGAAATTTGATGAATAAACATTAAATAAAAGTTCTTGAAATAAGGTGTTAAAACCTGGCTCTGACAGGTGACCTGTCTCTTAAATCACCTTCCTCATTTGCTCAGGAGATACTACTACAGCATCATGCTGTTCTTAGATTTTCTACAAGTTTTTTGTCATGCAGATTTACTGACTTAAAGTTTTTAAAGTAGTCTTTGCTTTAATTTGCACTTAAATTTCTCCTTGTTGTTGTCTCTCATTTTCATATCTTAATAAAATGGTTGTTTAATACCTTTCTTTTAACAAATTAAGCACTTCAGGCCTAATCGTCTATCCAAACATGCTGTTGAGAGTGGTGGCTAATCCCAAACTCCTAATGTATCCCTCCTCCACACTCTTTTCTCCTTTGGTAACCATAAGTTTGTTTTCTATGTCTGTGGGTCTATTTCTGTTTTGTATGTAAGTTCATTTGTATCTTTTTTTTTTTTTTTTAGGTTCCACATATAAGCGATATCATGATATTTGTCTTTCTCTGTCTGGATTACTTCACTTAGTATGATAATCTCTAGGTCCATGTATGATGCTGCAAATGGCATTACTTCATGCCTTCTTATGGCTGAATAATATTCCATTGTGTGTGTGTGTGTGTGTGTGTGTGTGTGTGTATACATATATATGTATAAATATATAAAACACATTTTCTTTATCCATTCATCTATTGATGGACATTTAGGTTACTTCCATGTCTTGGCTATTGTAATAGAGCTGCAGCGAACACTGGGTTGCATGTATCTTTTTGAATTATGTTTTTCTCTGGATATATGCCCAGGAGTGGGATTGCTGGATCATATGGTAACTCTATTTTTAGTTTCTTCAGGAACCTCCATACTGTTCTCCATAGTGGGTGCACCAATTTACATTCCCACCATCAGTGTAAGAAGGTTCCCTTTTCTCCATGCCCTCTCCAGCATTTATTTTTTGTAGATTTTTTTGATGATGGCCATTCTTACTGATGTGAGGTGATATCTCGTTGTTTTGATTTGCATTTCTCTAATAATTAGCAGTGTTGAGCATCTTTTCATGTGCCTTTTGGCCATCTATACGTCTTGTTTGGAGAAATGTCTATTTAGATCTTCTGCCCATTTTTTGATTGGGTGGTTTGTTTTTTGATATTGAGCTGTATGAGCTGCTTGTATATTTTGGAGATTAATCCTTTGTCAGTTGCTTCATTTGCAAATATTTTCTCCCATTCTGAGGGTTGTCTTTTCATCTTGTTTATGGTTTCCTTTGCTGCGCAAAAGCTTTGAAGTTTCATTAGGTCCCATTTGTTTATTTTTCTTTTTATTTCCATTTCTCTAGGAGGTGGGTCAAAAAGGATCTTGCTGTGATTTATGTCATAGAGTGTTCTGCCTCTGTTTTCCTCTAAGAGTTTGATAGTGTCTGGCCTTACACTTAGGTCTTTAATTTATTTTGAGTTTATTTTTGTGTATGGTGTTAGGGGAGTGTTCTAATTTCATACTTTTACATGTACCTGTCCAATTTTCCCAGCACCACTTATTGAAGAGGCTGTCTTTTCTCCACTGTATATGCTTGTGTCCTTTATCAAAGATAAGGTGACCATATGTGCGTGGGTTTATCTCTGGGCTTTCTATCCTGTTCCATTGATCTATATTTCTGTTTTTGTGCCAGTACCAAACTGTCTTGATTACTGTAGCTTTGTAATGTAGTCTAAAGTCAGGGAGCCTGATTCCTCCAGCTCCATTTTTCGTTCTCAAGATTGCTTTGGCTATTCAGGGTCTTTTGTGTTTCCATACAAATTGTGAAATTTTTTGTTCTAGTTCTGTGAAAAATGCCAGTGGTAGTTTGATAGGGATTGCAGTGAATCTGTAGATTGCTTTGGGTAGTAGAGTCATTTTCACAATGTTGATTCTTCCAATCCAAGAACATGGTATATCTCTCCATCTATTTGTATCATCTTTAATTTCTTTCATCAGTGTCCTATAATTTTCTGCAGACAGGTCTTTTGTCTCCTTAGGTAGGTTTATTCCTAGATATTTTATTCTTTTTGTTGCAATGGTAAACGGGAGTGTTTTCTTAATTTCACTTTCAGATTTTCATCATTAGTATATAGGAATGCAAGAGATTTCTGTGCATTAATTTTGCATCCTGCTACTTTCCCAAATTCATTGATTAGCTCTAGTAGTTTTTAGGTAGCATCTTTAGGATTCTCTATGTATAGTATCATGTTATCTGCAAGCAGTGACAGCTTTACTTCTTCATTTCTGATTTGGATTCCGTTTATTTCTTTTTCTTCTCTGATTGCTGTGGCTAACACTTCCAAAACTATGTTGAATAATAGTGGTGAGAGTGGGCAACCTTGTCTTGTTCCTGATCTTAGTGGAAATGGTTTGTTTTTCACCATTGAGAATGATGTTGGCTGTGGGTTTGTCATATATGGCCTTTATTATGTTGAGGAAAGTTCCCTCTATGCCTACTTTCTGCGGGGCTTTTATCATAAATGGGTGTTGAATTTTGTCGAAAGCTTTCTCTGCATCTGTTGAGATGATCATATGGTTTTTCTCCTTCAGTTTGTTAATATGATGTATCACGTTGATTGATTTGCGTATATTGAAGAATCCTTGCATTCCTGGAATAAACCCCACTTGATCATGGTGTATAATCCTTTTAATGTGCTGTTGGATTCTGTTTGCTAGTATTTTGTTGAGGATTTTTGCATCTATGTTCATCAGTGATATTGGCCTGTAGTTTTCTTTCTTTGTGACATCTTTGTCTGGTTTTGGTATCAGGGTGATGGTGGCCCCGTAGAATGAGTTGGGGAGTGTTCCTCCCTCTGCAATATTTTGGAAGAGTTTGAGAAGGATAGGTGTTAGCTCTTCTCTAAATGTTTGGTAGAATTCTCCTGTGAAGCCATCTGGTCCTGGGCTTTTGTTTGTTGGAAGATTTTTAATCACAGTTTCAATTTCAGTGCTTGTGATTGGTCTGTTCATATTTTCTATTTCTTCCTGGTTCAGTCTCGGCAGGTTGTGCATTTCTAAGAATCTGTCCATTTCTTCCAGGTTGTCCATTTTATTGGCATAGAGTTGCTTGTAGTAATCTCTCATGATCGTTTGTATTTCTGCAGTGTCAGTGGTTACTTCTTCTTTTTCATTTCTAATTCTGTTGATTTGAATCTTCTCCCTTTTATTCTGATGAGTCCGGCTAATGGTTTATCAATTTTGTTTATCTTCTCAACGAACCAGCTTTTAGTTTTATTGATCTTTGGTATCGTTTCCTTCATTTCTTTTTCGTTTATTTCTGATCTGATCTTTATGATTTCTTTCCTTCTGCTAACTTTGGGGTTTTTTTGTTCTTCTTTCTCTAATTGCTTTAGGTGTAAGGTTAGGTTGTTTATTTGAGATGTTTCTTGTTTCTTGAGGTAGGATTGTATTGCTATAAACTTCCCTCTTAGAACTGCTTTTGCTGCATCCCATAGGTTTTGGGTCGTCGTGTTTTCATTGTCATTTGTTTCTAGGTATTTTTTGATTTCCTCTTTGATTTCTTCAGTGATCTCTTGTTTATTAACTAGTGTATTGTTTCGCCTCCATGTGTTTGTATTTTTTACAAATTTTTTTCCTGTAATTGATATCTAGTCTCATAGCATTGTGGTCAGAAAAGATACTTGATATAATTTCAATTTTCTTAAATTTGTCAAGGCTTGCTTTGTGACCCAAGATATGATCTATCCTGGAGAATGTTCCATGAGCACCTGAGAAGAAAGTATATTCTATTGTTTTTGGATGGAATGTTCTATAAATATCAATTAAGTCCATCTTGTTTAATGTATCATTTAAAGCTTGTGTTTCCTTATTTATTTTCATTTTGGATGATCTGTCCATTGGTGAAAGTGGGATGTTAAAAGTCCCCTAGTATGATTGTGTTACCGTTGATTTCCCCTTTTACGGCTGTTAGCCTTTGCCTTCTTTATTGAGGTGCTCCTATGTTGGGTGCATAAATATTTACAATTGTTATATTCTTCTTCGATTGATCCCTTGATCATTATGTAGTGTCCTTCCTTGTCTCTTGTAACATTCTTTACTGTAAGTCTGTTTTGTCTGATATGAGAATTGCTACTCCAGCTTTCTTTTGATTTCCATTTGCATAAAATATCTTTTTCCATCCCCTCACTTTCAGTCTGTATGTGTTTCTAGGTCTGAAGTGGGTCTCTTGTAGACAGCATATATACAGGTCTTGTTTTTGTATCAATTGAGCAGTCTATGTCTTTTGGTTGGAGCATTTAATCCATTTACATTTAAGGTAATGATCGATATGTATGTTCCTATTCCCATTTTCTTAATTGTTTTGGGTTTGTTATTGTAGGTGTTTTCCTTCTCTTGTGTTTCCTGCCTAGAGAAGTTCCTTGAGCATTTGTTGTAAAGCTGGTTTGGCGGTGCTGAATTGTCTTAGCTTTTGCTTGTCTGTAAAGGTTTTAATTTCTCCATGAAATCTGAATGAGATCCTTGCTGGGTAGAGTAATCTTGGTTGTAGGTTTTTTCCCCTTCATCACTTTAAATATGTCCTGCCACTCCCTTCTGGCTTGAAGAGTTTCTGCTGAATGATCAGCTGTTAACCTTATGGGGATTCCCTTGTATGTTATTTGTTGCTTTTTCCTTGCTGCTTTTAATATTTTTCCCACATTAGGGAAGTTTTCAACTATAATCTCTTCAAATATTTTCTCAGTCCCTTTCTTTTTCTCTTCTTCTTCTGGGACCCCTATAATTCGAATGTTGGTGCGTTTAATGTTGTCCCAGAGGTCTCTCAGACTGTCCTTAATTCTTTTCATTCTTTTTTCTTCTCTGCAGTAGTTATTTCCACTATTTTATCTTCCAGGTCACTTATCCATTCTCCTTCCTTAGTTACTCTGCTCTTGATTCCTTCTAGAGAATTTTTAATTTCATTTATTGTGTTGTTCATCCTTGTTGTTTATTCTTTAGTTCTTCTAGGTCCTTGTTAAACGTTTCTTGTATTTTCTCCATTCTACGTCCAAGATTTTGGATCATCTTTGCTGTCATTACTCTGAATTCTTTTTCATGTAGACTGCCTATTTCCTCTTCATTTGTTTGGTCTGGTGGGTTCTTACTTTGCTCCTTCATCTGCTGTGTGTTTCTCTGTCTTCTCATTTTGCTTAACTTACTGTGTTTGGGGTCTCCTTTTTGCAGGCTGCAGGTTCGTAGTTCCTGTTGTTTTTGGGGTCTGTTCCCACTGGCTAAGGTTGGTTCAGTGGGTTGTGTAGGCTTCCTGGTGGAGGGGACTGGTACCTGTGTTCTGGTGGATGAGGCTGGATCTTGTCTTTCTGGTGGGCAGGTCCACGTCTGGTGGTGTGTTTTGGGGTGTCTGTGACCTTATTATGATTTTCGGCAGCCTCTCTGCTAATGGGTGGAGTTGTGTTCCTGTCTTGCTAGTTGTTGGGCATAGTGTGCCCAGCACTGTAGCTTGCTGGTCGTTGAGTGGAGCTGGGTCTTAGCGTTGAGATGGAGATCTCTGGGAGAGCTTTTGCTGTTTGATATTACGTGGAGCTGGGAGGTCTGTGGTGGACCCATGTCCTGAACTCGGCTCTCCCACCTCAGAGACTCAGGCCTGACACCTGGCCAGAGCACCAAGACCCTGTCAGCCGCATGGCTCAGAAGAAAAGGGAGAAAAAAAAGAAATAAAATAAAGTTATTAAAATAAGAAATAAAAAATAATTACTGAAAATAAAAAAATTAAAAAGTAATAAAAAAAGAAAAAAAAAGAAGAGAGCAACCAAACCAAAAAACAAATCCACCAATGATAACAAACGCTAAAAACTATGCTAAGAAAAGAAACAAAAAACGGACAGACAGAACCCTAGAACAATTGGTTAAAGCAAAGCTATACAGGCAAAATCACACAAAGTCCACTGCCTCAATTTGGGGATGATTCGTTGTCTATTTAGGTATTCCACAGATGCAGGGTACATCAAGTTGATTGTGGAGATTCAATCCGCTGCTCCTAAGGCTTCTGGTAGAGATTTCCCTTTCCTTCCTTGTTGACACAGCTCCCGGGGTTCAGCTTTGGATTTGGCCCCTCCTCTCCATGTAGGTTGCCTAGGGCGTTTGTTCCTGCCCAGACAGGACAGGGTTAACGTAGCAGCTGATTCCGGGGCTCTGGCTCACTCAGGCCTGGGGGGAGGGAGGAGTACAGAATGCGTGGTGAGCCTGTGGTGGCGGAGGCTGGCGTGACATTGCACCAGCCTGAGGCGCGCCGTGTGCCCTCCCGGGGAAGTTGTCCCTGCATCACGGGACCCTGGCAGTCGGGGGCTGCACATGCTTCCGGGAGGGGAGGTGTGGATAGTGACCTGTGCTTGCACACAGGCTTCTTGGTGGCTGCACCTGCAGCCTTAGCGTCTCATGCCAGTCTCTGGTGTCCGTGCTGATAGCCTCGGCTTGCGCCCGTCTCTGGAGCTCATTTAGGAGGTGCTCTGAATCCCCTCTCCTCACGCGCCCGAAACAATGGTCTCTTGCCTCTTCGGCAGCTCCAGACTTTTCCCGGACACCCTCCCGGCTAGCTGTGGCACACTAGCCCCCTTCAGGCTGTGTTCACACAGCCAACCCCAGTACTCTCCCTGGGGTCTGACCTCCGAAGCCCGAGCCTCAGCTCCCAGCCCCCGCCCGCCCCGGCGGGTGAGCAGACAAGCCTCTTGGGCTGGTGAGTGCTGGTCGGCACCGATCCTCTGTGAGGGAATCTCTCTGCTTTGCCCTCCGCACCCCCGTTGCTGCGCTCTCCTCCGTGGCTCTGAAGCTTCGCCCTGCCACGCCCTGTCTCCGCCAGTGAAGGGGCTTCCTAGTGCGTGGAAACCTTTCTTCCTTTACAGCTCCCTCCCATTGTTGCGGTCCCATCCCTATTCTTTTGTCTCTGTTTTTTCTTTTTTCTTTTGCCCTACCCAGGTACGTGGGGAGTTTCTTGCCTTTTGGGAGGTCTGAGGTCCTCTGCTAGTGTTCAGTAGGTGTTCTGTAGGAGTTGTTCCACACGTAGATGTATTTATGATGTATTTGTGGGGAGGAAGGTGATCTCCATGTGTTACTCTTTCGCCATCTTGAAGGTCTCCCCACTTTTCAGGTTTTTTTGTCCTATGTATTACTGTTATGGCCATCTTTATTAATACATTTTCACATTTCTGATTATTTTCCTATGATAGGTTGTTAAAAAATTGAATCTATTCATCAGAGGGGATCAAAGGAATTATAGGAGAGGTTTTCCCGTATACGTTTATGTATTCTTAAAATGTTTAACACTTATATTTATTACTTTGTAATGAGAAAATGTTAACAAAAATGACCCTACAAATTACTATATTATCCACCTTATATTTGGAGAGAAAAGCAACATTGCTAGAAGATAGTTTCTGCTTCCTAAGGATGATACAGTTGTGCTTATAAAATAAAAGAGGTGAATATACTTATTGACACACTGTCTTCTAGAAGGATTGGACCACTTTAGGTGATCAGGCATGTACGAATGCATGTATCACCTTACCTGTTCATATAATGTTTAAAAATCTTTTGCCTGAAAAAAAACTTTTACCTCTTTCATAGGTTAAAAAGTTTTGTCTTACCTTGCTTTCATTTGCAATTCTTTGTTTACATTTTCATGTGTTTATTGTCAATTTGCATATTGTCTGTGATTGGTATATTCCTATTTGTTAATTTCTCTTGGGGACAGTAAGGTCTTAGTATTTCATTGACTTGTATGGGCTTTTTCAATAGTGAGGATAAAGTACTTTCACAGTTGTGAATAATTTTTAGTTTTTGTCATTTGCTCATTAGTTTTTGACTTTTGATGTTTATAATTCTAGATTTCTAAGCAGTAAAATGTACTATACTTTTCTTACATTTGCAATTTGTAATTTTTTTGTAATTTCTTACATTTCGTTTTTTGTTTAGAAAGTCCTTCCCTATCTGAATATCATTAAATATGTTATATTTATTCTTTTTATTTTCTAATTAATTTGCATTTTATACCTAGTTCTTTAATCTTCCTGGAACTTATTTTTAATTTTGTGTGGGGAGAACGTATTTATTTTGATGTTTTCCTAATAATTGCAAAGCTTTCTAAATACTGTGATCAGTCTCTTTTCTTTTGGTTTGTGGCATTTCCTTTTTCTTTCTTAAGTGCTTAATTATTGTGAGATTTGTTCCATTGATCTCTTTGTTGATATTCTTTTTCCAGGACTACATTGATTTGATTATAACAGGCTTTCAATTTGTATTAATGGCCGATTGGGCGTTGAAAAAAATGTCCTTCAAATATATATGTACACACACACACAAACACCCACATATACATATATATATATATATGCTATTCTTAACTCTTTATTCTTATGTGCTGCCAGACATTCTTACCCCACTCTTATATGCTGGCTGCCTCAGGTGTCAGCTTAAATGGTACTTCTTCAAAGAGACCTTCCCTAACCATCCTGCCTAAAGTAGGGCAGTCTGTGCCAGTATCAGCACAAATAAATCAGTCAGCCTTTCAGAAGTCATTTCCTTTCACACCAAATCTTCCAGATGCAGTTCTCATGTTCCTCATTATTGGGTGAGCTGTTAAAATGAAGACAACTATTGATCCACCGTCAGCTCCTATTTAATTGCTTAAAATTTCCAGCAATTAAATAGGAGCAAATTCTGTCATTTAAGAGAAGTGACTTACTATTGAAGAGTATAAATTCTAAAGCTGTAGTTAAAAAACTTATACAGTACATTTTTTTTTAATACAGTACATTTTTGATTCTGTCCTAGATGAAAAAGACAGCCATTGTCTGGGACAAAAGATCAGCAAGGCTCTGTAAAACCTTTGTCCCATTTTAAAATGAAGTATTAGGACATCTGTGCCATAGAGATTCAAGCTAGTGTCCCTGAGAATTTTCAGCTGCACCAGAGTGGTGATTGCTCAACAGACTAAACTGGAGAGTGTGGGATAATTATCACAAGAGAACCACACACAATGATGACATGGAAAGTGATTAATTACAAACAATCAATAGCATAAGAAAAGGATATTAAAAGAAAGTTTTTAGAGGTACTGATTTCAATGAGAAAAGGCTGGTGAGATATTTTGGTTCTTTATTAATTGGTTTTCTTCATGCAGGGCTTTCAAAAAGAAAACAAGTAATTTGAGCACACTAACCAACTTTATTTTTCATGAAAAAAGAAAGCCCTTTGTGATTTTAATGCTGCTTAACTCTTTTCTTCACCGTTCATGCGGTTATAATCTTAAGCAAACAAACAAAAATTTGCTGTTATAAGGCTGTGGTGCTTCAATGGCAGTAATGGCACTGACCCTAGTACAATTTTCAGTAGATAAACAGAGCTAATTGATTTATAACCATTATTCTAATTAAATAATCATAAATAATAAGCTTCATGTTAGGGATTATGTTATCAAGTGTGTTGTTTTGTCCTTATTTCTCACATGTTTTACTTTGGTGAAGAATTACAAGCTGTAAATGGTACAGATGAACTGGTTTTCAGGGCAGAAGTAGACACAGATGTAGAGAACAAACGTATGGGCACCAAGGGGGGAAAGTGGCGGGGAGGGTGGGTGGTGGTGGGATGAACTGGGAGATTGGGATTGACATGTATACACTAATATGTATAAAATAGATAACTAATAAGAACCTGCTGTATAAAAAAATAAAATAAACTTCAAAAATTCAAAAAAAGAAAAAAACTAGAATTACAAGCTGTAATCCAAATGAATTGAAGGGACTATTGAGATGATCCAGTCATTGCTTTTTGAAAAACACTTTAAGCTGCAGACCCCTTTTTTCAAATGAATGTTATTCAGATATGAAAATAAAACTTATTATTAATTAATTAATTTATTTATTTTTTGGCTGTGTTGGGTCTTCGTTGCTGCGCACAGGCTTTCCCTAGTTGCGGCGAGCGGCGTGGGGCGCAGGCTTCTCATTGCGGTGGCCTCTCTTGTTGTGGAGCCGGGATCTAGAGCGCAGGCTCAGTAGTTGTGGTGCACGGGCTCAGTTGCTCTGCGGCATGTGGGATCTTCCCGGACCAGGGCTCGAACCCGTGTCCCCTGCATTGGCAGGTGGATTCCCAACCACGGTGCCACCAGGTAAGTGCCTAAAACTTATTTTAAGAAGTAAAATGAAAAAGAAGGCAAAGCTGTTCTGATCGAGACAGGACTGGGGAGCCCAGATGCCCCAGTGTGGCCCTGCCAGGCATTCCCTGAAGATGTTCTTTAGAACCCCTAGGGCTTCCCAGGGCTGGGTTCAGTAAGCCACTAACCAAACCTTTTGATTTTACAAACAGGAGCAACAACAGTAACTGCCATTTATTGATAATTTACAGTGTGATAGGTGTTCTGTCTTACTGCTAATTATTATAATAACCCTGTAGATTAAGTTTCATAATGTGCATAGTGTAGATTAATAAATTAAGGCTCAGAGTATTTAGTTAACTTCACTGAAGTCATCCTGATGGAACCAGGAATTGAACCCAGAGCCAGATCTTTCTTGGTCTGTGTTCTCCCCTTAGAGAAAGGGTCCTTATCAGCTTCTTTCAGTTTCTGTGACACTGTTTTCCTAATTTCTACCCACTTCTCTGACTGCTCCTCTTGTCTCCTTTGCCCGCCTCTTACCCTCTGCCTGCCATCTAATGTTGAATCAGTCCTATGACTATCTCCTCTTGCTGTGTTTTCTTTTCCTAGGGAGGCTCATTCACTGCCTTGGCCTCAGTTAACATCTGTGTATCAGAGCTTCCACACTTAACATCTTTAGCTCATATCATTCCTCTAAGCTCCAGACCCACATGCCCAGTTGCTCCCTCAAACCTTTTCTCAGCATCTCAAAAGCACATTACATTCAGCTCAAGATTTCCCCTCAATTCTGGTCCTTCCTTATTTTTTCCCATTTTTGTTTATGGTGCCACCAACTTGTCCATGGTGTTTAAGTCAGAAACTTCAGAATTTTCCTTGATTGCTTCACTCCCTCATTTCCCACCCTGCCAGTCAAATCCTGGTGATCTTTTTTCTCTGAAGTATTTCTGTAAGCCATCCATTTTCCCACCCCACAGCCACTGTCATAGTTTGGTCATGTCGCTGTTGGCTGACATTATTGCAGTGGTCTCCCAATTTTCCCCAGTCTTTCTGTTTCCCCCTGATGTGCAGCCTCATTGCAGCCAGTCTGGGCTTTTGAAAGTGCCCATGTGATGTTTGAATCCTGGCTCCACCACTCACTAGTTATGTGAGCTTGGCAGGCTGCTAAGTCTTTCCAAACCTTAGTTTCCTCATCTGTAAAATGGTTATATAATTCTTACCTCATGTACTTGTTCTAAGAATTAAATGTGGTAGTATGTGCCCGGCATCACTATTAGTGATGATGGTAGAGATGATCATACTCTGCTCAAAACTTTTTCAGGGCTTCCTGTTGCCCTTAAAGTCCAAAACTCTTGTCACACTTCCTTGGTGCTCAGTCTCCTTAATCCCTCAAATGTGCTGTGCCCCCTCCTTCTTGAGGGTCTTCACCTAAGTAGTCTTCTCCTCACAGTAGAAGTGTTGTGTCTTTAAATAGTTAATGGAAGTTAACTCATTCTTCAGATCTCACCCAGCCCCCAAATCTTCTCTTATCTTTTACTACCTTGGATTTATAGCTTTTATCCTTGTTTGCAGTTATAATTGTGTATTTTTGTTGCTTTTGGGATTAATGACTCTCTTATCCACCATTATCTGTCTTATCTACCTTTATATGGAGACAGACCATGTTTATTATACCCACCTGCCATTGTATCTCTGTCAGGGAGCTTAATGCCTGCTACTAACTAAAGATCTTTCTTCCGTCAGTGAGGGATTATACTTCAGTATTTTTTTTTCTGTTCTCCAATGTTTGGTTAAGTTTATTTTTCAACAGCACTGCCTCCTTTGTGGGCAGAATTGTCTGAAATGGACTCTTTCATGTTAATTACTAGTACTTGTTCTTGATGGAGAGAACTCCCAAGGTAGCCGGAGCCCTCTCAGAATCTGTCATTCTTCTGGTATTGAAATAGGCTAGGGGTTCGTTTTTCCACCTAGGATAAAGTGCTGTTCTTGTGTTCCTGTAGGTTTTGTGTTTTTGTGGCACTTGCCTATACCTTGGGATTCATATTTTCTTTTGCTTAAGTCTGTATAAGAAATATGACATATTTTAGGTTCACTAACGTCATCAAATGTTCCTTTGTGAACCTCTCATTTAAGTTTTCTTGTTTTTGTTTAGATACCTTGGGTTAAGCAAGTAGCTTTATTTAAAAAGCCAATTTTCCTTATAATATGGGGATCAAAGAATGTGTTCTTAAAAGCTGTCAGAAAAAACGAATTATATAAGCATCTATCCCAATTCATAAGTTTAGTTTAAAAATATTTTAAACATTAGTAATGAATCAGGTATCCCTGTGTTACTTTTTTGTTTCTCAAATACCTGAGAGAAAAAAGAAGCCTGCTTATTTATTTATTTTCCAATAAATATGAAAGGGATAGAAAGGAAATCCTTGAAACTGTTGATTATTGTTGCTTTCAGATTTTCAGTGTCCTTATCTCTAAGATCATTTTTATAGGAATCTTTGACATCAAAATTTTGGTACTGAGATTAAAGTAGTTGTATTTTGTGGGGATTCTCAGGGAAAGATGCCATTTTAGGAAGTAGGGTGAGCGGAGAGAAATTAGGATTCTTTCCAATCTTTTCTGTTTCTTCTCTCATTCCTTCTTTCAGAGAGAAAAGATCCTATAGATAGAATTATTGCTTTTTAAAAAAAATTCTCAAGCCTTACAGCGATACTTGGGCTCTGCTAATTAAAGTAGCTTCATAAGTAATAACTTTCTTTGAAAACACTGTCTTTATTCCTTATGGATGGAATTGAATGCATAGCCATTTAGCTTTTCTTTTTTTTTTTTTTTTTTTAAGTAGCAACCCAATCCATTTCCACCAACAATTTCCTTCTAGGAAAGTGGTTTTATGATTAATGGAAAGTGTTATATGATTAATGGTTCTGTAGATACGAAAGTTACAGGCTGGATATCTGCTCCCTTTTATCATCTGTGTCATGCATCTTGTTTATAGTAAATTGAAAAAGGTACATTTAAATGACCAGTAAGGTTGAAGACACGCTCTACTACCTGGCAGTTTCATTTCCGTGTGTCTTCTTGAGAGAAACTTTTGCACATGTGCACAAGGAGACAGGTAGATGTACATGTGCTTGTTGTAACAGTGAAAAAAGTGGAGAAACATCTAACTGTTCCTCAAGTAGGTGAGTGGATAAGTTGGTATTTATTCACAAAATGGAATATGAGTACACAGTCCTTTCCTCCAAAATACTTAGGGCACATGTATGTTGGAATTTAGATGTTTTTCAGATTTTGAAAGGTAATCCAGTATATAAACTGTATATTGTGTAATACTCCCATTGGGATCTGGACAATACCCAGTAATCAAACATATTAAATCTATAGCAAAACTTAGGAATATTCATATTAAATTGGATAAATAAATGGTAAATAGCCTCATAGCAGTTGAGTCAGGTTTTTCCATTAAGCTTGGAGAAAAATGTAGTCTTTTTAAAGCTCTTTGGATTTTAGAATTTTGGATAAGGAATTGTGAAACCTGTATTATACAGTTCATAAAAGTGAATGAGCTAGAGTTACGTATATCAGTGTGGATAAATCTCAAACACGTTTTTAAAAAATTGAAGTATTGTTGACATATTATATTAGTTTCAATATTTTGCTATTGGGATACATTACAAAATGATCAACACACTGGGTCTGGTTAACATCCATCACCACACATAGTTACAAAGAACTTTTTTTTCTTGGGATGAGAACTTTTAAGATCTACTCTCTTAGCAGCTTTCAAATATGTAATACACTGTTATTAACTATAGTCACCATGCTGTACGTTATATTCCCAGGACTTATTTATTTTTATAGTTGGAAGTTTGTACCTTTTGACTCCCTTTACCCATTTCACCCACTCCCTGTCCCCCACCCCTGGCAACCACCAATCTGTTCTCTACCTGTGAGCTTGTGGTTCCCCCCGCCTCCGAAATGGTAAGATTTTATTTTTTTTTATGGCTGAATAATATCCCATTGTGTATATCTATACACATATGTGTATAGATATACACACCACATTTTCTTTATCCATTCATCCATGGATGGACACTTAGGTTGTTTCTATATCTTGGGTATTATAAATAATGCTGCAGTGAACATGGGGGTGCGGATATCTTTTCGAGTTAGTTATTTTTGTTTTCTTTGGATAAAAACTCAGAAGTGGAATTGCTGGATCTAATGGCAGTTCTGTTTTTAATTTTTTGAGGAACCTCCATTACTGTTTCCTATAGTGGCTATACCAGTTTACATTCTCAGACACATTATGTTGAGTAACATGAGCAATTTGCAAAGAGAATCAAGAACAGATGACATCACTTCTGTGAATTTTAAATAAGCAACAGTGAGGGGTGGGGGAGAGAGAGAGAGATATCTGAAGCAAATAAGGCAAATTGTTGATGGTGATTTCCATACGTTGTTGTATATTTGAATGAGTCTCTGTAGCCCCAAGCTTCTGCTTTCTTCTCTAACCTTTTTAAGAATGCAGGGTTACAATTGAATTAGGTGATGGAGCATGATACATGTTGGGACTGGAAGTGTTCTTAAAATCAACTAAATTATCCTTCTTTCTTTTAAGTGAAGTCATTCCTACTTGTTAAGAAATTTTCTTGAATATTGATTTACTTTTCCCTTTTCTGACCTATGTCTGTTACTTTTTTCTCTTTTAATATATCTGTTTTTTGTTGGAGTATAGTTTACATACAGCAAAATACATGGATCTTCCGTATCATAGTTCCATGAGTTTTGACAAATGCCAGTAGTCGTATAATGCAGTCTTACGAAGATATAGAACATTTCCATCATCCCATAAGGTTCCCTTGAGCTCCTTCCCAATCAGTATTTTCCCTGCCCCAAACACATAGATGGTGTTCTAATTCCTTTCACTTTAGATTAGTTTTGCCTGCTCTAGAACCTCCTATACATGGAACCATATAGTCTGTACTCTGTTGTGTTTGGCTTCTTTTGCTCAGTGTACTATATATTTTTTTTAAAGTTTATTCGTGTTGTTGCATGTATCCATAGTCATCCTAATATTGAGTAGTTTTCATTGCATGGATATTGCATAATCAATTTATCCATTCTCCTGTTGATGGGGTTGTTTCCAGTTTTGGCTCTTATGAATAAAGCGGTTGTAAACATTTTTATACAGATGTGTTTGTGGCCATGTTTTTATTTCTGTTGCGGAAATATCTAGGAGTGGAATCGCTGGGTCATAGGGTAAGTGCATGTTTAACTTTCCCCAAAAGTATGCAGTCAGCTGAAGTGAAGTGAAAGATTTTGTGGTCACAGACCTAAGTATTCAAATTGAAAATACAACGCGATGAGTAAATATGGATGTAGGAGATGAATGAAAATAATGGTAACACATTTATTTATTGGAGTTTATGTGATAAAATTGGTGAGAGTCGAGAAAACAAATGTATTTTCCTTTTAAATACCCCGTGAAGATCCCATATGGTTTTTATTTCCTCTCAACGTGTTGCTAAAACATGAAGCAATCTTTTGTATTGTCTGTTTACTACCTAAATTGATTTTCAAAAAAATTTTATTAATTTTTAAAGATTTCTTTTATCTACTTAACATTTTTACAGAAGCATGTGCAAAAGAGTCTTTGATATGCCTTATTTGATGGTTGCCATGGAAAAATTGAGGAATTGTATACAAAGAAAATAATATTTATACCTTGGTGTTTTGCTTTTGAAACAATTATGATTTTCTCCATAATAGTTTGACTTTTTATTGTTATTTTATCCCCAGATGCTTCTTTGGTTTTATTTATCAAGATTCTCTTTCTCTCTCTTTTTTTTTTAAATAAATTTATTTATTTATTTATTTATGGCTGTGTTGGGTCTTCGTTTCTGCGCGAGGGCTTTCTCTAGTTGCGGCAAGCGGGGGCCACTCTTCATCGCAGTGCATGGGCCTCTCATTATCGCGGCCTCTCTTGTTGCGGAGCACAGGCTCCAGACGCGCAGGCTCAGTAGTTGTGGCTCACGGGCCCAGTTGCTCCGCGGCATGTGGGATCTTCCCAGACCAGGGCTCGAACCCGTGTCCCCTGCATTGGCAGGCAGATTCTCAACCACTGCGCCACCAGGGAAGCCCTCTCTCTCTTTTTAATTACACTTTTTAAAGATTTGTTCCTTGTAGAGAAATGCAGTTAAATTTTATATGTTGATCTTATATGCGCCAGGCTTGCTAAACTCTTTTTTTTTTTTTTGATATTTATGTATTTATTTGTTTTATTTTTGGCTGCGTCAGGTCTTAGTTGCTGCACGCGGGATATTCCTTGCGGCATGCAGGATCTTTCGTTGCGGTGCGTGGGCTCTGGTGGGCTCTGTAGTTGTGGCACGTGAGCTGAGTTGCCCCGTGGCATGTGGGATGCAGAACCCACGTCCTCTGCATTAGAAGGTGGATTCTTAACCATTGGACCACCAGGGAAGTCCCTTGCTGGACTCTTAATTATACAGATATTTTGTCTGTAATTTCTTCTGAGTTTTCATCCTACAATCTCTGTATAATGACTGTTTCTTGCTTTCTAATTCTTATACCTTTGATTTCCTTCTCTTGTCTTAGTGCACTTGGTCTTAGTATCTCTAGAACAGAATACAACAGTGGACTGTTGTAGTCTATCAGTTGCCTAGTGTAGATTTGATTTTTACAAGAAAGCCCATTATTAAAGAGGTAAGTCTTGAAAAAAAATGTGAGTAATTTGGTTGGTTTATTCTGGTTAGCTGATGTTCTTCTTTGTATATGTTCTATGCTATTTTCTCCCCAAGACAGAATTATTTATGTAAATAATTTTGATGGGCTTCATTTCAGTTTAACACAGTTTAGTGATAGTGTGTGTGAAAGCATCTTAAACAATGGCAGTGTACAGGAGTGCTTTTCTGTAAGATTGTAAGGTCATGATCTCTTTGTACTCTCCCTCAATATCAGTCTTCCTTGCCTCTTCTCTTTCTCTGGAGGAAAAGGGGGGGGGGGAGGAAAAAGGAATTCTATAGCTTCTGGAAAGCTTTGGGCACACAGTGACTTCAGTGTTGACATAGCTCTGTGGGACACAGACATTAGCCCGTTAGCTTTATGCCATGCCCTGCAGCTGAATGTCAGCAGGGACCCCCCCCCCCCGCCCCCGCCTCACAGCCAAGCTGCTGCTTCCGGTGTGTG
The DNA here is from genome assembly GCF_965194825.1 of Balaenoptera physalus. Taxonomy (NCBI): domain Eukaryota; kingdom Metazoa; phylum Chordata; class Mammalia; order Artiodactyla; family Balaenopteridae; genus Balaenoptera; species Balaenoptera physalus. The sequence goes on from NW_028126069.1 coordinate 49,897, forward strand.
TTTATTCAGCTGAATCCACTCCCAGTTGTAGCATTGCCAGGGTTAGCTCTTAACATGTTCACAGCTGATTGGTATCGCTTAACTCTTCTTTCTTTACCCTTCTTTCTTCACCCTTCTTGATTTATATACTAGTATTTCAGGGACTAAATCTGGGAATTTTGTTAACCTCATTGACGTCTGTTGCAGGTGCTTGAAACTTTTGGGTTGTAGAGCATGAAGAAAGAAGTGAGGTTGATACTTAAAATGCTGCTAGACTGAACAGTACCTTTATGGTCCCTTGTATTTAATTCTGCCTTTGCTTTGTTAGTACTGAGCATTCTCAAGTTAAACACTATGGAAATGGTTACTATAGGATCCCTCTGCTGGTTGATTTTACTTTTAAGGTTAAAAAAAAATTTTTATTTTGATGTTATTTTTTAATGGAATGACGTCTTCAATCCTGACATTGCTTAGGATGATATTTTTACTACTGTAATATCTGGTTTGGGATATTATCTTTTCTTCTTTCTGTACTTTTCTTCCTCCACCCATTCCTTCCTCTCTATTTCTGCCTTTTGTTCAGTTTGAGAGTCAGACAGGCTTTCTAGAGGAGGTAATGCCTGATCTAAGGATGAAAGGACAGGTAGGATTTAGCTGGGAGTGAAAGTGAGGGAACGGGTAGAGTATATTCTTTATTTATTTATATTTATTTATATTTATTTATTTATTTATTTATTTATTTATTTAACATCTTTATTGGAGTGTAATTGCTTTACAATGGTGTGTTAGTTTCTGCTTTATAACAAAGTGAATCAGTTATACATATACATATACTCTTTAAGTAGAGGCTAAGGGGTAAGTAAATGGTATGGGAGTTTGGGTAACTGAAAGCTATTTGGAATTTCTGGAACTTGTACTAAAATCAGTTTATTGTCACTTGAGTTGTTGTCTTGATGAGCACACAATAATAGAATGTATTATGACCTCAGGACTTCCCCATTTTGATAGTATTTTTGTTTATTCTTTAATTTCTCTTCTGGGTTATGCTGGCATAAAGGCAGATGTTCTTTTTTCTCTCCTGGATTCAGTAGCAGAGAGTAGCTGCTAGGAATCTGGAATAATTGCTTGTTCATTTTCTTGACTCTGACATCTTTTTTAGAGGAGAATAAGCTCAAAGTAGCATTCATTTAAACAATTTAATCTATCCATTTGAATGCTGGTATGGTTGTTTCTTGCATTGTAGTATGTCTCTTGCTGGTGTTTATTTAGATCAGTCTGAGAACTTGGTTTTGGTTTAATATTTTAGAGTTTACAGTGCGCTTTGCTGCACAGAAAATAAATCCTTGTCAGCAACTGAAAGAATCAACGGAAAGAATACTAGACTAATGATCAGACGAAATGAACTACCTTAGAGGCTCTTCCTTTATCTCAGTCTTGGAGATTCAGACTCATTAAAAAACTTTGAGTTTCTTCTAAAATGATAGAAATTAGAATACTTTCTTTTCATATTAAAGATTCATGAATCCAAATCATAGTGATCTTATAGAATCTGAACTTCATTTGTGTATGTTGCATATATAATAAGTGCTTTTATGTGTCCCATTTCTCGTTCTTGAATATTCTTAATTTAAAATTTATAATAAGGTATAGTGCTGGTTTGTGAGTGTGTATATATAGCTATTAAGTTTTACCACTTTGTAAGCTCTGTTTTTGGATAAGAACTCTATCCTACACTTTTGGTGTATGTTGTATAGTATTAAAAGTATAAAAGATTCTTGTTGACAGTTAATTATTTGAAAATGCTTCTCTTCACTTCAGATCAAACACAAATAAATCCAGAGTGTATAATTAACATTTTTTTAAAAATTAGGATTGCATTTAGTATTTTGGCCAGTTTGTATTTGAGATAGAATTTTTTGTGTGTTAGCTGGTAAGGAACTAATTGTTACAGAATAAGAGTAATTCTCTCTGTTATAGGGGAAAGATATAATTTTCCAGGGACTTGATTTGCATCTACTATCCAGTAGCCATTTACTTTCAAAATAATGCGTGAAAATTTGTTTTTGTCAATCTTTCATCAAAAATTTATTGAAAAAAAAATTTTATTGAGCACTTAACTATACCAAACACTGTGCCGTGCCCTAGAGTAAAAAGATGAAAGTCCCAAGTTCTAGAAAGTTTTTCTTGAAGACAGATACAAAGAAATAAATTGCAGATTGGGCTGGTAAGTGCTCTTCTTAGGGACACATACAGTACAGCACAGATCAGAACATCACAGAGCTTGAGGATCGACTTGGGTGATGTTAGTAAGAATTATTATAAACTCTTTTGCATCTTGCATTGATAAAGTTTCCTCAATGTATGTATTTACATGTTTCAGAAAAAAAATCGTTCTTAATTTAACATAATAAGATGCAGTACTGGTATTTTTTCTAATGGTTATCTTGACAAATAGTGCATTGAACTCTCTGGGATACAGTATGTTTGTGATGATGACCATTTTCATGTATCCATAATATTCTTTTTCTGTAACTAAAAATAGCTCTAGACTCCTTGGTTCTGTCATTTTAGAAATCAGGATAAACTGGATCAAAGCGTTCTCTTGTTCAGAGAAACTAATGGAAGTTTTGCCTCAGAAGAGCTTCTGATATTTGTCTAAAATATATGAAGCATTGTTGTGATGTTTTGTTGTTTTTGAGATGTATTTTTCTAAAAAATGATCATAAACCCTATCAGAGATTTAAGAATTTTCATTACTGTTGTTCACAACATCCTACCATTTCATTGAGATACAGCCTGGTGTAATTTTAGCACAATCCTTGGACTAAATTTTAAGCAGTTATTCTTCCAGTCTTCCAGCTCAAGCTGAGTGTTAGAGTGAGCAGAAGTAGACTAGTGAGTGTTGGTGTACAATTTGGCATGTGAGAAGTGTGAGATCATTTTGGAGAGTGTCATGAGCAGAATTCCCAAATAGAAATTTTCGTAATATCTGACAACTGAGATTGTCCTGCTAAATTCAGCATGTGTTTTTGGTCGGTCATGGTAAATGTCTGTGATATGTGCAGATATGCTCCCTTTATCTTCAGTATGAATGTGCTAGAGAAAGAGCAGCCTGGCTTATTGCCTGCTGCTGCTTTCTTCTCCCAGGGGAGTTGGCAGGAATTTTAATAAAGTGAATCTAGCTTGACTGTAGCCTAAAGAAGGGGTGCTGATTCCCATTTCAATGGAGAAAATTGCTGTGTAGCCTTCTCGGCTACCAGTCAGAGCATCATTTTAATTCTGTATTCCAGTAAAATGGGTGCAAGCAGAGCTGAAGAAGCAGGGCACATTAGTCGTTGTATTTTCTTTCTTCACCAAAACAGTGCTTGCCATACTAGTATAATCACAAGTGCTAAAGTGTATGTGAGACTGTTAGCTGTCATCAACATCTGTTTCTCCTGATTTGAATGAATTTGGTGATGAGTGTCCAGAAAAGGAGGGACAGTTGTATCTAGAAATCAGTTTCATTGTTGAATTTAACTTCTGATATTTCCCTGTGGGATAAGCTTGCTCAGAATTTATTTGGATTTTTTGACTTCCAAAGGTAAAGAATGAAACTGGAGGTTGATTATAGGCTTCAGAGAATTAGCATTTTGACACATCTTTTTATTAAGGATTTTGAACTCCAACAACTGTTGAGAATCTTTACAGCATGATGCGGGTAGTTAAATTTATTTAAAGAATCATATTCATGAATTCAAATACCTGATAATTTTATTGTAAATTTATTTTTCGTAAGAAGAAGCCAGTGCTTTTCGAGAGTTTGAAGACTGCCATAATTGAAAGTTCACTACTTGCTAAGCATAATACCAAAACCAGAAACTATAAAAGAAGAGGTTCTTATCTTTGCACTAAAAAAATTCTGTATTTAAGTTGCCATAAACTATGTTAAAAGAAAAATGACAGATTTGGAAATATATTTGTAACATGCACAGCAGGCAAAAGGTTGTTTTCCAAATATAAAAAGATCTTAAAGTGGATTAGGAGAAAGTTTAAATGTCCCGAAAACAAAATGAGCAAAGAACAAGAACAGATGAGTCACAAAGGAAGGAATACAAAGCGCCTGTAGATATGTGAATAGATATTCAGTCTTACTTGTAATCAAAGGAAAGCCCAAAAAAGAAAGAGAAGAAAGAAAATACCCAGTTGTCAAAGGTATAGGAAAGTGCTCAGACATCGTTTGGTGGAAGTTTAAATCTGTACAGACCCTTTTAGAGATAATTTGTTGTGTGTATTAAAATCATAACTGCATACCCTCTGATCCAGGAATTCCACCTTTCAGAATTTATCTCCAGGAAAAATTTGGATAAATGTGCAGAGATACACATGTGAAGGTGCCTGTTATAATAGTGGAAAATGAGAACCAAAGTAAATATTTATCAATAGTTATAAGTAAATTATTTAATATCAACACGTTGGAATTCTATGGCAGGCATATTTTTTCCCCAGTGTTTAAAATCGTTGTAAAATACAGCTTACATTCACCATGTTAAATTTACCATCTTAAGCAATTTTCAGGTGTACAGTTCATAAGGTACATTCATACTGTTGTGCAGCCATCACCACCATCCATCTCCACAACTCTTCATCCTGTAAAACTGAATCTCTGCACCCATCAAACAGTTACTCCCTGTCTCCCGTCTCCCGTCTCCCCAGCCCCTGGCAACCACTCTTGTGCTTCCTGTCTCTGTGAGGTAGACTGCTCTAGGGACCTCATGTAAGTGGACTCGTGTAATATTTGTCTTTTGTGACGGGCTTATTTCATTTGGCATAGTGTCCATCCATGTGGCAGCGTGTGTCAGCATTTCCTTCCTTTTTGAGGCTGAAAAATATCATTAGGCATTTTTTTAAATTTAATTTTTGGGTGGGTAGTACATACATTTAGTTCAAATTCAAGAGGAGGGAGGGTTAGGAGGAGAGAAAGATGGGAAGTGGCTGGGAAGTGACTGCAGATGTATATGGGATTTCTCTTAAGGGGTGATGGCAGTGTTCTAGAATTAGTAGTGATCAATGTATAACTTTTAATATGCTGAAAACTGCTGACTTACACACTTTAAACTGGTGAACTTTATGGCATGTGTGAATTATGTCTCAATAAAGCTATTATTAAAAAATTTTCAATGTCAGTTACACTTCAGTTAAAAAAATTTTTATGCGGAATAGAATAAAGTTTTCTTACATGTTGTCCCCCAGTGATTCCAGTTCCTTCCTCCCTTCCTCCCTTCTTGCCTTCCTCTGTTTCCCCAAATAACCATTAATTATTACTTGTGTAACATTACAGAAGTATTTTTATTTCTTATGATATTTTTTATTTATAGTAAATAGTAAATATTTATTGTTCCCTCCCTTTTAACCAAAGTGGTAGCAAATTGAACACAGCCAAGCAGGCTTCTCTGAAGTCTTTTCTCTTACTTTTAAAGGTAAAAATGTCCCTTTTTATTGATTACTTGCTTACTGTAGGGGATTTAGATAGTACAAAAAAGTATGAAGAAAAATGTAAAATCTACCCATACCCAGACACTGGTAATTGTTTGCATCCTTTTAGACTTTTCTCTGCATGTTTATACTTTTTAAAAATTAGAATCGCAGTCATCCTATACTTGCTATTATATATCTGCTTTTTTACTCTTAATATGTTGTAACTGTAGTTTTTATCAGTAAATATAAATCTACATTTTAAAAAAACTGATGCATAGTATTAAACTGGGTGGACATTTCTCATTTACTTAACTCATCACCTATTAATATCCATTTAGGTTGTTTCTAATTTTGTCGCTGGTGTAAACAACAGTGAGCGTCTTTGTACACTCGCCAGATCGTTTCCTTGAGATATTTACTGCTGTTTTGCAGTTTGCCAAAAATTTTAAACAATGTCTGTTTTAACATATATGCCACAAAGATTTCAATGATATTATTAGCTCTGTGAAAAGATGGTGCAGGCATTTATAGCCTCACTTTAAATATGAGGAATCTGAAACCCAGAAAGATGGCAGTGTGTTCCAAATTAGGTTGCTCTTTAGTGTGAGAGCTGGAACTAAAACTCCTGTCTTCTGATTGTGGGTTAGTTTCCTTCCACTGCGGCACACTGCCAGACCTTGAATACCTTGAATACAAAGGGTGATTTTCTATTGTTGCTTCTTCATTTCTAAAAACATGATTCTTGATGTAACTTCCTTTTAGGTTCTTTGTATAATGTTCTAGAATTTATCCATTCAGATTAAAGGTTCATATACCTTCGTTAGGGATACAGGCTAAAGATATACCCTCTGGAACATTTTACTAGCTTATCTGCACTAACATTTTCATTTAATTACTCAAATTACTCACTTATATTGTTATCTTCTTCTGTATAAATAGCACACACAGCCTCAGTTTTTTGTGTTTTGTTTTTTGTTTTTAAAGCTTCAAGTTATCTAATTACCTTTGGGTACTAGCTTCAGTGGGCTGCGAGAATTGCTTTAATTCGAATGCCAGCTCTATTACTTACTGTGTGATCTTGGGGTGAGTTATTTAAGTCTCTGTATGCCTGGTGTCATCATCAATAAAATTCAAATAGTAGTACATGTGTTATAGTGAGGATTAAATGAATTAACACATAAGGAGTGCGAAGCACATTCTGGCATGCACTCATATGTTTATTATTTAATGTGCTAACTTAATTGTAAAGCACTTAAAAGTCATTTTGTATTTTGCCATCCTTTGTGTTTTTTGGTGAAATTTTTTGTATGATGTGTCCGTATTCCTATAGGTTTCCCCTGCCTTTCCCCACTCCTCACCTTCAGTTCCATGTAATATCTTCTGTTAATCTTGAACAGTGTCTTTATTTAGTCAAGCAAAGTGAGGAGCTGCCAGACTTACCTTGTTTCCTGTTGGTAATAAACACAAATTAAATTACTGACATTTTACAGATTATCTCAATCAGCTTTAAAGACAGTGTAAAACAGAATAATGTGAATCCTCATTTGCTAAATGCAGGGTTCTGAGAGCTGTGGTAGCTGCTTTCTCATTCCCCGTAGTCTGCTTTGTTTCTGCTACTTGAGGAGGAAAGCTCATTTGGGTTTTCTTTTTTGTCTTTATACCAGCACATGCAAATGACAGTCCAGGCTCTCCAGGATGAATTGCGGATCCAGAGGGACCTGAACCAGCTGTTTCAACAGGATAGTAACAGTAGGACTGGTGAGCCTTGCGTGGCAGAGCTGACGGAGGAGAACTTTCAGAGGCTGCACGCTGAGCATGAGCGGCAGGCCAAGGAGCTGTTCCTCCTTCGAAAGACTCTGGAGGAGATGGAGCTGCGGATTGAGACTCAGAAGCAAACCCTGAACGCTCGGGACGAATCCATCAAGAAGCTTCTGGAGATGTTGCAGAGCAAGGGGCTTTCTGCTAAGGCTACTGAGGAGGACCATGAGAGAACAAGGAGACTGGCAGAGGCAGAGATGCATGTCCACCACCTCGAAAGCCTTTTGGAGCAGAAGGAAAAAGAGAACGCTCTGTTGAGAGAGGTGAGTGGCCACTTTCTCAGTTGTTATGACTGTCTTTTTTTCCTGATTAGTCAGCATTTTGACCTAGATAAATTTATATGCTCTCCTGAGCTAGTGCAAGGGAATTTCTTCTTTCTTACCTAAGTTCTGCACTGATTTCTGTTCTGATTTGCTGTCTTGTATGAGATGACATTGGCTGGCATGTATACTGGTTTAATACCTTTCTGGGGTTTTTTTTCCCCCTCCTGATTTCTGTAGACTCATTTTGTTGCTAGAGGGGCACAGAATTTTCTTGATTTGTTCCTCATCTATTGATTTGTTCATAGAGACACACACAACAAAACCAGAATTAAAGTAGCTAACTACTGCTCAATTTTAAAATATTAATAATTGAAAGTAAGCGATTCCCTCAGTTTCGGTGTGCTTATAAAGTCCTAGGCAGCAGTAATGGATGTTTGCCCTGTGGTTTCCATGGAAACTGTTGCCTTGCTGTAAAAGGTAGGTGATAAAAATTATTTGCTGCCCTGGAGGCACAGCTAGAGGGAATGATACAGAGGTATGCTGTCACTTATTTTTAGAGAGGAAACTCAGACTTTAGCTGACCACTGTGTCTGCTGATAATTTTTCACTTTTCTATGTAATGCTTCATTTTAAGAAAGCTTAAGTGAAGAATTCATCTTACATTGAATTAAAAAAAAATGACAGCTCTACTTCTCTATATGAAGTCAGAGTCTTCAGATAATTTTCACATTTGGATAGGGGGAAAAAAAATCTCAGAACTATTTTAGTGCCAGTCTGAATAATCCCTTTTTAAATGAAGGGTGAGGAAGGCGGTTAAAAGCAGCAAAACAGCGACTTCCCCTGATGATGGCGATGGTCTGTATCTGCTCTCTGCAATATGGTAGCCACTGGCTGCGTGTGACTGTTGAGCAGTTGAAATGTGGTTACTGTGACTGAGGAACTGAAATTTAAATTTTATTTAAATATAACTAATTTAAAATTAAATTTAATTAATCAAATTTAAATTTAAGTATCTTTGTGTAGGTAGTGGCTACTGTATTAGGTAGTGCAGCGATGCATAATGCATGATGCGGGTAATGTTACCTGCTTTTCTTAATAATTTGTCTTGAACATCTTTCTTTGTCAGTACATGTAGAGTTTTGTAATTTCAGTTGAATTTATAATGTTCTGTTGCATTTGTTTATATTTCTTACTGTTGAAAATTTAGACTACTGTTAATTTTTCATTATTATAAAACTGTGCTGCACTGAATATCCCTAACCATATATCCCTGTATATTAATTTTTTTCTTTAGCATAAATTTCCAGAAATGAATTTGCTCAGGGTGTGTACGTTTTCAAAACTCTGAATATCAGTCTTGTCTCCCAGAGTGATTGGACCAGTTTATCCTCCCAGAAGCATATACTGTATTTTTACGGTTAATCTGCAGCTATGTGCGTTACAGTCTTCAAATTACTGGACTGTATTGTTTTAGAAAATTTTCTATCAACTACTGTGTTGTAGGCACCATCCTGAGTTTCTTTCATTTTACTTTCAAGAGTTTATATTTTAATGAGGTAACCTGGAGCCTGGCCATAGAACATTGTAAGAGAAGGTGTAATCATCTCAGATAGCATGCAGCATGAAAACCCTACCAGCATCGTGATGAACTTTGAATGTTACGTTTTTACTCCTTCTGTTCTGAATATTTCAACCTGTGCCCATTTATTTTTGAATTTTGGAGTTAATAAATAGTGAATAGTTAAGGATTATGGAAAGCCACAATGTTATTCTGGCAGAGAACAACCAGCAATATGGTGAATTTGAACAAGTAGTAGGAAAAAACATGAATTTAAGACTAATTTTGAAGTAACAAGCGCTACAAATATTAAGTCCCACTTCTGAACATAATGTGGAAAGAAATATAGGCCTTGTTAGTTGTATCAATACACAATTCCAGTTGCCATTAGTAATGTAGCGTCATCTTACAGGAAACACAGTCCTATGGATTAAAATTATTTAAGAGCAAGTAGAAGTGATTGCTTCATGAACACATGTTTAGAATGCTGGTTCTCCTTTCTTTTTTTCCTACTTGCCATCAAGACTTAGCTCAAATTGCAGTTCTTCTGTGAAGTCTTCCTTGTGCAGCTCTATACATATATGTAGATGAGCCAGTAATATTATAGTATACTTCCATGTGTGTTTCTTCATTGTTCACTTAATTTTTTGCACCAAGGATGTGTGTGTGTGTATATATATATATATATATATATATATATATGAAATTTTATCTTGTCAGTGTCTTAACAAATGCACAGTGGGTACTCAAGAAATGTTGGTTGAATAAGTTGAAATGTAGGGAAAGAAGTTTAAGCCTGGAGCTTACAGAAAGAAGGATAGCTTTTCCAATTCTTTTTTCTCCAGTGTGACCACTGGATACTAAAACCTAACAAAGGTTAGAAAACAAACTAAAACCCCAAACCAGTTTTGCTTATGAGTTTAGGTATAGAAGTTGTAAATAAGATATTGGCAGATAAAATCAGCATTATGATAAAAGGATAATATTCTGACCAAAAGGAGTTTATTCTAGGTATCCAGAATGGCTCAATATGTCATTCACAGTTATAATTTGTAATAGGTGAAAGGAAAAGATAACCTCGTAGTGTTTGATAGCTATCTCAAAGACGTTAGATAAAATGTTAGACACTTTGAAAACTAAACCAAATGAACTAAAAATAAGAATGGAATGATACCTTTATAGCATGATTTAAATAAAACAACTCAGTAAATGTGTATTATAAACATATTTTAAACTAGTAGCCAGAATTGCGCTTACTCTGACGTATACTAAGACGCATCCATTAAAGTTAGGGAGAGGCAAAGATACTGTTCATCAGTATTTACATTATTCTGGAAGTGTTAGGCAGTGCTGTTAGATAAGGAAAATGGAATAAATAATGTCAGTAACGGTAATGGAAAGGATAGGGCTAAATTTTCATTACAATGTAGATGGGAACATTAATATAAAGATGCTGCTTTTCCCCCAACTCTGTGAATTTAGTGTAATCCCAATAGGAATATTCTTGACACGTGCCCAAATGATGTTGCAGTTTCTTTGCAAGGAGAACAGTGCGGGAACACTTGTTTAAGCAGCTCATGATATATGTGTTTTAAACCCGGTGATATTAAAATCTGTGCTACTGGCACAGTAATAGATAGCTAGATTGATGAGACAGAGTAGAACCCAGAAATAATATAGTTTTAAGCATATGATACATGTTTGGGAATAATCGCCATCTATTTGGAAAACAGTACATAGTTACATCAAATTAAGTTCTAGATGAAATAAAGAGCTACTTGTTAAAAAATAACAACACTAGAAGAGAATGTAAGAAAAAGGTTTTAATACAATCTTGAGACAGGAAAGAATCTTTTATTGCTATAGCAAGAGGCTTAAACAATTAAATTTGTGTATGTTAGAAAATACAGGTAACAGAAGCTAAAATGGTAATTTGGAGTAAAGCTTTGTAACATGTGGCTTGACTGTTTCGTTTCCAGAGTGACAAGGTGCTAGAGGCACTCGGCACAGCCTTTCTTTGCTCATTACTCAACAAACATCCATTGAGCTTCTAGAATGTATGTGACCCTGGGATACACGCTGGGTATACATTTTCCATGTCAGAACACATGGTCTGTGCCCTCCTAGAACTTAAAAATCTGGTGAGAGACAATAAACATAATTATGAGAGGAAATAAATTAGTTGAGTCTAATTATGTTGGGAGAGGGGATAAACAGGGTAAGTAAGCATCTTTGAGGAGGTGCCCTTTAAGGGAGATGTGAAGAAAGTTGAAAGAGTCTTGCTGAGCATTTGGGTAAAATCATTTCATGAAGAAGGTTAACAGTTTCAAAGGCCGGATGAGAAGTTTTCAGGAGACAGCAAGGAGACTAGAGGACAAAAGCATATTGTCTAAGGGGAAAACAGGCATGAGATGAGAGGTTGAAGAGGTAGCCAGGGCCAGAGTCATTCATTGCATTCATCAGATATTTATTGGACACTAACCCATGTGCAGAGCACAAGGAAATATAGTAGCAGTGAACAAAACAAAAATCCATGCCCTCTAGGAGACAAAGCACTTGCCTTCAGGATCCCTGCAGGTAATGCAACAATTTTATTCAAAGTGCAAGAGAAAACTGCACCAATGTTTAATCAAGGGAGTGATCTAGTTTAGCTTTTAAAATCTACTCTGGCTGTGTTGAGAATAGATGGGGGAGGGAGAATTACGATTGAACAAGGAAGTCTGATAAAGAACAACTCTAGGTTGGGTGAGTGGTGACTTGAAATGGCTATTGTGCATTATATCACTAGTGTGTCAAGAAAGGCAGAAAGAATTGAGAGCTGGCAACACTGGGATATCCATAGGTTTTATTATTATTGGATTATTGTCCATCTTTTTAAAAAGCGGGTTTTCATCAGTTCCAAGACTCATAGTTTTTCCCATCTCAGCAGTATGAAATTGAGTTAATAAGTCTTATCCTTGATGGCATCTTAAAATCTCTGTCAGCAAGGCCATAGTCCTGCTTGATGTGTTTGCCTGTGTACTCACAAGCAGTTAACAGCTGCTCATTTTAGTCAATGTTGTGAGTATTGTTGCTATTTCTCATGTTAACTTTAGGTGTTGTTCAGTATGTCTTCAGTAATATTATGCTGTGAACCAGCATTGAAACAGTTACTGGTACGGAGAAAGTTATAAAACAGTTCAAAATGATATATGATTAAACTTTATGGTTAAATAAGTAAAAAAAGGTCTTGCAATCAGTATAAAATAAAAATTCTGAATGATAGAAGCTTGGGTCATGGTTTATTTGGAGGCATTTCCTTCTTTTCTTTCCAGCACATTAAACAGTGGTTTACCTTACAATCAGTGGCATCTTAGATTTGATGAAATACAGTAACATTAAAATGGCATTCATAGCCAGGAACATTTGTGATTAGTTTTCCATTTTGTTTATGAACATGATTCTGTAGATAGCAGGTAAATAATTCCCCCAAATAAAAGCCAAAGAAGAAAAACAAAAATTAAATTAAGCATTTTATTTTCTGTTTGTACTGAAATTACATTGTTACGTGACTTATTGTTAGATTTTGTATTGTTTACTGGAGTGCCTTTCCTTTGATGGATAGAAGCGTGAAGACATCCGTTGGACACATACTGAACTACAGTCAAGACGTGGTTAGTGCCTGGGGCCAGGCATATGGAGTTTTAACAGGCTTTACAGGTGATTCCGTGATACACCAAAGTTTGGTTCTCAGTCTGTTGGCAGAACATACCTGAATTGGCTATGGAATTTTTGGATTGGCTATCCATATGCATACCAAGCATTGTCTATAGGCTGAATAAATATTTCAGTTATACACGTGCTCCTGTTTTTTTGAAATGTAGATCCTATTGTGATGAATAAAATGATTTGTTGGGAATTCCCTGGCGGTCCAGTCGTTAGGATTCCACGCTTCCACGGCAGGGGCCACGGGTTCGATTCCTGGTCGGGGAACTAAGATCCGCGTGATGCACGACATGGCCAAAAAAAAAAAAAAAAAAACAGATATTAAAATACTAATTTGTTTTAAAACATTTACACGTATGTTAATTTTGGTCTCTATAAGATTTTAGTCAACAAACCTTGTTTAGTGCAACTGCTCTCATGTTAAGATTTGCAGCAGTGTTTGAGGTTTAAAAGCCCTACTCTTAATCTACAGATTCAATGCAATCCCTGTCAAACTACCACTGGCATTTTTCACAGAACTAGAACAAAAAATTTCACAATTTGCATGGAAACACAAAAGACCCCGAATAGCCAAAGCAATCTTGAGAAAGAAAAATGGAGCTGGAGGAAGCAGGCTCCCTGACTTCAGACAATACTACAAAGCTACAGTAATCAAGACAGTATGGTACTGGCACAAAAACAGAGATACAGATCAATGGAACAGGATAGAAAGCCCAGAGATAAACCCACGCACATATGGTCACCTTATCTTTGATAAAGGAGGCAAGAATATACAGTGGAGAAAAGACAGCCTCTTCAATAAGTGGTGCTGGGAAAACTGGACAGGTACATGTAAAAGAATGAAATTAGAACACTGCCTAACACCATACACAAAAATAAACTCAAAATGGATTAAAGACCTAAATGTAAGGCCAGACACTATCAAACTCTTAGAGGAAAACAGAGGCAGAACACTCTATGACATAAATCACAGCAAGATCCTTTTTGACCCACCTCCTAGAGAAATGGAAATAAAAACACAAATAAACAAATGGGACCTAATGAAACTTCAAAGCTTTTGCACAGCAAAGGAAACCATAAACAATATGAGAAGACAAACCTCAGAATGGGAGAAAATATTTGCAAATGAAGCAACTGACAAAGGATTAAACTCCAGAATTTACAAGCAGCTCATGCAGCTCAATATCAAAAAAACAAACAACCCAATCCAAAAATGGGCAGAAGACCTAAATAGACATTTCTCCACAGAAGATATACAGATTGCCAACAAACACATGAAAGAATGCTCAACATCATTAATCATTAGAGAAATGCAAATCAAAACTACAATGAGATATCATCTCACACCAGTCAGAATGGCCATCATCAAAAAATCTACAAACGATAAATGCTGGAGAGGGTGTGGAGAAAAGGGAACCCTCTTGCACTGTTGGTGGGAATGTAAATTGATAGAGCCACTATGGAGCACAGTATGGAGGTTCCTTAAAAAACTAAAAATAGAACTACCATACGCCCCAGCAATCCCACTACTGGGCATATACCCTGAGGAAACCATAATTCAAAAAGAGTCATGTACCAGAATGTTCATTGCAGCTCTATTTACAATAGCCAGGACATGGAAGCAACCTAAGTGTCCATCAACAGATGAATGGCTAAAGAAGATGTGGCACAGATATACAGTGGAATATTACTCAGCCATAAAAAGAAATGAAATTGAGTTATCTGTAGTGAGGTGGGTGGACCTAGAGTCTGTCATACAGAATGAAGTAACTCAGAAAGAGAAAAACAAATACAGTATGCTAACACATATATATGGAATCTAAGGAAAAAAAAAAAGTCCTGAAGAACCTAGGGGCAAGACGGGAATAAAGACACAGACCTACTAGAGAATGGACTTGAGGATATGGGGAGGGGGAAGGGTAAGCTGTGACAAAGTGAGAGAGTGGCATGGACATAATATACACTACCAAACGTAAAATAGATAGCTAGTGGGAAGCAGCCGCATAGCACAGGGAGATCAGCTCGGTGCTTTGTGACCACCTAGAGAGGTGGGATAGGGAGGGTGGGAGGGAGGGAGATGCAAGAGGGAAGAGATATGGGAACGTATGTATATGTATAAATGATTCACTTTGTTATAAAGCAGAAACTAACACCATTGTAAAGCAATTATACTCCAATAAAGATGTTTAAAAACAAAAGGTGTCAGATATGGGGATATATGTATATGTATAGCTGATTCACTTTGTTATAAAGCAGAAACTAACACACCATTGTAAAGCAATTATACTCCAATAAAGATGTTTAAAAAAAAAAAAAAAAGCCCTATTCTTTAACTAGGTTCTAGGCTAGGAATTTTGGCTCTAACATGTCTGAGGAATGCCCATCTGTATCTTTGGCAGTTGTCAGGTAAGAGCAGAGGAGGTTAGAGGGAAGAAAAGAGAAATAAACATATATAGAAAACAAATAGAAACCTTGGACAAAGAGTAGGAAGAATTAAAAAAGAAAAAAGGTCCCTAGTTAGTTTTCCCTTTCCTAGTGATTTTGGAAAGTGTGAACAGTTGCATCGCATAACTTACTGATTCAGGTTATCCTTCCTCATCTTTTTTTTGTTGTTGTGTCATTTGTACCTCATTTCCATTTTGACAGGAAGATATGTTTTCTCAGAAGCATGCTGTTACTTGAGATGGTAAAGGGTCAAAGTGCAGTGCTGTCTGACAATGGCAGAGTTGAGGTACAGGAGGAGTAGTGAGGGTTCCTTCTTCACTTCTCCGTGTGGCGTACAGTAAGCCCAGAACTTGTGTGGAGGATTGAAATCTGCTGAAGGGACGTCTACCCTTGAACCAAGGGTGCTGGAGGCTAAAACCTGAAACTTGAAAGAAAGAAATTTCAGACATAAGTACTACTTCTCAGTCACAAATGCTCCTTTCTCTCAGTTGTGTAAGTAAATGTTGACTTACTTTTAAAAAGAAAGAAACTACTAACAACGGAGAAATTTTGTTCCTAACTTGTTTGTTTTCTTTCTCTAGTCATTATTCTTTATTAAATCAGTGAGAGGAACTGAACACATTTTCTACCGTGTACCACAGTTGACAGTATAACAAGATCCAGATAATTCTACCTGTACGAATCTCTGGGCTTTCTTTAATTTGTGTAGAGTGAAAATTTTCAGGCTAAAAAGAGCGAAATAAAGCAAGCACTAGCACATTCGACTTCTTACATTTGTCTGAATGGTACATTCTTTTTTATTCCCAGAGTCCTCTCCCTTTATTACCAGTGCAGGAGTCAGAGGCTCGATGTGCTCTCTGGGAAAGGGGAGTTGGTCAGCCCACTGACTGCAGGATGTGTTCATAATGAGCTTTAATGCGCAGGCCTTTGAATGGAGATCTGTTAGGACTGATAGGTTTTACAAGCTCTTAACAGGAAAGCTTTATGCCTGCGAATGGTTTAAAGTGCACCCTAGTTCCTTAGCAGAGGAGGATTTTTTTTTATTCAAATGGATTTCTTTCCTTATATATTGCTGATATGCTTGCTAGAGTTTAAAGTGAAATTGTAATAGTTTCACTGTAAAGCATTTGGAAATTTCCCTAATATCTGTGCGCCCAATTTATCACCTGTTTACAGTGTAGGGAGTAGATTCAGTGTGGACAGACTGGAGGCTGGGGGGTAACTGATGAGTTTGTTGTTTTAATGCAGGTGAGAGGTGATTATGGCCTGAACTAATGTGTTCAGATTTTGTCCTGGATTAATGTGTTCTGCATTTTACTGTCTTAATGAAGTGTTTTATCTTGCAGGGGTTAATTGTGGATTAACTCGATCCTTAAGGAGACTTGCTTTTACACTCTGTTGGCTCTAGCCTAGGTAGCCTTCCCTCCAGGGCTAGACTGTCTCTACTCCTAAGACGTGGCCTTTCTGGTGTCTCTGCTCAGTGCCTCTGATGTTCTCTCCACTCTGGCTCTTTGGAGCTTGAATTCTTCCCAGCCCCATGTGAGTTCAGGTAGTTGCTCAACTCATAGCTCTCTGGTAGTTGTTCTTTGACACTGTGGAGTCTTTCCCTGTACATGCAAGCTTAGTATTTGGTCAAAGACTCCAGGGCACCCCTGTCAGATCAGACACTGCTGCTTTTCTGGCTAGCTTCTTCCTCTGTGTCATTCTGCTCTGCACATTTCTCCTGTCTTTGGGACTCGTACCCACTGATCTGTCTTCTGAGCTCTGCGGGACTGCTGTTTTCTGTTTGGTCTTCCTCTCCCTGCATCACATATTGGATAGCAAGTCCGGACCATAACCTTGTTAGTTTCTCTTCTCTCAAGGATCATACTCCTGTGCTTTTTGTTTTCCAGCGTCTGAAAACAGTTGCTTTATGCATTTTTGTCTAATTTTAACATAGTTTATGACAGGAGGGCTAGTCTTCTGTCTGTTATGATCAGATTGTGTTGACCTTGTAGAGGGTGAGAAGTAAATAGGAAACTCGTTGAAGGATTGAAAACAGACTATTGCCGTGATTTGTTGATGCTTTATCTAGAGTACACCATTGCTTTCTTTAAAATGGACAGAGGAAATGAAAGGAAACTTAACTCGAGGCTGTTGTAGTAATCTAGGCATAAACTAGACTGGAAATGGAGTGAAATGATAAATTCAAGAAATCTTTTGAAGCTGGAACAATTAGGACCTGCTCTAGAAGGTGGTAGGAAGTGAAGATGTGGGAGGAATGAAAGGAGACACTGTGCTGTTTGGCTTGAACCACCGGGAGGGTAATGCCATTTAAGGAGATGGGCAAGACTCATCAGTCTTCAGAGGAGGGGCTAGGTTAAAGAGGAGAAAATGACGAGTTTTGTTTTGGATGAAATAAGTTTGAGTGACCTAGTAAACATCTATATACATGTCAAATGGGCAGAGCAGAGGGCAGGGCTAGAATTTCACCAGCACTGTTCAGATGGAAAATATCCATTTGTATTCTCTGCCGTCACTAGGGGCTGTACCAGGGTACTCTGGAAGTACTGGCTGACTCAGAGACATTCCCAGAATCTGACAAGAAAATAGCCTGAGGAGGTCTGGTAACTTCAGGGTGATCCTTGAAGACCCTAACTGTGATATTCTGCCATCTCCTTCCTTCCTTTCTGATCCTGAACGCACTGACATTTGGATTGAAAAAAATAGCTATGTTTTTCTGCCATTTGCTACCTGTAGACTGTTTAGGAAACTTGTTCAACAGTCTTACCTTCTTTTTTTTTCTGATTGTAGCCCCTCTGGAGAGAGATTTCCATCGTAGGTAGCCCGGTGGTTGTTGCTCTGGGGGAGGATGCTATGCAAAGGAGGTTGTCAACACAAATGCTTTCAGTTGTTTTGTGCAGTGCGGACTGTGGCTACTTTGATTCCTCCTTTTTCTTTTTTTTTAAATAAATTTATTTATTTTTGGCTGTGTTGGGTCTTCGTTGCAGTGTGCGGGCTTCTCATCGCGGTGGCCTTTCTTGTTGCGGAGCACGGGCTCTAGGCGCGCGGGCTTCAGTAGTTGTGTCTCATGGGCTCTAGAGCGCAGGCTCACTAGTTGTGGCGCACGGGCTTAGTTGCTCTGCGGCATGTGGGATCTTCCCGGACCAGGGCTCGAACCCATGTCCCCTGCATCGGCAGGCGGATTCCTAACCACTGCGCCACCAGGGAAGTCCTGATTTCTCCTTTTAAAAAGGGACTATTTCTAATCCCCTTTTTGGATTGTTTGGAGTTCTGATAATATGTCTTGGAGTCCTGTGGAAGAGTGACACACAACCTGGGGATGTGCCGGAGCTTCACCTCTTGTGGTGGCTGGGGTCTGTGTGACTTACCGTGTATAACCAGGTGTGCAGAGACGGGGACCCGCCTGTACCCCTTAGCCTGAATGCAGTCTGTGTGCTCCCTGGTCCACAGGGAAAGGTCAGGAAGACAGAAAGTGGATCAGAGTGTCTTACAAGGCCGGGGTAGTCATCTTTGCATGTAACTACTACTCCCTCGCCCCTCCACTCCCCTCTTGAAAAAATGAGAGTGAAAAGGAGGGCACTTACTCTCTTTTTTGCTTCTCTTGTATAGGAGATGCATCAGAGATTTGAGAGTGCCCCCGATTCTGCCAAAACTAAAGCTCTGCAAACTGTTATCGAAATGAAGGTAAGTGAGAACTTCCTAAGGAATCTTATGTGTCATTTCACATTTTAATGTGTGAGTTTAAGAAAGTGGTATGTAATAATAGTTCGCTCATTTTGTAGACTGAGAAGAAATAGTAAGACTTAATGAAAATGACACATTAAAAGAACTTCAGTTTCGTTTCCTCTTGTCCAGCATTTCTTGGAGTCAGCTGTTCTCAAACCTTTTGATATCAGGGCCCCTTATTCTCTTAAAATGACTCATTTCATTTGTTTTTAAGAAAATGTCCGCCAAATACCAAGTTTGTGTGTCAGTTCTTCTCTCGAGTTAAGAATAGGGTTCCGTGAAAAAAGTACCTGATGGGGCTTGCAGCTCACAGAGCACCCAGTGCTGTCCTGGGAGCAGCGTCACACCCAGGTGCAGCAGCCGGGCCTGGCCCCTTCCTGTGTCGTCACACAGCATGGTACAGAGATACATACTCAAGGGCTGAGCATATGAAAAGTCACCAGGGACATTCCTAAGTGAGCCAGTGTTTTAAAAATGTTCTTTCTTATTTTTCTTTTTTGTCTGAGAGTGCTGACACTGAAGAATACACTGACGGCTAGCACGGTTTGGCGCTGTTGTCCAGAGGCACGAGCGCTTTTGCCTGTCCTTTATACCTTTAGTGCACGTGTTAACACAGTGGAAAAGGCACATAAAGTCATAGTATTATTATGAAAATAGTTTTGACTTCTCAAAAGGGCTAGGAGGCACCCCCAGGCTTTCACGGACTATACTTTGAAAACTTCTGCTTTAAGTTACTGAGTAGTTAGAAATCTTTAGGCTGAATGTTACGGTGATTGGTGACTAAGCGCTTGCCTTCTGTGTTAAATTCCCTGGATTCAAAACCTGGCTTTATTTAACCAGTTGTATGACATAGAACAAGTAACCTAACCTCTCCATACCTTAATTTCTTTATTGATAAATGGTGATAACAATAGTACCTATCCCATGGGTTCTTTTGTGGTTTAAATTAGTTAAAACGAGTAAAACACTTTAAACAGGACCTGGCACATAGTAAACATTCAGTCAGTGTTAGCTGCTATGCTATTATGATTTTTATTAACAACATATTCCTTCTTGCAAGAGCTAGAAGACTCTTACAGATAGGGACCCCTCCCTCTCCCCCTCCTTCCCTCTCTGTCTCTTTTTTTAACTTCTTTGTATCCCCTAAAAAATTTGACACGGTGTTTGCATCATGTGCCTTCATTTAATATTTGTTGATGTGGCAAGAGTCTTTAGTTTTTGGTATATAAATAGTTTTATGTAAATAGATGCTTCTCAAGTACAGTTATCAGAATGGTTCTCTTAATTTAGAAGATTTCCTCTTAAAACTTTGTTTTGATTGTTGTATACATCTTTATTCTCACTGGGGAAAGGGTTTACCAAACAAATACCAAATTAGTGGATTCTGGGTTCTTTATAGTTAGACAATTCATAGTCTTGAACATAATCTCGTAAACAGCCTCTAGAAAGGTGTAATTACATATTCACATTTCCCACAAGTTTATTTGTACATGTTATTTCCTGATCCCTGTTGGAACCTAAAAACACACGAGTGTACCTGTGTTCACAGAATTATTTTGCTTGCCTTTTGATGGCACAGGGAAGTGTACTGGTTTTAACTGGCAATAGATCTATTTTAAGTTGTGTTAACCTCCAGCCATTCTGCTAAGAAGCAAGAGACTGAGATTCTGGTGGCCGAGTGGGGTCAGATGGATGTTATGTTGAAATTGCAGATGAAATAGCTGAGATGCTGAGAGTGTGGCATGAGCTTGAGAGGATCATGAAGACCTAGACTGGTCTTTGGTGGAAATGGGAAAGGAGGTGATGGTGGACAATAAAAGAGCCCAGCTGTCTTCAAGATGATGTAATATTCTTTTCTCTCTCCTCCTCCTCTCCCTCCTCCTTTCTCCCACTTTCTTCCCTCTGCTTCCTTCTCCCTTCTCTAACTTCTTCTTTTCCCTTTAGCAGTGGAGGAGCAGGGAGGAATTACTGGACTGCTGTAGGGTTAGAGTTTTGCTGGGTAGATATGGCAGAATTACTGGGATGCAAGTGAATTGAGGGTGGAGGTGAAGGAGTAGTTGGGATGATGAGTCCAGGAATGTAGCCTGGATAGGAAGGAAGAGAATTCAGAATGGATGGACAGGTTGGGAGAAAATGTAGAAGTTAGGGAGGTGGAGGACTCTGTGAGATACAAGAGCAGCAGTTAATGTGAGTGACGGTGTGTCAGGCCTGGGAGGAGAGGCCTGGGTGATGTGGTCTTGTAAACTGGATAGCTAAAATGGACCGGAGGATGAGGGCGTTGGCATTACGGATGTCAAGGAATTCGGACATTGAAATCCTAGGATTCTGGCAAGAGTGGCATTTGAAGGAGAGATCTATTGTCAGCCGGGTGCCGAAGACTTCTTCAGCGGGCGGGAGTGACGGGGAAGCCCCTAGATGGCAGCCGTGCGGAGGGAGAGTGAAGAGGAGTGTGAGCTTTAAATGGGAGCAGCATGGAGGAACCTGGAGGATGCCCACACTTCTCCCTGCCACTCTGTGATGCTGGTGGATTAGTGAACTTCAATGGAGAGCGTTGGGGGAAATTATATCCTTCGGGAAAGCCTGGGTTTACTTAGAGCAGGGAGGCAACTTTTGAAAAACAGTTGAGCATTTGGGAAATTTAACAAGGAAAAGAGGATTTCAGTGGACTCAGTGGGGTTGGTTGATTAATGATGGGAGACCCAGGGCTGGGGAAGTATAGAGTAGTAAGATGATAAAGAATTTATTTATTTAGTTATTATACGTTCTAGGAGTAAGAAACCTCCTTGGAAAGGGCTGTCCTCAGATAAACCCAGCCTGAGTACTGGTCGGTGCTACAACTAGTCCAACATATCAGGCGTTAATTTTCTGGCCTCATCCCAGAAAGTAGCCTGGCAGGTTCTTTTTCTGCCTCATGGCTTTCAGAGCTGCAGTTATGGTCCCTTTTTAGGTGCAGATTTTATGGTGCATGATTTGATAGTGAGTGTCTGATTTGGTCAAGAGCTGCCTCTCTGTCTGTGTTGGGATTTTCAGATAGTGCATTTGAAGCCGTTTATTTGTTTATTCTTCATGGGCCGGGATAGTTTTAAACGAGTAAATCAAAATCCTGGTTTAGGTTTAGAGTGTCTCTGATTGTGTTAATTTAATATGTTTAATTTTGAACCAAATGTAAGTTTCATTTGAATAGATTTGTAAAAGAAAATTTTCGTTGTGTTATTTTTAAAGGTAATGCAATGCAAGTCAGAGGAGTACAGCCCTCGCCTCTCCCGCGAACCTAAAAATAGCTAGCTGTAAGTGTCTCATGATAAATCCTTTAACTCTTATCGGCATACTCTCAGATAACAAGGAAGGTCAGTCAAGACAGGCTTGAGGTAAAGTGAAAAGAGGAAGTCAGTCTCAAAATTTCTTCCTAAAGGAATGGTTTCTCTAAACTTCCAAATAAAATAAAGCTATACTGAATTTATGCTCTTTAAGGTCTTTACTTCTTAGGTGAATAAGCATATGCAACTATAGATGTAAAAGTATCTATTCTTTGTAGGAGTTTTTCTGTAATTGATGACATCTAAAGTAATCTGGGGATAAACTGGATACTGTGACAGACAAAACCAAGAAAATGAGTATAGACGGATGTTGTACTAGGAGGTGATATTCGTGGTGATGCTGATTTACAAGGACAGTGACGTTTCTTTTTAGAAATCATTATGAGATATTTGAAATGCATGGTGAAGTATAGCGAATAAGTAAGATTACTAATGCAGTAAGTAGCCTCCTCTTATCTGCAGGGGATAGGTTCCATGACCCTCAGTGGATGCCTGAAACCACAGATGGTACCAAAGCCTATATATACTATGTTTTTTTCTATACATACCTATGATTAATTTTATAAATTAGGCACAATGTGTAAGGGATTAACAACAGTAATTAATAGTAAAATAGAACAGTTATAACAGTATGCTGTAATGGAAGTTATGTGAATAGGTCTCATTCTCTCTCTCTCTCAGTATCTTACTGCACAAATCTAATGCCTTCTTCATCTAAACTAAGCACTTGTCATGCACTGTAGCCGTAACTTTTGCAGTTTGAGGTGCAACAGCAAAACTGGCACGAATTTCTTTTTCCTTCATCCCAATTTCACTGCTGGAAGATTCATTCTGACTGTAGATCTTAGCAACCTCAGCATATGATTTTTTCTCTTAGTGAGAACTTCCACCTCTTCACTTAAAAGAAGCACCTTACGGCTTCTCTTTGTCAAATCTGAATTGCCAGCATACTACTCTTGTGCTTTGGGGACGGTATTAAATAAAATACTGTCACGTAAAAATGGTCACTTGAACACAAGCACTGTGATGCCAGGACTGTCCATCTGATAACCGAGATGGCTGCTGTGAGTGCCTAACGGGCGCGGGTACACTGGACAAAGGGATGATTCACGTTCCGGTGGGACAGAATGGGATGGTGTGAGAGTTCATCATGTTGATTGGAACAGCGGTGCACAGTTTAAAACTTCTGAATTGTTTTTTTCTGGAATTTTCCATTTGATGTTTTCTGACTGTAGTTGACCTCAGGTAACTGAAACCACAGAAAGCAGAACCACGGAAAGTAAAACTGTGGAAAAGGCGGGACCACTGTGTGATAAAGTGTAACTGTTAACGTAATTATTCATCCCTTTGTTTTTCTGCAGTGGGACGTTATCAGATCTTTATTATTGTAGATAACGGTTATACGCATTATTGTGTAAATCTTTGAAACCTTCTTACTCTTTTCCCCACTCCTTTGGGGGCAGAAATAAGCCTTTTAGGGGGGTCAAGTAAAACGATAAAATATTATAGCTAGAAAAGGTTTTACTGTTAATATTACAGATGTTTTCACTAGAAGTTTGTTGACCATAAAGTACTTAGAAACTTCAACTAGTTTTCGATTGCTTCTACTTCTGTAGTTAATACTCTCAATTTTAATCAAAAGGGTGCGGAGGAAAGGATAGAGGAAAAATCATACTATAGATCTCAGTCCTCCTCCTCTCCACCATATGGCCATGAAGGATATATTTTAGAAGCAAGGCACCAATTGCAATATTTCTGCATATTTGTTTATCTTTATTCAATTTCACATCTGTAAAGACAGACTTGTGCAACCTCTCTGACTTTTTGCGAATCCTTTAATGTCTAAATCTTCCTTTGTCCTCAGGATTCAAAAATTTCCTCTATGGAGCGTGGGCTCTGAGACTTGGAAGAGGAGATTCAGATGCTGAAATCGAACGGGGCTTTGAGTACTGAAGAACGAGAGGAAGAAATGAGGCAAATGGAGGTCTATCGGAGCCATTCTAAATTTATGAAAAACAAGGTCATGGTGTGTGATACCGTAATTTTTAAATGGGGTTTGAAAAATTGATGCATGTTCCTACTTCTTTAGTGATGATGGACCTCACGCTGTTTTATCAGGCTTCAGGGAAGAATACTTGTACCGTAATTCTTTCAGATAGAACTTTCCCAGAATTAAAGTCAGAATTACTGATGTTGTATAGTTACTTCAAATTTCACTTCAAAGAAAATTACTTGTATGAGGCTAAGTGTGTATTATCACAGTTTAACATTTCATGTCTACCAGTACTTCTGAGGCGATTAGTAGGATTACATCCAGATGAGTTTTTCTCACTATATGAAACATGGCATTCTCTATGTCTTGTGAACAAATTTAGAAGTCAAATTCAGCCTAAGAGACTGAATCCACCTCCCCTTTTTTTTCCTGAAATAGCTTAAATAAAATCGTGTTTTCCCTTCAAACACAGTTCCCTAAAGGAAAGCCCTTTGCGCTCTCCCTTGGAGAAGACCCATGTGTATCAGGTTTATTGTTTCCTACGTGCACTTGGGGTGTATGTACAGTAGGATAGGCATCGCTGAGACATATCAGTCTGTATTATAACCTCAGTCACAGTATTCCTTCTTTAGAGCCAAAGGCATTTATTTTGATCCTATAAACTATTTTAGGCAAATTGGAGGACTTAGTTTATTACAGTTATCAGTTTATCAGGTCTGTGGTGTTTTAAAGATCGTAATTTCAATTATAAAATATTAGCTAGAAAATAAGTGTTCCTCCCCCTCCCCCTGCCCCCCATATCCCAATTGTGTTAGTTCCCTAATTTCTCAGAAGTGAAAACTGTTCCTTTAATGATACAGTTTCTGGCTTCTTTCTGTGATACCCATACCTGCATATAAGTCAGTAGAATATTCCTCTGTTATTTTAAGAATCTGTTATCAATGACTACGGCCAATTTCATGTAACTTTTAGAACTTAAAAATTCACATATCCAACTTTCTGTTAGTTTTGATTTATCATTCTAACTTGAGAACAAAATAAAATATCATCTCTGCTTCCCATTTGCTGATTAGCACATTTCAGTCCATTACCCTGTGAAAATAGTGAGCCCATCTAGGGTCCTTTGAAGAGGAAATTAGGGGAACAGATTTGATTGTGTTCTATGAGTTATTGTTATTTCCAGTTACTGCTCTGGCTCAAAAGCAGATAATAAGAAGACCTAAGTTGACACATGAGTGAAAAAGAATAACAATGTCGTGACAGGTAGAGCAACTGAAGGAGGAGCTAAATTCGAAAGAGGCTCAAGGGGAGGAGCTGAAAAAGAGAGCGGCTGGTCTTCAGGCAGAGGTCTTTGCCGAAAGATTTACCCTTTGCGTGCAGTGATCCCACAGTGGGACCCTGCTGCTCTGGCTCTGGGTGCTCGCACTTTCACTCTGTGGTCGGCAGCTTTGCCCGGGACTAGCGCTAACCAGCCTGCTCTGCTCTTTAACTGACTCCTGTTCACCGGTTTGACCCACGTGCCACCCTGTGTGCAGCGAGCCCTCATGTGCTCTGGAAGCCCTGTCCCTGGTTTTTTATTGTTGCTTTGTCACTGTGTGGATGGTGCTTCAAAGCTGTTTTTTCTCGACTCCTTTCCTGTTAACCAGAAACTTGTCGATTTATGTGAATGGTCTCTTTCTCTTCTTAGGTACAAAGAATGTGCAGATGTTCTAGGTCCATCACCCAGGGTTTATTTGAGTCTGATTTCTTGAGTGAAGTGCTTTACCTTCATATGTAGACATCATCTTTAAGTCCCCGATAGGTGATTTTGCAACAAATTTTACTGTCTTTGGAACAGATGTATAGAAGTGATTAGCTTATTTAGTTATCTGGTCAGTTAGAAGTAGCATGAAACTTAAAGTCTCTAAATCTATTCAGTAGCTCAATCATCTGTCTAGAGAACTTGAAATTCCATTTCAAACTGTGATAAAATGATTATAATAAAATAGCTGACACTTGAGTACTTATTATAAGCATTTTATAACCTACTAAGGTAGGTATATTCTCAACCCAATTTATGGATAAGGAAACTGAGGTAACACAGTGGTGCTCAGGAAGCACAGTTAGTAAGAGGCAGAGTTTGATTTTTACACAAGCCATTTGGTTCCAGAACCTGTGCTGGTAAGCTCTGCACTCCACTGCCCTATACTAGGCTGTGCACGCATTTGTCTCACAAGTGTCAGGAAAAAAACTGCTTCTGAAAATTACAGTAGGATAAGACTGGAATGCAGCATTAAAAGAAAAAAAAAAAAAAACCACTTGTGCTAATTTAGTGTGTTTGCTATTTATGGACCACTTTATAGTATAGATAGAAAAGTGAGATATTTTGTCTAAAAGGGTCCAATTTGGTTTGTTGTAACCATGTATTGTCTAGAGGAGAAGTTGATCTATAACTTTTTTTTCCTCAGCTAGTAGTATTAATTTCTTTTTGTGTCGAACAACAGGCTAAACATTCTATACACTTTTTTGGTTTAATCTGTACGCAGTACAGTGGCACTGGTTTGCCTTCTCCATCTTACTGATTAGGAAACCAAGGCTTAGAGAGGTAGTTACCCAAGAAGACACACTCGTTCGTTCTCACATGGGATTGACTGCAAAAGCCTTATGCTCCTAACTTTTAAGGAAAATTTGTGCTTCTAAACTCTTCTATTTAGGATATTTTCTTCTTTTTCTCAGTCTTTATGGTCAGTATAGCATTATTTGAGGATTATTTAGTAATGCAGATGATGAGGAAACTGAGATTTTATATTTATTTTTGATCACATGGTCTAGAGGTAGCTGGAAATTTGAGTAATCTTTAAGCCATAGTTCTTTAGCTGATGAGGTGAGAACATTTTGAACGTTTCTCCTGACTATTCATTCATACCACAAGTGCGTTTTTAGTGCATTCTGTTTGTTAGGGGTGGGATGTTGGTAAAGGGATGTCATGAAAGATGCTACACCATTACAGTATGTGGCAGCTCCTGGGTACGTATCTGTGTTACAGGATGGAAGTAGCTGCTGTTTACAGCTATCTTCCAGTGATGTCCTTAGCAGCTGCGAGTATTTTGCATACAGTGAGCACACAGAAATGTTTGTTGAATGAATGAATATTCTATTTGTAAGTAGAGATTTCATGCATATGAGAAAAATGCTTGTCTTCCTGATGAAACAGAACAGTAAATTATAAGTTTATTTTTAGTCCTCCTTAAAAGTAATTTTAATTACAGTAAAATTTATTTCATACTTTCTCATGGGAAATTGTTCTCAAAAACTTTGTCCCTTATGCCTAAGATTATTTCAGTCAAAATACTTCAGATACATTCAACTTTTTAAAAAGTATTTTTCGTTTCATCAGTGGTACTGAGATTACTGACTTCTTGTGAAATTTATACTTCCAAGAGTCTATATTTTAGTGCATAGCTACCTTGCTTAGGCAGTAGATACAATGTAAAAACAGATATGATTTCTGTTAATTTGGCTTACATTTAGAATAAAAGAGTAAAAATTCTTAGAAACACGGTAGAAATGTAAAGGAGATGTTTGATGTTAAATGTTTTCTAAGTTAAGATGAGAAAAATTTATGGGAGAGTGAGTGGCACCTGTTGATTTATGGATTACTCTGTCAGAGTAATTCAAATTTGATTACACATGTAGATTCTTAGAGAATGAGATTTTATGCGTTCTTTATTTAGGTTATATACTTTTATCCATTTAGTTGATATGACATGTTGTAGGTAATATAACTTTGTAGGTGGAATCTTTCTTTTAGGTCAGTACCCCTAACTCCTCAAAATTATATAATTTTTAGAAAGCACATGTTTATAATGCCTTATAACACTAAAGTGGCTTTTTAAGAAGGACTTTACGTACACTTTCATTTGAGAATGAAAAAAAAAACAATGAAAAAATAAATTGCAGCTTTTGAGTTTAAATAGCAATAGTAGGAAGTTTCTTTTTTCTTTCTGTATTCCATCTACACTAATCCTGCTGTATGATTTGAAGTTTCTTATGACTTAATAAGATGAAAACTGCTTTAGTCGTGTTCAGATGCTTACTGTGCTGTCTCATAGTCATCTAAGTGAATTGGGATTTTTCTTCTTCCATTCCTTTTCTAATGGATTTCAAAAGTTTAGGGGAGACAATAAATGAAAACTGGAAATTTTGCTATTAGTTGAATAAGCTTTGGTTTTTTTGTGTGTGTGGGGGGGTGGTCAGCTAAGATTAGATGGTGCAAAAAGATGAATTGTGTCCTGTCATAAAGTTAATGCTGTATATCTTGACGTGGATCTGTCAAAGATCCAGATCAGAGGTGGTGGTTTTATTTCTTTTTTCCTTACACTGCTTTTTCTTCTTCTCTAGATTGGTCAGGTGAAGCAGGAGCTGTCCAGAAAGGACACAGAACTACTAGCCCTACAGACAAAGCTAGAAACACTCACCAACCAGTTCTCAGACAGCAAGCAGCACATTGAAGTGCTGAAGGAGTCCTTGACTGCTAAGGAGCCTCGAGGGCTGCCATCCTGCAGAACGAGGTAAAAGGAGTTGTGGGATTTGCACGGAGCCCATTCCTTGGCACCTATTCTTGTGTATTACCTGTGCACTTCTTGTTGTGTTGAGATACGGGAGCTATGAATAATGTTGTGATGGATTCTTTAGCGATGTGGTCAGTTATAGTACTAAACTATAACCATCTTGTTTCTATTGTTCTTGTATCTAACAAATTAAACCGGTGCAGTTAATATATGTTTTTGATACTTCAGACTTTGACTAAGTCTGTGC
Source organism: Balaenoptera physalus (assembly GCF_965194825.1). NCBI lineage: Eukaryota > Metazoa > Chordata > Mammalia > Artiodactyla > Balaenopteridae > Balaenoptera > Balaenoptera physalus. Next base: position 78,958 of record NW_028126069.1, read on the forward strand.
TTCTAAGTAGACTTTAAACTAATGTTATGAAATGAAACGATAGTTGTAAAAGCATTTGTTTTCACCTGTGGTAACTCTTTCAGTCATGAATGGGAGTGAGCTTGGTCAGCCTGTGTTGGGTTATTAAGTGTCCTTAATTTTTGGTATTATGAATAGCTTTAAGTAGGCAAACTGTGGAATCTAGAAATGTTTGAGATAAATCTTGTTTTGAACTGCAGATTATTAGACATGTGCCTTCATGTCCTGTTTGAAAATAAAGTTAGCATTTTTAGAAATATTAGAAGATTATCTAGTCTGCCAGCCTTGATTAGAGGTAGGAACACACTAAATAATTCCAGGCAGATGAGAATCTATCATATTTGCAATGAGAAGGAATTGATGATGCTATTTGGATTTACTGTCTTAAGGAAAATATTTTCTAAAGATCTCAATGAAATAGGGAATTTAGGTAGGAATAGGTAAGCAGTTCTGCTGTATAGAAGAAAAATAAAGCATATAGTATGGATTAATTTTTTCTTTTCTTTTAAAGAACAAGATAATAGATAAATAAAGGTATAGTGTAATGAAGAAAGGAATGGGTAGTAAAAAGCAGGCATAAAAACATCTTAGACCCAGAAGTTCAGAATCTTCAAGCGAGGAGGAATGGGAAAATGACCAAAATGTTTCATGTAGTATTTTATTTTTTTACAGTTAGGGATTTTGTTGAAAATGAGAGATATGGATGATGTATTTATAATTTTCCTTACAACTTATACTTTTTCTATTTTGATCACGTTTCTTTTTATCATGATACCTCAGAGGGATATTTTGGGGTAGATAAGGCTCTGGCTCTGGAGTCACAGTTACTGAGTGTGAACTTCAGTTTTACCACTTGCTACCAGGTGCAGGGTCCTGGGCACATTACTTAAGTTCATTGTGCCTCGTTTTACACCTGTAAGATGAAGAGGAGTTCCTGCCTCATTAGGTTGTTAGCATTAAACTAATTTATTCACTCCTAGTGCCTGGCACATAGTAAGGTCTTTGTCTGTCAGTTATTGGCATCCTTCTAATTCTTGTAATACTATCAGCTAATATATGTAAACTGTTAAAACGGTAAGAGAACGTTGTTGCTTTTCTTTTCATTGGCATAAATTTTATGTAGAAGGTCTGCTATTTGACATTTTTATCAAGCTAAATTAAGGTTTATTCAGGGAATTGCAAATACAGAATTATCTGGAAAATGTTAGCTGCAAATTTATTAATTTGTGGCTTTATTAGAGATTTTCACATCAGTGCCTGGTATGAATGCAGTACTACAAAAGGGTCAGAAGAGGGCGCCAGTGTTTTGGAGCTGAGCCTGTTGCCCAGTGCTGCTGTGATAGTTTTGGATGGAGGTGGCAGGTGTGGGAACCAGGGAACCAGGCAGTTGGTTAATGATAATGCAAACACTTAAAAGCTTGTCACAGTCTAATAGATGACTTCTTCCCCTTGGCAACCCATCCTTCTCTTTGTACCCCCCTCTGAAATAGTGTTCTTATTAGCTAGGTCTCACACAGATGGGCTTGGGATTGGTTTCTTGTACCATAGAGAACAAAGACTGTATTTGTGGTCATTCTTGGATGGTTTTTTTTTTTTTTTTTTTTTTTTAGTTCTGAATTTGTTTTTAATTTGAAAGGTTCCCCCTAAAATTTTTGCTAAGAAAAGATAATTTCTTTCTTTGTAGAAAACAACTTAATTTTTTTTTTCACACACACACACTGTATTTTATTTTTACAAGAGATAAATAGACTGACACCAAGCATTGTACATGGATGACCACAACAAAAGCAACAATGATTGCAATTACCAAACATGAAACACACTCATACTATGTCATAATATTGACATTCAGTCCAGTAATCCTCCACTGTAACAGATCCTTTACTTTGCAGTGAAAGTTGATTTGTATATTCTTTGCCTCTGAGTCCTTGTGGGATTTTTTTTTTTTTAAATTCAGACAGAAAGTCACAAAAATTATACTCATCCTCATCAGTTCACTCAGTCCCATGTAATTAATTTTTTATTTCATCTTGATCTTTTGTTAGCACTTTTATGAGTTCATCAGTTTTTCATTAGAGTTCTGAAAATGCTTATTCACTCAGTTCAGCAGTACAGTCAGTTACCAGAAACCTGTACTTGTCAGAGTCTTTTCCATGAATTTCTTGAAGATGAAACCCTTTTATAGGAACATATTTGCAAAATCATCAGAGTACACCCAGAACTGTCTGTAAATGACAAAAGACTTAAAAATGACCACAGTTAAAGATTTGATGAAAGTTCATAATAATGCAGTTGACAAGAAAATTAGTTATTTCTGAGATATACATTTTAAAGTAATAACTAGGATTATTACTTATAACATTATACCAGAACATATAAGATTTTTAGAAATTTCATGTAATGTCTGAAACATTTATAGTAACATATTTCCATACATATTTCCATACAAATACAAATATAAGATTTTTAGAAATTTCATGTAATGTCTGAAACATTTATATTAACATATTTCCATACAAATAACCCAATGAAAGTTTAGTATTAGTTGTTTTGTTTGTTTTTTTTTATACTGCAGGTTCTTATTAGGCATCAATTTTATACACATCAGTGTATACATGTCAATCCCAATCGCCCAATTCAGCACACCACCATCCCCATCTCACCGCAGTTTTCCCCCCTTGGTGTCCATATGTCCATTCTCTACACCTGTGTCTCAACTTCTGCCCTGCAAACTGGCTCATCTGTACCATTTTTCTAGGTTCCACATACATGCATTAATATACGATATTTGTTTTTCTCTTTCTGACTTACTTCACTCTGTATGACAGTCTCCAGATCCATCCACGTCTCAACAAATGACTCAATTTCGTTCCTTTTTATGGCTGAGTAATATTCCATTGTATATATGTACCACAACTTCTTTATCCATTCGTCTGTTGATGGGCATTTAGGTTGCTTCCATGACCTGGCTATTGTAAATAGTGCTGCAATGAACATTCGGGTGCATGTGTCTTTTTGAATTACGGTTTTCTCTGGGTATATGCCCAGTAGTGGGATTGCTGGGTCATATGGTAATTCTATTTTTAGTTTTTTAAGGAACCTCCATATTGTTCTCCATAGTGGCTGTGTCAATTTACATTCCCACCAACAGTGCAAGAGGGTTCCCTTTTCTCCACACCCTCTCCAGCATTTGTTGTTTGTAGATTTTCTGATGATGCCCATTCTAACAGGAGTGAGGTGATACCTCATTGTAGTTTTGATTTGCATTTCTCTAATAATTAGTGATGTTGAGCATCTTTTCATGTGCTTCGTGGCCGTCTGTATGTCTTCTTTGGAGAAATGTCTATTTAGGTCTTCTGCCCATTTTTGGATTGGGGTGTTTGTTTCTTTGATATTGAGCTGAATGAGCTGTTTATATATTTTGGAGATTAATCCTTTGTCCGTTGATTCATTTGCAAATATTTTCTCCCATTCTGAGGGTTGTCTTTTGGTCTTGTTTATGGTTTCCTTTGCTGTGCAAAAGCTTTGAAGTTTCATTAGGTCCCACTTGTTTATTTTTGTTTTTATTTCCATTACTCTAGGAGGTGGATCAAAAAAGATCTTGCTGTGATTTATGTCAAACAGTGTTCTTCCTATGTTTTCCTCTAAGAATTTTATAGTGTCCAGTCTTATATTTAGGTCTCTAATCCATTTTGAGTTTATTTTTGTGTATGGTGTTAGGGAGTATTCTAATTTCATTCTTTTACATGTAGCTGTCCAGTTTTCCCAGCACCACTTATTGAAGAGACTGTCTTTTCTCCATTGGATATCTTTGCCTCCTTTGTCATAGATTAGTTGACCATAGGTGCGTGGGTTAATCTCTGGGCTTTCTATCTTGTTCCATTGATCTATGTTTCTGTTTTTGTGCCAGTACCATATTGTCTTGATTACTGTAGCTTTGTAGTATAGTCTGAAGTCAGGGAATCTGATTCCTCCAGCTCCATTTTTTTGCCTCAAGACTGCTTTGGTTGGATGGTTTTTATATTTGTTTTTAGGACTAACTGAGTTTCAGCAATTACCCCTGTAAGTTATTAGGACTACTGCTCAAATATAAGGGTCTCATTCTAAAAGATAACAGTAGAAAAGCTAACTTCCTTTTGAATTTGGGGTGATTATATGTATGTTATATGCCTGTTTATCAGGATTTGCTATTTTTTCTTAAATTACTCTGGTGACACTTGACAAGGCTCACTTTTTCCAAAGCAGCTTTCTCCTGTTGGATCCCATAAAAGACAGTTTGAACCAGCTCTTTGAAAGTTCTCACCTATTTCTATAATTGCTATCTTTCTGTTCCTATAATTGCTCTTTTTTAAAAAAATAATTTTATTTATTTATTTTTGGCTGCATTAGGTCTTCGTTGCTGCGCGTGGGCTTTCTCTAGTTGCGGCGAGCGAGGGCTACTCTTTGTTGTGGTGCACAGGCTTCGCATTGCGGCGGCTTCTCTTGTTGCAGAGCACAGGCTCTAGGCTTGCAGGCTTTAGTAGTTGTGGTACGCGGGCTCATTAGTTGTGGCTCGCAGGCTCTAGAGCACAGGCTCAGTAGTTGTGGCGCACGGGCTTAGTTGCTCTGCGGCATGTGGGATCTTCCCAGACCAGGGCTCGATCCTGTGTCTCCTGCATTGGCAGGAGGATTCTTAACCACTGCGCCACCAGGGAGGCCCCCTATAATTGCTCTTTATCGATCTCATCCTCCTCTCTGAAGCTACCCTAGACTTTCATCCAGCTCTCAAATCACAAAATTAAGCACATATGAAAAAGAACATGGATTCAGGAGTTTTTTGTTTTTGTTTTTTAATTTTAAAATTCTTGAAGGAAAAACGGGATGTGGGAAAAGACCTGGTGTTTTTCCTGTTCAGGGTCCATGGAATGAGGTCCTTTTGTGTTGGGCAGTGTACAGTGTATAGTATCTATGGAATTGCTCCAGTTTTATGAACATCTCCTTTAATCGGTTGACCTTCACAGAGGTGGTCTGGATTTAGTAGCACTGTGGTCAAAGCATGGGCTTTGGAGTCAGACCTAGGCTTGAAATAGCCTTCTACATTTATTAGTTATGTGACCTTGGATGAGTTATTTTACCTCTGTAATCCTCCATTTTCTCATCTGTCACTGAGAATAATAATAATACCACCTTCCTAAGGTTAGAATAGATGTTTAATGTGGCTAGAATAGATTTTTTAAATTATGAAGTTCTCATCTGAATTTGGAGGTGAATATTAAATATCAGTGGGTTTAAAATATCACCACTGGTTTTTTTAGATGATAACTTTGTAGCCCTCTCCCCACCTTTGTACAGATAAACTGTGCACTGTTGAATGACACATCTCTGCCTGTGGCCTTTTGCAAGTTTCTCTGAGCTCTTCAACCTTTTGTTGGGATGTCAGACAGAACTCAGTGCAGTTGAAATAGCCTTTTAAAAAGGTCTGCTTGTGTACACTCTCAGCCTCATGACCCAACGCCCTTCAGTCATCCTCCTTTCTAGATGGGAACAGTGGGAGATGTGGTGATAGGAAATTATACTTAGTGATCTTCGGCAAGTCACTTAGTTTCGGCTTTGATTTCCTCAGCTTTAAAATTAGGAGTAGTTCAGATTATTTACCTTTTTAAAAGTTTATGGGGACTTCCCTGGTGGCGCAGTGGTTAAGAATCCGCCTGCCAAAGCAGGGGACACGGGTTCGAGCCCTGGTCCAGGAAGATCCCACATGCCGCAGAGCAACTAAGCCCCTGCGCCACAACTACTGAGCCTGCGCTCTAGATCCCGTGAGCCACAGCTACTGAGCCCATGTGCCACAACTACTGAAGCCCTACGCGCCTAGAGCCCGTGCTCCGCAACAAGAGACTCCACCGCAATGAGAAGCCCGCGTACCGCAACTAAGAGTAGCCCCCGCTTGCCGCAACTGAAAAAAAGCCCACGCGCAACAACAAAGACCCAACACAGCCAAATAAATAAATACATAAATTAAAAAAAAATTTTATGAAATACAGGAAAAATGCAGAAAATAATATAGTAGACAGTACTCAGATTTAACTTACATTTATGTGTGACCACATTAGGTGATCTTTAAAGGTCCTTTAAAAGAAAAGATTAAAACAAAAAAAGCTCATTCTAAACTAAATATTCAGTGAAAGCAGAAACTTTTGTTAGAATCTCAGGTTTTTAGAACTGGTTGGGGCTAGGAATAGGCTAGGAATAAATATTAGGAAGCTGTCATGATGGGGGTAGTGGCTAAAGCCTTAGGGATGAATTGGTTTCTCCCGAGGAAGGTTGTATCGAGTGAGATGTAAAGAGGGGGAAATGACAGCGGATCCAGTGAAGAAAACTGAAAAGGTGTGGTCAGAGAGTTAGAAAGGCAGTGAGTCATATAATTGCAAAAGAGGAATTATAGGAAACATGCCCTTGTCACTGGCATGCAGTTACTAGTGCTAATGTGCTCGTAGGTAGATCTGTTTATTGATGTAAAACAAAAGAAGGTTAAGATGGGTTGAGATAATTAATACTTTTGTGGTCAGAAGTAAAAGGCGAAAACAGCAAGGTAGGCATTTTTCTGTTCATGTCCTTTGGTAGAGAAAGTCTTGTGGAGGAAAAACCTTCTGATTTTGTTGAAGTTGGCATAACCTGTTTGCCACAGACCTTGATGCTTGGCAAGCTGGTTAGATGCTGTTCCTCCAGCTCGGTTAATGTGAATAAAAAAGGTCTTATTCCTCCTGCCAAGAATGGTGTTAGGGTGATGACTGTGTGTCCTGCTAGTCTGTGAGGGGTTTTCCTGAATATGTTTTTTGTGGTTTGCAAAATACGGACCTCACGCAAAATTATACTCTGAATTTAGTTCACACCAAACCAAAAGATCAGTGTAGAATTCAGAGCAATTAATCTAGTAGTAGCAAAGTAGTTTTTGTGGTTATTTTTATCTCAGCTCTCCAGACTAGCCCATTTAAATTCTGCATTGCATGAAAAAGCAGATCAAGAAAAAGTGTACACAGGTGATTTGAATTGAAAAGATCACTTAGTAATTAGACTGTGGGCTTGGGTAGTTTCTGTGGCTAATATTTGTGATATGAAATATTTTTAATATCAAAACCTGCATTTCCCACTGCAGTAACACCAAAGGTTTGTATGTTTATAACAGGAGTTTTCATTCTTTACCTTTTTAAGTCACCAGTTCTTGTGGGTCTCATACCTGACATTCCCTCAAATCGGCATGCGGGTATCTATGAGTGGTTAGTGCAGGCCCATTTCCAGGTCACTTAGCAGAGTCAGGGATCTAACGTAAAAGTGCAGCTGGGGCATCTGGGTACTTTTGGTAAAGAAGCAGCAATATGAGGCCTCACAGTTATTATCCTGAGACATTGGTCCCATCAGAATGAGAAACACTTAGAAGTGATGAGGGACGTTTTCCTGCTGTATTCTGATTCCTGACCCACAGATGGAAAGCCTTTCATTTTTCTGAAATTAATGCTGAGAAGAACTGAGAGACAAGGCAGTTCAAACTTATCTACAGGTTTAAATGTCTGGGCTTTTGACTTCTGCAATAAGAATTTAATAGTGTATTTCAAGGGTATTGGGTAAAATGTTTTTAAGGTGAGTTGCTTTGTTCTTTTGCTTGTGGTTATTGGGATATATAGAATACATATTAGAAGTGGAATATATAGTATACAGAATACAAACTAGAATGTAGGAATTAGGTAGAAATGACTTGGCATGAGATTTATTTATTTTTAGATTTCTGGCATGTGTACTTTCTAAGACTTTGACCTCTTTAACTGTGCAGCGGGTCAAAGGGTTCAAGGAGCTCCCTCTTGACTCGCCCTGACTGATGGATGCCCTGTAATGGGTTCACTAATAGGAGCCACATCTGATGCTGTCAGATGGGACTAGTAGCCACGTAGGCCGGCTGGAGCTGAGCCTCAACAAACGCCAGGTGGATAAGGGTCAGTGAGTTCTTCTGGCATCTCGACAGCCTGGTCGTTGAATTTCCTATTCACAAGAATCTTTGCTCTGTGGTGGCAGTTCTTTTCTCCCTATTGAATAAATATTCAGTCTGTTCTGACATTTCCCTTCTGGACCTTTTTTCCTTCTTTGCATAGTGGAGTGTTTCTGATTTTAATAGGTAGATGAAGGAAAACTGGGGGTAACTTAAGGAATTTTGTCACCTTGCACTTTAGAAAGGACCATTGGAGAACTCAGTGGTGATCATGTATTCCATCTTTGTTCTGCATTGGATTTTAATTCTTGCTCTGAGCTCTCTAGTGCTGAATTCAGGCACCAAAACTGGAAATTTGTAATGTAACATCTTTTGGATTCGCTGGGCTTGGCTTATTGTAGTTCTACTGTTTGTCAGTAAAACACTTTTTTAATTTTTTGGTCACTGCTGAGTACTCTTTTCTTTTTCCTCATCTTTGAGGAAAAATTTAAGTAGATTGGCTATCTTTACACATGTCAAGTTTCCATTTCATATACTATTCATGGGAAGAACTCATTTAGATCTTCTTCAGTTGCTTTCATTAGCCGTTTGTAATTTTCAGCATACAGAGCCTATACATGTTTTGTTAGATTTAGACCTAGGTATTTAATTTTTTTGAAGTGATTGTAAATGGTCATACATTTTGAAACTTGAAGTTCAGTATTGCATCATATTTATTTTGACCAGTTCACAAAATATCAACATTTTAAAAAGCTAGTGTAGGGACTTCCCTGGTGGCGCAGTGGTTAAGAATCCGCCTGCCAATACAGGGGGCACGGGTTCGATCCCTGGTCCAGGAAGATCCCACATGCCGTGGAGCAACAGAGTCTGTGCACCACAACTGCTGAGCCTGCGCTCTAGAGCTCACGAGCCACAGCTACTGAGCCTGCGTGCCAAAACTGCTGAATCCCGTGCGCCTGGAGCCCATGCTCTGCCACAAGAGAAGCCACTACAATGAAAAGCCCACACACTGCGATGAAGAGTAGCCCCTGCTCGCTGTAACTAGAGAAAGCCCGTGCACAGCAGCAAAGACCCAACACAGCCAAAAATAAAAATAAATAAAATAAAATTAAATTAAAAAGTTAGTATAAATATGCCTCTATTTTCCTTAGTAGTATGTGTACTAAGAACTATTTCAGGCACTTAAAATATAGGTAAAATACTAAAACATTTTAAGATGGTAAATGACGTGTAAGAGTTTTGAATTTTAACGTAGTTGGCTTTACCAGTATTTCTTCTTTACGATGTATCCTTTCTGGGTCTTTAAAAAAAAAAAAAATCCTTCCATGCTGCCCTGTCTTAAAAGTTACTTAAACGGTATCTTTCTTTTTAAAAGTTTTAAAGATTTGCTTTCTATATATAAAGCTTTAATTCATCTAGAATTCATTTTTGTGTATGAGTCAGGGTTCTTCTCCCCTCCCCCAGTATGGGTAGCCAGTTGTCTAAGAACAGTTTATCAGATACTCTGTGCTTTCCTCACTGATTACAGTGTCACCTCTGTTTATATGTGTATGGGTCACTAAATGGTGTGAGTGTGTGTGTCTGGGCTTGCATTTCTGTGGCAAACGTCTGTTGGTTTATTCCTGTTCTAATACCATGCTTTCTAATTTTGCTTACTTAAAAAAATCAAATTTATTGACATCAAATAAACTGCATATATTCAAAATGTACAGTTTGGTAAGTTTTGGCACATACACCTCTGAAACCAATGGCACGGTCAAGATAAAGAACACCTGTCCCCAAGATTTTCTTGTACCTCTTTGTAACCCCTTTCTTCTGCCTCTCCCTGATATTCTTCTCTCCTCCCCACTTCCTCCCTCATATCCAGGCAACCCTCGGTCTGCTTTCTGTTACTGTAATTAGTTTGCATTTTCTAGAATTTTACATATATGAAATCTTACAGAATTAGTGGTTAAGAGCTTAGGATCTGAAGACAGACCATTTAATCTTAAATCCATGCTCCATCACTTATTTTTAGCTTTGAGATCTTGGGTCTGCTTTCTTCTCAAAGTACCAGTTTTGCCGGTTACCATGGGAAATTGAAATTTTCCACAGGGAAAATACAAGGGAAGAAAATACGATGCTTGAGAATAGAATTCTGAGGACTTTTGATATACTGTGTGTGTGCTTGGCAAGCATATACATGACCATGTGCAGGAAGGTTCAGAAGTCTTGAGGGTAGAATGGAGAAAACTGTTTAATACAGAAGTAAAGGTTTGTAAAAATAAATATGACTGGAAAAAAAAAGATGATGTGAGGCTGTATTTGAAATGATTGCTCAGGCTGGGAGAAAAATAAATAAAACCAGAATGGAGGTGAATAACAAAAAGTTAGGGATGATAGGTCAGAGGTTATACTATGGACAAAGAGTAGATTTAGTAGGTGTAGAAGAAAGGAAAGAACCGTGTTTCAGAAATAAGATTTTCAGAGTTTGAAAGTTCTTAGGTGGACCTTTCCAGAATGTAATAAGGTTTACCCTGTATCATTAATTAAAGTAGAATAGAGGAAAATTCCAGGTGCAAGAGTGTTTATTGAGGGGGCAGTGGAACTCGTGCTGACGAATTATAAATGGGACCTGAAAAGACGGCTTCCCCTATTTCTGGCTTGGTGAGACTGGTGGCATTGAAGTGGTTGAGAGAAATAGAGTTTAGCAGAGTGGAATGTTGTTTATTTACATGTTTTTCCTCTCCAGCGTGGTCCAACATAGTTTGTAAGTACATGATGGCTTATCTATATCAGTCTCAAATGAGACTGGTCTCCTAGGAAATTTTCCACAATACTTATTGAGGCAGTAAGTGCCACTAAACATACAGTACTGGTTCTCAGATACCTTATTGTTTTGATATAATATAGTTTCAATATGTTATTGATGTAATAATATAGTTGTGATATAAGGTAATAATAATATTTCCTGATGCTTTGGTATTCTCTCTGTGAGTCATTACCCATATTACCTATTTTAAAAAAAATTAGGTTTCTCATTGCAGTGGCTTCTCGTTGCAGAGCACGGGCTCTAGGCACACAGGCTTCAGTAGTTGTGGCACACGGGCTCAGTAGCTGTGGCTTGCGGGCTCTAGAGCGCAGGCTCAGTAGTTGTGGCGCACGGGCTTAGTTGCTCCGTGGCATGTGGGAATTTCCTGGACCAGGGCTCGAACCCGTGTCCCCTGCATAGTCCGACCTATTTTTTTCTTTGTGGGTTATTCTACATTCAGACAGGAAAAATAATATAGGACAAGTTCAAGATTAAAGATGTTCTGTAGAAACGTACTTGTTATCTTAGATGTGCACTGTCAGTGTGTAGCCACCAGCCACATGTGGCCATTGAGCACTTGAAACATGGCAAGTCCAAATTGAGATGTGACATACGTGTCAATTACAATATGCATTGGGCTTTGAAGACTTAGTACAAAACAGAAACGTAAAATAGCTTGTTAATAGTTTTTTTATATAGACTACAGGTTTGAAATGACAATAATGTGTATATATATTAGATTAAATAAAATATATTATTAAAATTAATTTTACCTGTTCCTTTATCACTTTTTAATGTGGCTGCTAGAAAATTAAAAATTTCAGAAGTGGCTTGCATGTGTGACTCATGTTACATTTTTGTTGAACAGAAAGAAACCCACCTCCCTGTTTTTGTGTAATCAAATGTGTAACTATTTGCTGAATTATAAATCCTTAGTGGGAAAGCAAAAAAACAAAAGAATTTGGTGTGTGAGTATGTTTAATGAAATTTGCTGTGAATAGATTTTAAAATAAGTACAAAATGCCAATGGCATTCTTCATAGAACTAGAATAATTCTGAAGTTTGTATGGAAACACAAAAGACCGTAAATAGCCAAAACAGTCTTGAGAAAGAAGAACAAAGCTGGAGGTATCATGCTCCCTGATTTCAAACTATATTATAAAGCTACAGTAGTCAAAACAGTGTGGTACTGGCACAAAAATGGATACATGGATCAATGGCACATAATAGAGAGCCCAGAAATGCATCCACATTTATATGGGCAATTAATCTATGACAAAGGGCCAAGAATATACAGTGGGGGAAAGACAGCTTCTTCAACAAACGGTGTTGGGAAAACTGGGCAGCTACATGAAAAATAATGAAACTGGACTGCTCTCTCACACCATGCACAAAAACAAGTTCCAAATGGATTAAAAGGACGTCCTTAGTGGCACAGTGGTTAAGAATCCTCCTGCCAATGCAGGGGACACAGGTTTGAGCCCTGGTCCAGGAAGATCCACATGCCACGGAGCAACTAAGCCTGTGTGCCACAACTACTGAGCCTGCGCTCTAGAGCCCGCGTGCCACAACTGCTGAAGCCCGTGTGCCTAGAGTGCGTGCTCCACAACAAGAGAAGCTGCCACAATGAGAAGCCCGCGCACCACAACAAAGAGTAGCCCCCACTCGCCGCAACTAGAGAAAGCCCGCGTGCAGCAACAAAGACCCAACGCAGTCAAAAATAAATAAATTAATTTAAGAAAATAACCAAAAAACCAAAATGGATTAAAGACTTAAATGTGAGACCTGAAACCATAAAACTTCTAGAAGAAAACATAGGCAGTACCCTCTTCAATATCGGTCTTAGTAATTTTTTTTGGATATGTCTCCTCAGGCAAGGGAAACAGGCAAAACTAAACAAGTGGGACCACATCAAACTACATAGTTTTTGCACAGCAAAGGAAACTATTAACAAAACAAAAAGACCACCTACTGAATTGGAGAAGATATTTGCAGATAATGTATTCAATAAGGGGTCCAAAATATACAAAGAACTCATACAATTCAACATCAAAAAAAAAAAAACTTGATTAAAAAATGGGCAGAGGATCTGAGTAGACATTTTTCCAAAGAAGACATACAGATGGCCACCAGGCACGTGAAAAGATGCTCAACATCACTAATCATGAGGGAAATGCAAATCAAAACTACAATGAGATATCACCTCACACCTGTCAGAGTGGCTATTATCCAAAAGCCAGCAAATAACAAGTGCTGGTGAGTCTGTGGTCTGTGGAGAAGAGGGAATCCTTGTGCACTGTTGGTAGGAATGTAAGTTGGTGCAGCCACTATGGAAAACAGTATGGAGATTCCTCAAAAAATTAAAAGTAGAACTGCTGTATGATCCAGCAGTTCACTCTGGGGTATTTATCTGAAGAAAACAAAAACACTAATTATAAGAGATACATACACCCCTATGTTCATTACAGCATTAATGAACCAAGATATGGAAGCAACCTAAGTGTCCATCAGTGGATGAATGGATAAAGAAGATGTTGTCTGTGTATGTGTATATTATTATTCAGCCATGAGAAAGAAGGAAATCCTACTGTTTGTGACAACATGGATGGGCCTTGAGGACATTATGCTAATAAGTGAAGTAAGCCAGACAGAGAAAGCCAAATACTGTGTGATTTCGCGTCTATGTGGGATCTTAAAAAGCCAATGAACAAACATAGCAAAACTGAAACAGAATTATAGATATAGAGAACAAACAGGTAGTTGCCAGAGGAGAGGAGGATGGGGAGAGGAAAGAAATAGGTGAGGGAGATTAAGAGGGACAAACTTCCAGTTACAAAAGTAAATGAGTCAAGGGGATGAAATGTACAGTGTGGGGAATACAGTCAGTAACTATGGAATATTATTGTGTGGTGACGTATTGTAATAGACTTTTTGAAATGTATAGTAAAATCAACTTACACTGCTGTGTTTCAGGAAGTAACATAGGGCTGTAGGTCAGTTATACTTGAAAAACAAACAGAACAAGAGACCAGATATGTGGTTACCAGAGGTGAGGAATCAGGGGAGGGGAGATTGGATGAAGACAGTCAAAAGGTACAAACGTCCAGATATCAGGTAAATAAGTACTGGGGTGCGGTGCACAACAGGATAAAGATAATCAGCACGGCTGTGTGTTGTATGTGAAAGTCATTAAGGGAGAAAATCCTAAGAGTTCTCGTCATGAGGAAAAGGTTGTTTTCTATTTCTTTAATTTTGTATCTGTATGAGACAATGGATGTTCATAAAACTTACTGTGATAATCACTTCATGACGCATGGAAGTCAAATAATTATGCTGTACGCTTTAAACTTACACAGTGCCGTATGTCAGTTGTATCTCAAAACTGGAAGAAAACATAAGTACTTATATTAGATTTCTAATTATTTTAAAGTTATATCTAATGGATGGTAGGAAACTTTGGTGATAAAGGTACCTGGATACCAAGCTTTAGCTGACTAGTCTTGAGATCTGAAAGTAGACCTTGCTTTGCCTTACAGATCTCGAAGTGCATTATGGGATTGTCAGCTGCAGCTAGATTGTATTCTCTGATACAGCAAGTGTCATGTTTGGTGACGCTTACGGTTTTCTTTCTACTTTTAGATTTTCTAAAGCAGTGTAGCATCACTTGGGAACTTGTTAGAAATATTGATTCTTGAGCCCCAACCCTGCCAAATTAGAAACTGGTGGCTTGGCCTGGCATTCTGTTTAAATCCTCCGAATGATTCTAAATTTGAGAAACATAATAGATTATACCACTTTTATAGAAGTAGCAAAGCTCAACTCAACCCCTTTATATAAATTCTCCAATTTTGTCCCCTTTATTCAGATCTGTTTATTTTGATTACACCGTAATTTAACGGATGTAAATGTTATTTTATCATGGAAGTGCTCACAAAATTTTAGGGTTTCATTTCTAAATAGTCACAGTTGTATTTAGAGTGGTATTTTATTTGATTCTAATGAAAGTTTACTCTAAAAGTATCATTTAGGCAACTGTACACATCTATTTGGAAGGAATTACGTTCCTTTCTTTTCAATTAATCATTTGTAAAAATGTTATATTCTTAGGTGGATGCTCTGCGGTTGCGTTTGGAAGAGAAGAAACCATGCTGAATAAGAAGACAAAACAAATCCAGGACATGGCTGAGGAGAAGGGGACACAAGCTGGAGAGATCCATGACCTCAAGGACATGCTGGATGTGAAGGAGCGGAAAGTTAACCTCCTTCAGAAGAAGGTGAGGTGCAGGTGTTCTGAGCCCAGGGTCCCGCATCAGACCCACGTCCTCATTCCTACCACTGAGTTGTACCTAAGTGCTATCAGAGTTTCTCTCTCATTCCTCTGTTTATATTTTTGCAGGTCGTAATTGAAACCATTGCTGCAGGAGGTAGATTGTGAAAACTGTTCTGTATATTCAGTTTTTAAACTTTCGAAGTAAACACTGTTTGGTATCTTCAGTAGTATTTTCCATGCTACTGTCTCTGAAAAGTGCCTTGTAAATTGCCAGAGTATTTGCATTGGCATTCTTCTACCTCTCCTAATCTTCTGTCTTGTATGGCAACTGTAGGGCCGTGAATTAGTGTAGTACGTGGGCCGGGATTCTTGCAAGACTGCAATTGTGAATAGAAACACATGCTACTATAATGACATCTAATCTACATATGTCAAGGAAAGGAAGACTTTCTTTCCTATTTTACCTTAATCATAACTGGAAAGAGGCTAACACTGTAATAAATAAGGGAAGTACTGATAATTGTCTTCCCCTCCCCCTTTTAGCTAAATTAAAGGGTACCTTTGAGATAATAGTTACAGTAGACACTGGTATTTATTGTTCTTCTCCACTGAGGGGATAGATCAGAAATATTTGACATTGTCCCAGTTTATTTTTAACCTCTAACAATAGCCCAGGAATAAAACTCTCTTCACTAAACCTCAAATTCAGCTTTTCTTTTGTGTACAGAGGACCATGTTCAATATCTGTCCTCTGTTAATTTGGTTTTCATTTGCTTTCAATGAGTAAACATAAAAATTTGATCACTCTAGATGGGTGACTGTAGTATCTTGTTAGTGGATGCTACTTTGCTTTACATTTTTATACATATGTTCTTCTCACCTTACCCCCAACTGCTCACTTCCCCTTACCCCGTTTCTTGTATACGCTTCCAGGCACAGTTTACATATACACAGGCAAATACGTATTCTCTTTTTTCCTGTTTACCTCTTTGTGTGTTCTTCCATAAACATTTTATGCATAATCCATATAAAGCAAAAATGTTTCTCTAAACACAAATGTTACCATTCCTTTATTTCCCTTTCCTTTCCTTTCCTTTTTTCCCATTAATATATTTTGAAACTTCTTCCGGGGCTTCTTCATTGTTACCAACAGCACCTGTGTGGATGTGCTACGGTTTATTACAAGGTTTCCACTGATGGACAGTCTGCTTAAAGTTTCTGCTGTTATGTAAAATGATGCTGCATTTTAAAAATGTGCATATTTAGTTTATTCATATGTGAAGTATATTTCTAGGTAAATTACTTAAAGTAGAATTGCTGGGTGAAAGGATATGCATTTGTAATGTTGGTGGATTTTGCCAAGTCACAAGTACATTGGTTAGAACCCAAAGGTTGTTTCAAACTAATGCACGTCTTATTTTTAACTAGATAAACATTAAAAAAAGTTTTTAATAACTGTGAACAGGGGTTTGAAGTTAGAAATAATGCCTCATTATCCTGGAATAATCATAGTTTTTAAAAATAGAGTGGCAGCACTTATGTTAGCCACTTTATATCTGTAATCTTGTTTAATCCTTGCCACTTTTTGGTAGTGGAGTTTAGATCTTGATTGCTCTGTTATAATCAGCGGCTAAATTTTTAGGCCATGACACATAATAAGAAATATATGTTACATTCATCTGTGTCAACGTATAGTATACATGCTTAGAGGTACAGCTAAAACAAAATTTTCACAAAATATACTCTGAACTATCTTCTCCCATTTCTTAAAGGAAATAGAAAAATGTTAGTCCCAATTCATTAAGTTATTTCAGTACTCACTAATAAAACACTTTTATACCTTGGTATCCATTCTCCCATGCTCCCCTTTCCCGCCCCCAAAACAAAAACAAGCCCCAAACCAACAAAGTCCGAGACATATTACATAATAAGGGAGGTTCAAATTTGTACAAATTTGTTTAGCTAAAAAAGTGGTAGCTTCAGGTTTTGTCACAAGGTTGGTCTTATTCCAAAATGCAGCTTTTCCCATGACAACAACTTTCCTGTTGGGAGAATTAGTAGTATGTGTTCAAGCTTTTTGACACTACAGGACATCCTACAAATATGACATGTATTATGCTTTGTCTAGTCTCTTTGCCTTTCGCCGTGGAGGGCCAGTGGCGTAGGCTCTAGAGGGCCGGTAATTGTGCTCCTTTTAGTACACTAGCTGCCTCACTAATTTGTCATGTTAGAGACTTTGATTTGTCTTAAAACAGTTGTCAAATAGGTAGCACAGGTACTTTCAAAACTGGTTTAGATTATTATTGCTTCTTTTAAGATAATGCCTCTATACCTGTCATTTTCAGTGCTTAGAGCCTTCAGTGCTTTCTGCCTACTTATTTTGTTGTAGAAGTTGCTGTACTAACATCATTAGACTCAACGTTCGTGATGTGTTTCCTGGACCATTGTTTGCTGATAAAATAGAAATAGCTTTAATTTTTGGGTCCGCATAAAATAAACCAGAAAACACAGTAAGTTTAGAGGCAGTTAAAGGTTCTCAAGAGAGCTATAGTTATTTTTATGATGGCTTTCCTTTCTTGAGGTGCAAACATCCCCTTGCTCCAGGATTCTATGAGCAA
Source organism: Balaenoptera physalus (assembly GCF_965194825.1). NCBI lineage: Eukaryota > Metazoa > Chordata > Mammalia > Artiodactyla > Balaenopteridae > Balaenoptera > Balaenoptera physalus. The sequence goes on from NW_028126069.1 coordinate 96,612, forward strand.
GCTTGATTTTCAGGTGGTTGACAGAGGGGAGCTGGCTGAGTGCGAGACTGGGGGTTGAGGGCGTAGAGTGAACTCTGATGAGCTGGGCTGTGGTGATATGGTGGCTTCCGGAGGCCGTGTGAAAGGTGATGAGCCGCACGGACAGGATGTAGAAGGCACCATCTGTGGAGTAGATCATGTAGGAGATCTGGGAGAAGAGCGACAGGATGGAGATGAAATGGCCCAGACAGTGGTGACTGTGGAGGCCGCATATCTGGCGTTTATTGTACTACAGGATGTTGGTGATGGCCAGTACACGTCCACAGCAGTGATGCAGAGATGCACACAGCACGTGATTCCAGAAGACAGCCAGAAGTCACATAGGATTTGGCCGAAGTTCCAGGTGTGGGTGATGGTATATGTGATGCAGATGGCTATGACCAAGATGAAAGCCAAGAGATTGGTCTTGGCCAGGGAGCCAGTGAGATAGTTGGCTGGCGTGTGGAGCTTCCTGGTAAGGAAGACGGTGAGAAGCACAAAGGCTTTGGTGAAGACTTTGGTCCATGTGATGATGGAAAGGACCTCAGCAAGAGAGATCTTGAGTTCCTGGAAGGTCCCAGATCCCAAGCCTCTGGGGTTTCTGCAGCATTCAGGATCTGTTAGAGGCCCCCAGGAAGAGGCCTTCTGCCGACGGGTTTGGAGGGGGCATTCTAGGTGGCTCTCTCCGTACTCATAGCTCCTTCTTCCACAGTTGTCTTCCCCACAGAACAAGGGCGTCCTTCCATTTCACACTGGAGGGCGACATTTATCACATGAATAGATAGACACAGTGAAAAGACCCCAGGTCTTACTTGTATTAAGAACACAGAGGTGACTCAGCTGTAATCAAAGATTGTTCTAACTCAGACGAATCCCAAGGTTTCTCACTCTTCTGGAACTCTGGTAGACACATGCTGAATTTGTTAGATAATCATCAGGTTACCCACCAGTGTGGACAGAGCTCTGCAGGTCTTGCTTTTGGCCTTTGGGCTCTTTCCAAAGGCTTGAGGCTCTTACTGTTTGGTGATGTATTCAGAATTTCCCCCACTCTTTTCTATTTTGAGAAGATTCTGGATTTCAGGTTGTCTCCTGGGAACTGTTAAAGCTAGAGCACCAGCCGATTAAGAGAAGCAGTTCAGTCAACAGCCCACAGTTTTCCCAGATTAATCTTGACACATAATGAGGTACTTGTTTTGGTTCCTTTTCCACTGATCATTTCTGAGCCGAGAGAGAGAAATGTTCCAGTTCCCAAGACTTGGAGAATGCGTGAGTGCGGAGAACACAAACAAATGGCTGGCTGTGAGCTCCCCAAGAGGAGCACGGGGTCAGCAGCCCCTCCCTGGCCACACGAGTGCTGTGTTTGCTGTGGTGCGGCCCTTCCCCCTTCCTCCTTGCTTGTCACCTGGTTTTGTCCCACCTTAACTACAACCCCCAGCCGAGCACCTTCCGCTGGGCTCTTCCCTTCCCTATGCCTTTGAGATACCCCCTATTGCTTTCTTGTTGTTGTTGTTAAATTAACAGACTTTATTTTTAGGGCATTTTCCCATTTACTCCCTGCCCACAGTTTCCCGTTATTAACATCTTGCATTGGTGTGGTACATGTGTTAAAATTGATGAACCGATATTGGTACATTATTATTAACTAAAGTCTGTAGCTTACAGTAGGTTTCACTCTTTGTCTTGTACAGTTCTGTGGGTTTTGCTGAATGTATAATGACATGAATCCACCATTACAGCGTCATACAGAGTATCTTCACTGCCCTAAAGATCTCTGTGTCCTACCTATTCATCGCTCTCCCAGCTCGCTACCACGGCTGTTTTTACTGTTTACAGTTTTGCCTTTTCCAGAATGTCATGTATTTGGAATCATACAGTATGCACCCTTTCCAGGACTTGTTTCTTTTACTTGCTATATGCATTTAAAATTCCTCCATTTCATTTCATGGCTTAATAACTCACTTCTTTTTATCGCTGAATAATATTCTGCTGTCTGATGTACTATAGTTTGTTTATGTAATTACCTGCAGAAGGACATCTTGGTTGCTTCCAGTTTTTATCAATTATGAATAAAGCTGCTATAAACATTCCCATGCAGGTTTTTGTGTGGGCACAAGTTTTTAACTCATTTGGGTAAATACCTAGGAGCATGATGGCTGGATATATGGTTAGACTATGTTTAGCTTGTAGAAACTTCCCCTATATTGCTTTTTGTTTGTTCGTTTGTTTTTGACTGCGTCAGGTCTTAGCTGCAGCATATGGGATCTTTCGTTGCGGCGCACAAGCTTTTCGTTGCGGCGCGCGGGCTTCTCTCTAGTTGTGGCATGTGGGTTTTCTCTCTCTAGTTGTGGCGCATGGGCTCCAGAGCGCATGGGCTCTGTAGTTGGCAGCACACGGGCTCTCTAGTTGAGGCACGTGGGCTTAGTTGCCCCGTGGCATGTGGGATCTTATTCCCCCGACCAGGGATCGAACCCATGTCCCCTGCACTGGAAGGCGGATTCTTAACCAGTGGACCACCAGGGAAGTCCCTATATTGCTTTTTAATTGGGAACTTTGAAACACATGAGCTTTGCAAAACGTGTTATACACTTGAGTATTCTTTTTTTTTCTTGGTCAATGTGTATTAATGTTTTGGCTTGCTGTAAATCCCTGGGTTATTCCCACTGTAGGTTGTTGCTGTAACTTTGCTACTAACTTCTAGTGTGCCCACAATTATTTTTTTAATAGAAAAAATAATTCTGAAGTATACTTTGGGGGAGAGTGTTGTACAATCATTGTAAAAGTTTAGCCTCTGAAACTTTTTTTGTCTAATTTTTATGCAGAATGTAGAATCACTAGTATATTTGAAATATATTTGTTTTGAAATATTTGAAATATTGAGTAAATGTACTCAACTGTTTTAAAATCTAGATTTTAATGCACTAAGAAGGGGGTCAAAGGGTGCAAACTTGCAGTTATAAAATAATTAAGTCCTGGTGATGTTACGTATGGCATGGTGACTAAATATAGTTAACAGTACTGTACTGCATGTTTGAAAGTTGCTAAGAGAGTAGATCTTAGAAGTTCTCATCACAGGAAAAGAAATTTCATAACTATATATGGTAACAGATGTTAACTAGACTTACTTGTGGTGATATTTTGCAGTATAAACAAATACTGAATCATTATGTTGTACACCTGAAACTACACAGTGTTACATGTCAGTTATACCTCAGTTAAAGAAAAGACACTAAGAAATGACAATGTGGATTAAAAAATTAGCTAGTTTTAAATTATGAAAGTAATACATGTTCAAGGTAAAAAAAAATTCAAAAGTACAAAAACATATGAAATGAACTTATCTTTTCTCATCCTTTGACCCTCTCAGTGCAGCTCCTTAGAGATGTAACTTGTTAATAATTATTTGTATACTCTTCTATAAAATATCTATGCATATATAGGCATACGTATGTTACACACCATTTTTAAAAAAAGACAAGTGGGATCATACTTTTTTATTCGTTTAAAAATAAACGTATTTTTGTGTCTTTTTATATGTAGCTTTATCTCATTGTTTTTAATGTCTGCTTGGTTTTTGGTGTCTTACTTGCACCATAATTAACTGATGTCCTATAGCTGTATAAGTAGATATTTATAGGGTTTTTTCTTGTTTATATATTTGATATAGTAGCATAACAATTACTGACATAAACATACCTCATTCATGAATTGATATTGTATGCATCTAAAAAAATTGATGGATGCCCAGTTCTCTAAAAAGCTTGTGCTTTTATATATTAAGATGAGTTTCTGCACAGCTTCATCAGACATTTGTTGCCAAACCTTTAAAGATTTCCAGTGACCTGGTAGATAATTTAAAAATACCTTCTTTCTTCCTTCCTTCCTTCCTTCCTTCCCTCCCTCCCTCCCTCCCTTTCTTCCTCTCTCTCCACGCCCCCATTTATTTATTTACTTACTTACTTACTTACTTACTTACTTACTTACTTATGGCTGCGTTGGGTCTTTGTTGCTGTGCGTGGGTTTTCTCTAGTTGCAGCGAGCAGGGGCTACTCTTCGTTGCGGTGCACAGGCTTCTCATTGCAGTGGCTTCTCTTGTTGCGGAGCACAGGCTCTAGGCGCACAGGCTCAGTAGTTGTGGCTTGCGGGCTCTAGAGCGCAGGCTCAGTCGTTGTGGCACACAGGCTTAGTTGCTCCGCGGCATGTGGAATCTTCCCGGAACAGGGCTCGAACCCGTGTCCCCTGCATTGGCAGGTGGATTCTTAACCACTGCGCCACCAGGGAAGTTCCAAAAATATCTACTTTCTTGCTTAATATTTATTTAAATTTGAGTGCATGTTGAGCATTTTTTCATAGGGTTTTCTTCGTTTTGAAGCTACATATTCATGTCGTTTCTACATTTTTCTATTAGATGGTTTATTTTTTTCCCTTATTGATTTATAGGGGTTCCCTAGTAAGTGAATTGGCCTCTTTCCTCATGTTTTGCAAATATAGTTTCTTGTTTGTCATTTTCTTTTTTACTTCCTTTATGGTATTTGTTTTAGAATTTATGTGTCAAATTTAGTTGTCCTTTCCTCTGTGTCCTCTCAATTTTCAGTCATGCTCAGAAAGTCCTTATGCCCACCAAGGTTATTAAGTAATTCACGCATGCTTTCTTCTGGTACATTTAAAGTTTCTTTTTTCTTTATACCTAAAAATTGTTTTATAAAATTTATATATTGGCTTTAATGATTCAGCTTTTTCTTCTTCTATGTGGCCAGTCATCATTATAATATTTATTAAATAATCTACCTTTTTCCTCCTGATTTGAAATGCCAAAAATAAATTGTCGTTTAAATCTGGGCCTGTTTCTGGTCTGTTCCATTTATCTGCCTCTGTTTCTTTGACTGCTTTTTATGAAAAATACTTAGTTTGTTTATAATTCCCCTTCCTGATTTTTGTTGGTAAGCTTTGTTGTCTTTTGCTGAGTCCACAGTGCTTTTCATATTTACATTGTGTTGCTTTTTGAAGGGGAAAAAGTCTTTTCTGTAATCGTGATTCATATTGTTTAGCCTTTATTTCTGTGTTTAAGTGAATTTAATGTTTACCACTGTTTGTAGCACCATGGCTTACCTGTTCCCAAGGTTTACATTTCATTTAATTCTTGGTTCCCCAAGAACTCCTTTGAACACTTTTTCAAGAGTGGTCCTGGCTGCTTGCTTGTTTGTTTTTTTTTAAAGGGTACCTTTTTAGTTAAGATTTTTTTTTTTTTTTTTTTGGATGTGGACCATTTTTAAAGTCTTTATTGAATTTGTTACAGGATTGCTTCTGTTTGATGTTTTGGTTTTTTGGCTGCGAGGCATGTGGGATTTTAGCTCCCTGACCAGGGATTGAACCTGTACCTCCTGCATTGGAAAGTATAGTCTTAACCACTGGACAGCCAGGGAAGTCCGCTGGGTGCTTGCTTGTTGACCATGCATTTATATTATCTTTTTACATTTTATAATTTAATTATTTGTGAGATTCAAAAAGCATAGAGAATAACATAATAAGTAATGGTAATTACTCAACTTGGGAAGTAAAATTTCAAACAGAGTCAAAGTTCTTTGGCATGTCTTTTCTTGAGAGTATTCCCCTCCATTCTCTCGCAGAAATAAACGCTTGCTTTGGTGTTTATGCATGCACCCGTATCTTAGGTCAGGATGCATGTTTTCGTACAACCTGTGTATGTGTTAATAAAATTTATATAAGCGGGAATATACATGGCAAATAAATATGAAAAGTTATGTACCCTCACTGTAATCAGTGGAATGTAAAATAAGACCAGATTAAGAAACCATTTTATACTTAGCATTGTAAGCTGTGTTCGCAAAAATTAAGAAGTCTGACAGTATCAGGTGTTGGTAAATGTGGCAACTGAATTTCTCACACAGTGCTGTTGGGTTTTTAAATAGGTACAACTATTTTGGAAAGCACTTACTAAACATAAGGGTACCCTGCCAGATACATATACTGTAGATGAACTCCAGGATGTATGTAAGAATGCTCATAGTAACCTTGTTTGGATTAAGGAAAAAACCAAAACAGAACTGAGGAAATACTTTGCAAATGTTTATTGACAGAATGATTGAGTTAGTAAGTTGTGGTATAGTCACACAGTGGAATATATTATTCTTTTCGTTTTAGGGCAAGGGAATATTTAGGATAAAAATTCAGCAAAGTTATTTCTTCTGGAGGTAGGGAAGGGAAGAGGGTTGGGATAAGGAAGAATATATGAGTATCTTAAGTAGTTCAGGTAATTCTCATTCTTACGATGGATAATGCGTTTGTGTGTAATTTAACATACTTCATAACATATAGATACATATTTCTATTTGAAATATATTTAAAATACCTGGAGACAGATTTACTTCTGTTTAATTTGCTGGTACATGGGTGCTTATTATATACTTTATATGTTTCCTTTTGTTTGAATATGAATAATAAAAATGCCTAGAAAAAACCTTCTCTGTACCTACATATCTGTCTTCATTGAGAAAGAATTTTTCCTGTGTTTTACTTTAAATTCATTCCTAATTTTATAATTGTGAAATTAGAACCACCTTCCTCTAGAAGTTTATTTGTATATTTTGAAACAGTGTCTGATGCAGATGTAGAGTCTCATTTGATAAAGCCCAGCTGTTCGTTTGATTAAAATTTCCTACAAAGTCTGGCAAATGGATTTATTCAGCTTATGGTCAGATATGTCCAATTAAGATGCATGAATGGCTTGGACAGTTTTGACCCTCTTTCCTTGAACCAGAATTTGGCTACTTATCGTATTTGCTGGTTAAGATTAGCTTGGGCCGTATTGAACAAGTGTAATCCTCCTTCAGCAGGATGATTTTTTAGATATTGGGAGCCTATATTTGACAGCCCCCAAATCTTATTTTCCTCGATGAAATATTGCTGTTCCTCCCATTATTCTTACTTGCCCTGATTAATTTTTCTGATGGCAGTTGTTTTTCTACACTCATTTTTCCTCCATACTTGTACTCTTTGGAATTTTGGATCTAGTTGCAAGAGAGATGATTAGAAGGCGATTAATGTTCTGTTCTTGGCCCTCCCTGAAATGTGGTATTGGGAAAACTCACTAACCCTCAGTTTCCTCATCTGTAGACAGGGTATAATAGTTACTTTGGGGGGGTTGTTAGATGATGTAATGTGTATAAAAGCACCTTGGAACCCATGAAGTGTTATATACCATGCATATATTAATAGGTGTTAATATTGTTTGTTCTTATTACATTTTACTTTGCTAAATTCAGCCAATGACTCTAATCTTTGAGAATCTTTTGAAACTTGATTTAGTCTGTTTATCTCCTTCAGTTTTATGCCTTCAACCCTTGTGAATATATTCTTTTTTTAAAAAAAGTAAATTTATTTATTTATTTTTGGCTGTGTTGGGTCTTCGTTGCTGCGCGTGGGCTTTCTCTAGTTGCGGCGAGCGGGGGCTACTCTTTGTTGCTGTGCACAGGCTTCTCGTTGCGGTGGCTTCTCTTGTTGTGGAGCACGGGCTCTAGGCGCACGGGCTTCAGTAGTTGTGGTGTGTGGGCTTCAGTAGTTGTGTGTGGGCTTCAGTAGTTGCAGCACGCGGGCCCAGTAGTTGTGGCTCGCAGGCTCTAGAGCGCGGGCTCAGTAGTTGTGGCTCGCGGGCTCTAGAGCACAGGATCAGTAGTTGTGGCGCACAGGCTTAGTTGCTCCGCGGCATGTGGGATCTTCCCGGACCAGGGCTCGAACCCGTGTCCCCTGCATCGGCAGGCGGATTCTTAACCACTGTGCCACTGGGGATGCCCATGAATATATTCTTTATACGTCCATGTAGGTGATAAAATGTTGCATAGGCTCAGAAAAGACTTTTGTGGTATATTGTAAGAAAACTCTATCAGATTGATATGTTTATCCAAACAATTCGAAGACCTCCTTTTGTTGTCTGTAGGATTTTTTTTTTTTTTTTTTTTTTTTTGGTAATCCCAGTTTGTTTGCAGGTCTAATTTATTTTTTATTTTTTTAAAATTTTTATTTTATATTGGAGTATAGTTGATTTACAATGTTGTGTTAGTTTCAGGTGTACAGCAAAGTGATTCAATTATACATATATATGTAACTCTTCTTTTTCAAGTTCTTTTCCCATTTCAGTTATTACCGAATATTGAGCAGAGTTCCCTGTGCTATACAGTACAGTTCCTTTGTAAATCCATTTTCTCCTCTGTTCTTCATCCAGAAGAAATCTGTCTTGAAAATCTGAGTCCATTGGACTCATTATCATTCTGTATAATTCCTTCTTAGAGTGATGTGAGCCACATGATGCTGTACACGATGGCCTAGCTTTCTAAGCAGTGTGTCTATTTCTATACACTGGAATCTTCTTGGCTTCTCTCCTTTCCCCCCTTACTGAGTGCATTTATAGTTGCACAGTCACTTTATGTTCTTGTGGGCGTCCCAGTCTTCCCAGGCGTCCTCAGCTGTCTCATTCATGCAGTCAGCATTGCCTTCTGCTGTGCACCTGGCACTGTGCTAAGTACACAGAGAGGATGGTTTCTGCTCTCAGAGTCTCAGAGTTGTAGCAGTTAAAGAAGTTACCATACAAATGGTGTACAGTGGGCACAAAGCAAGGCATTCCAGATTCGACCTTGTGTGAAAGGAGTCTAAGAGAAGTCTTAGCAGTCGAGTCTTGAAAGGTGTGTGAAAGTTTGCTAGGCAGATGGGGAAGGGGTACGAGGTCCCAAGCTGAGAGAGCGGTGTGAATGAAAAAGGGGAATAGTGTCCTTTCCAGAGGGTCACGCCCTGGAATTTCACCTCTGTACTTCATACATTTGTAATACGGATTCCTAAAAATTTCTGGTAGAGCTCTGTCTCTCAATGCCTTTTCTTTCTTACTATGATGTCTCCTATTACCTGGTCTCTGGGAAAATTATTCCCATTTCTTACATAATGAGAAGGTTTTCAGAGAATATACTCATCTTTATTGTCCTATTAGTTTATTTAGGAAACTGATAAATAGAATTCAGTTTTTCTTTCCCCTGGCCCTGAAGATTTTCCATCAGAAACTTTAGAAATTTACCTGCGGTGGTATATTGAAGTATAACCTTACAGGCGGATCTTGAGATTTTCCTGGAGAGATGTCTTTTTATTTTTGAATTAATTAATTTAATTGACTTTTGGCTGCATCAGGTCTTAGGTGCAGCATGCGGGATCTTCATTGAGGCACGCAGGGTCTTTCGTTGCAGCGCGTGGGCTTCTCTGTAGTTGTGGCGGCAGGTTTTCTCTTCTCTAGCTGTGGTGTGCAGGCTCCAGGGCGCATGGGCTCTGTAGTTGTGACGCGCAGGTTCCAGAGCCCGTGGGCTCTATAGTTTGTGGCACGCGGGCTCAGCAGTTGTGGCGCATGGGCTTAGTTATCCCTGCGGCATGTGGGATCTTAGTTCCCTGACCAGGGATCGAGCCAGCATCCCCTGCATTGTAAGGCGGATTCTTTACCACTGGACCACGAGGGAAGTCCCTGGAGACATGTCTTAATTCTATGCAACACTTAACCTACTTTGCTGCTGCTGCTTTTTTTTTTTTTTTTTTTTTTGGCTGCGTTGGGTCTTCATTGCTACGTGCAGGCTTTCTCTAGTTGCAGCGAGCGGGGGCTACTCTTCGTTGCGATGCGCGGGCTTCTCATTGCGGTGGCTTCTGTTGTTGCGGAGCGTGGGCTCTAGGCTTGTGGGCTTCAGTAGTTGTGGCACGCGGGCTCAGTAGTTGTGGTGCACGGGCTTATTTGCTCCGTGGCACGTGGGATCTTCCCGGGGCTCGAACCCGTGTCCTCTGCATTGGCAGTCGGATTCTTAACCACTACGCCACCAGGGAGGTCCCTATTTTGCTTCTTGATTTATCCACTTATTCCATAAGGAAGAGCAGATGGTAACTCTGCTTTCATCCTTTCCTTGTTCTTGGCATCTGCATTCTCTATCATTTTTCTCACAAATATTACTTATAATTGTAAGTTTAAGTAATATTTAACTCTTTTAATATTTAAGGAGAATACCAGGAAACAATGTATTACTTTGGCATTACTTTGGCATATTAAATATGCATTAAAAATCCTTGTTTTCTGAAAATAGTAGCAGCTTTGAGAATGGCTGGATTGTGAATCACATACTCTGGACCGATTTTGGGTCTGTCTGGGCCACCACTGCCTGCCCATAGGCTTCCAGCTTTCTAGGTAGTATATGTATTTGTGTGCACGGGGATAGCCCTGTGCTCAGAGAATGAAATGAGACAATAGCAGATGGCCAAGCATGCAGTACAATGGGATTAGCACCGGCCTCTCCTTTCCAGGGCTCTCCGCTATGGTTTAAAGTAGTTTTGTGTTACAGTAAATTTCTTATCTTTATAATAAATCACTGACCTGGAAAGTGTAATTGAGCATTTGAATCTGAGCTGCATTCAGAATCTGTGTTAAAATTGTACAGCTTCTTGCTTGATTGATTATAAATGGTAATGTAGCTTGGAGTTTAATTTGCTGACGCAGACGTTATCATCTTTCCCTTGTATGCTTCTGTAACTTCTCTTTATTTCACCTTGCCTGTATCTCCAGTTTCCTAGGTTTTGGTATTTAGAGTTTAGATTTATCAGTAGCAGAAAGCTAACTGATAATTGAATTAGAAAGTTTTCCCTTTTTGTGGTCCTGGATTGGTTCTTTAAGTCTCCTGTTATTTTGTTTTCGGTAGGAAGTCAGAAAGAATAGGTTCTTTATACACTCTATTTGTTTGCTGTAGAGTCTTGACTTAAGGACATGTTAGTTTCTTCACTTTTTCCATATCATAAAATGGAAAGAATATATTTTATCATTGAAAACAATATTTACTAATTTATTCTGAGAAAATTAATATTTTAAAAATTGTGCTTTTATTTTTAATAAGGATTAATTGTAATGTTTTCTAAATATTATTTTTAAATCACAAGCCAGCTGTTAATGAAGCTAAGTTGAAAGAAGAGCAGGTCAGGCCCTAATTGGATTTTAAGTTGGAAACTTAATATACTTAGGCATTAGAATTTTCCCTTTTCTTTCTGTCTTTATTATTTTTTAATAGAACTCAGTTTAATTAAAAAATTTTTTCCTCAGTGGAAAATATGTATAGCTAAATTCTTGAAATACTTTATTGAAAAAACAATGCATAGTAAATGAAGTCTGATTGATGATAACTTTTCTGCTGGGGAATATGCTCCATATGGATTTACTTTGCTTCGTGTAACTTTTTTCCCCTCACTTTTTCAAGTAAACCTTAAGGAGGGTAGATAGTTGAACTTTCAAAGTCTGGTTTAACTTCCATTTGTCAGCAGATAACTTTTTAAAGGATGCTGGTATTATACAAGTGACATCTTACAATGATTGAAGAATTATTCCCTAAAAAAGGGAGGATCTTAGTTTACTTTGTTACAAAATATCTTTTCATTATGATATGTTCCTTCTCACCATCCCTCCTCTTCCAGAACACCCCTCTCCAAAAAATAAAAACAATAAAAGAAAACACAACATGCCTCATCCCTATCTTCTGATAATCTAGAAACAATACACTTTCGATATCAGTGATTAAAAGAGAAAGAGCAATAGCATTGTAAAGATAGACGGGGGAGGAAAACCTCTGGCTGCATAGTAAACTGTTGCTGAAGCTTAGTGGAGTAAACAGTCATTTTATTTGTGAATCAGGAATTCAGGAAGGGCTCTCTTGCGTAGTTTGTCCCTGATTTGTTTGGTGACAGCTGGGGGTGTCTGCAGCTGGGTGACCCACTACCAGGATGGTTTCTTCATTTGCGTACATCCTGCCTGGGTATTCCTTGGCCTCTGGCTCCGTGGCTCCGTGGCCAGTTAAGGGTTGCGCTAGGAGTTGGTTTGGAAGCAGCAGGGGATTCCTTTTGTCTGTACTCTTTTGGTCACAGTAGTCACAGGACCTAACTTGATTTGGTGGCGGGGGCGTCAAGGAAAATACTCCACGTCTTACTGGAGGAGTGGCAAAGCCACTTACAAAAAAGCACGTGAAGTCGGAGACATTGTTGCGGCCGTCTGTGCAAAATATCTGCTCCAGCTGAATAAAAATGTTGGATAAGGGATTGAGACCATGAGGGCGAGATTTTGTTTGTGTGGTATGGTAATAACAAAGCTCTCACTTTCTTTTCTGTTGTCGTATGACTTTTTTGTATATTTCCATGTTCTGCTCAGTGTTTTAATCTCTTATTCATAGGCCTTCTGCTATCATCCATTGCTGTCAACAGAAGTCACTTCAAACCAGAAGGAATTCTAAACAGTTTTAAATTGTTTTACCCAATTGAGGCATTATCACTGGGTATGAAAATAATTGATAGGAAAAGGGTACAGAGGAATAAGGTGTGTGGAAAGGGCAGGCTGACAGCAGAAGGTGAATTAATGCTACGTATTCAATTTGGAGATCATCATAGGTGAGCAGCACAACCGTCTAGATGAAAACTTTTGCGTATGAGTGATCTAACGTGGAAGAGACGCCATCTAGAAGCGCGTCAGACTGAGTATGTGCGTGGATGACACAGTGATTGCAAGAGAATTTTTAAGTCCATTAAGAACAGAGAAACTTGACTAAACTGTTATTTGCATTTGTGTTATTTGGGGAATAACGCCAGATAAATCTCAGTACTAGAGTAGTTTCACGCTTCGTTGATGGATATTGGGAACCTTGACTTTTTTTTTTTTCTGTTTTCTTATTCTGTCACAGAAACTATGCTTTTTAAAGATTGACGCTTCAAATTAATAGATTATAATTTCATTCCATTTATATCAGTGTTTCTTAATGGGGAAGGGAGGGACAGTTTTGTCTCAAAAGGGGCATTGTACAAGGTCTAGAAACATTTTTTGGTTGTAAAAACCCCTGGGTGGAGGGGGGGAGGGGGGAACCTTGACTTTTAAAGCTAGCACCATGGGGTTAATTGGATTGATGCTTTTTTTTTCCTCCCTAATTGAGATATAATTCACATACCATAAACTTTACTAATTTAAACTATATAATTCAGTTGTTTTTGGTATACTTACAAGGTTGTGCAACCATCACTTTTGTCCAGTTCCAGAACATTTTCATGACCCTAAAAAGAAACCCATACCTGTCACAACCCCTATACTCTGCATCCACTGCCTACTTTTTGTCTTTATCAATTTGCCTATGCTAGACATTTCATAGAAATGTAATCATATAATATGTAGCTTTTTATGTCTTGCTTCTTTAATGTTTTCAAGGTTCATTATGTTGTAGCAAGTGTCAGTACTTTATTCCTTTTTATGGCTGAATAATATTCCATTGTAATGAATATAGCACATTTTTTTTTTATCCATCCATCAGTTTCTGGACGTTTGGGTGGTTTCCACTTGAATAATGATTATGTTACATCTATGTACAAGTTTTTGTATGAACATACGTTTTTCATTTCTCTTGAGTTTATATCTTGGGATGGAATTGATGTTAACTTTACCTGTAACTTTTTGAGGAACTGCCAAACTGTTTCTAAAGCGGCTGAACCATTTTACATTTCTGCCAACACTAGTTATTTTTCTTTTTCAAATAGCCATTCTAATGGGTGTGCAGTGGTATGTTGTTGTGGTTTTGACTTCTATTTCCATAATGACTAATGACGTTGAATGTCTTTTCATGTAATTGCTGGCCATCTGTGTATCTTCCTTGGAGAAATGTCTGTTCAGATCCTTTGCCCATTTTTTTTTTTTTTAATTTTTATTTATTTATTTATTTATCCATCCATGGCCGTGTCGGGTCCTCGCCTCTGTGCGAGGGCCCTCTCCAGTTGCGGCAAGTGGGGACCACTCCTCATCACGGTGCGCGGGCCTCTCACTGTCGCGGCCTCTCCCGTTGCGGAGCACAGGCTCCAGACGCGCAGGCTCAGCAATTGTGGCTCATGGGCCCAGCCGCTCCGCGGCATGTGGGATCCTCCCAGACCGGGGCTCGAACCCGTGTCCCCTGCACTGGCAGGCAGAATCCCAACCACTGCGCCACCAGGGAAGCCCCCTTTGCCCATTTTTAAATTGAGTTATTTGTCTTTTTATTGAGTTCTAGAAAGTCTTTATTCGGGAGATTCCATCCATATCAGATAAGTGATTTGCACATATTTCTCCCATTCTCTGGGTTATCTCTTCACTGTCTTGATAGCATCCTTTGATGCACAAAAGTTTTAAATTTGATGAAGTCCAATTTATCTGTTTTTTCCTTAGTTGCTTATGTTTTTGACATCATATCTAAGAAACCATTGCCTAATTGAAGGTCACAAAGATTTCCTCCTGTGTTTTCTTCTAAGAGTTTTATAGTTTTAGCTTTTACATTTAGGTCTTTGGTCCATTCCTAGTTAATTTTTGTATGTGGTGTAAGGTAGGGATCCAACTTCATTATTTTGCATGTGGATATCCGTTTGTCCCAGCACCATTTGTTGAAAAGACTGTTCTTTTCCCACTGAATGGTCTTGGGACCATTGCTAAAAATCAGTCGTACATAGACACACGTGTTCATTTCTGAACTTTAAGTTCTGTTCCATCAATTTATATGTCTGTCTGTTTCCCACATCACACTGTCTTGGTTACTGTAGCTTTGTAGTAGGTTTTGATACTGGACACTGTGAATCTTCTACCTTTCTTCCTTTTCAAGATCGTTTTGGCTTTTGGGTGTCCAAAAAAAGAAGTAACTGCCTCCCCCCAACATCAGGTCTTTCAGCTGATCAACACAGGATGTCTTTTAACTTATTTAGGTTGTTTTTAGTTTCTTTCATTGATGTTGTGTAGTTTTCAGTTTACAAGCCTTGCACTTCTTTAAATTTATTCCTAAATATTTTATTATTTTTGATGCTACTGTAAATGGAATTTTCTTTACTTCATTTTTAGATTATTTATTTTTAGTGTAAAGACATACACGTGATTTTTGTTTATTGGTCTTGGGTTTTGAAACTTGGCTAAATTGGTTTATTATCTTTAATGGTGTTTTAGTGGATTCTTTAGTATCTTCTACGTGTAAGATAAAGCCATCTGCAAATAGAGGTAGCTGTACCTTTTCTTTCCAATGTGGCTGCCTTTTATTTCTTTTTCTTCCCTAATTGCCCTTCCCTAATTGTCCAGTATAATGATGAATAGAGGTGGTGAGAGTGGACATCCTTGTCTTGTTCTTTATCTTAGGGGAAAGGTTTTCGTTTTTCACCTTAAGTATGATGTTAACTGGGTTTTTTACAGATGCCTTTTATCCAGTTGAGGAAGTTCCCTTCATTCCTAGTTTATTGAGTGTTTTTTATCATGAAGAGGTGTTGGATTTTGTCAAATGCTTTTTCTGTAGTTATTGGGATGATCATGTGGTTTCTGTTCTTTATTAATATGGTACATTATACTGATTGATTTTTGTATGGTGAATCAATCTTGCATTCCTGGGATAAGAGTGGATGTGTTTTTAAAGAGCCTTGTCTTTTTCACCTGGAGAGATGTAGAAACTTGTTCTACCACCATTATCATGGAGGCAATAGGAATGGACCTGAGAGAACATAGCCTTTGGATAAATGCTTTATTTTCAAGTGCTAGGGCATACTATAAACAAGAAGCATTCAAAGGCTTATAGTGTAATGCTTTGTACAACACAGAAGTAATTTTGACTCTTATTAAAACATCATTTCTTTGGACTTTTAAGTAGCTTCGTGAATAATTTGAGGATTTATGTGATGTGTCCATTTCCTATTAATCGTATGCCGTATTAATATTCTCAGAGTCTTGCAAGCTCTAGTTTGGAGTGCCCTGACTTCTGTTTTGACTGAAAACATATTTTAAACTTGAAAAATGGTAATTAACAAGTCAATATGGAAGGGTCAGATTCCTTTTGGGACAAAGGTTGTTCTTAGTAGTCTCTCAGGAGACCTTGTAGCAGGAACTTGTCAGAGTATAAATATTACATAGATAAATATCTAGAAAGAGGCAAAGGATTTGGAAAAAAAAATGATTGATCAGAGTTTTGAAGCACAGTTAATATTTTCTTCTGCTTAAAACTGCTTATAATTTGGCATGAATTAACTTGCATTGCATTCTCACCTGTGGGAATGCCTGTTGTTGGATAGACGCCTAGGTGCCTGTCAACTCTAGTTGAGAAGTTGAAATAATTAACCTCCTGAAGAAATTATTAAATCAAACTTTGATGAAGTAGCTTTTTGTGCTCTTCCTTCTCTCTGCCATACCGATATGTACACCCTCACCAGAAAAGAGCTTCCAGCATCAGACGTGTATTTTGTCCTTTATCTGTTTTATCTTCCTGTAATTGCCAGACCTCCTTACTTTTTTCTCCTAACACTTTTTTTTTCCTGCAGGGGTTTTTCAGATTAGAAAAATCATTCAAGTTGACCAAGGAGAATTTACTAAATTTAATAAGATTCTTGGGCTTCCATTGCATATAGGTGAGGAACTGTTGTTTGGATCTGTTCTCCCTGCATCCCAACCAGGCCAAACTCTTACACAGCAAATTTGGTAACACAGTATCTTTGTAAAACAGCTAAGCAAGCAATTTTAAGTGAAGTGGCTATTCGTTTTAGAAGATATTGTGGGTATTTGAAAAGAATGCCACTAATTAATGATTTGTAACTTTTTGATGAAAGCTGTGGGTGCTCTTCATGTAAAAATGCACATGGCTCATTTGTGTGGACTGGGATGTCAGACACACCTTAAAGGCCATCCCTGAACTCCTGCTTCAAAATGCCCACCACTGGTGAAACAATCAAGTTGGGATACAAGGGTCTCTAGGTTTTACAAAGCCATAAAATTACGTATATGGTTCAAATACAGCATAAATTGAGAGCAATTACAATTTCATGTTAAATATTATTTAACTAGAAAGAGCATACATAGCTGCTGGGCATAATGGATGCTGTGATGAGTGACCCAGATCCCTGCTGAGGGTTGAAGGATGTATTCCCCCAGGTGCTGGAAGTATCCCCTGTGGAGATTGCGTTGGCTAAAGAGACCTACCTTGTACAAGGCCACATCCCTTCCCATTGGTATCCAATGATTGATCCTTGTAGGGTACAAGGGCTTGAATCCATTGCCCTGACTTGGGGCCACTCTGAAAGGTCATCGCAGATGCAGAGCTCCCCATGGGGTTGTCTGAATCCTTTGGGACTTCATGGCAGCCTACTTTCTCCCTCTGCACCATCATGCTCCCCCCCCCCACTTCCTTTCCACTGGTATTGATCCCAAGAGCACCCTCTAATTTCTTGAACAATAAAATCTGTCTCAAGGTCTGCTTCTTGGGAAACCCAGCCTTGTCACACTAGGATTGACTTTTAGTACAAGTTAGCTTACTTCAGGCCATAAAAGTAGGCCTGGCTAAAATAAAAATTGAGTGAGATGAACTTGAATTTAGACTTAAAATATGTGAAGCATCCTATTGCTGTTTCCTTTGGACCTTATATTTCAAATAGGTTTTGCAAGTCTTGGTTTCTCTGGATTCATTTGTTATCTCTCAGTCTTCCTTTGGCATTGCGGAAAGCCCCCCAAGTCTCTGACAGCTTGGTTTGGTCCCACAGTATGAACCTGTGGAAGGTGTGGGTTAAATAGGAACGCTCACATGTCCCACAGAAACCCCTAGAGATTTCCCATGTTGGTAAGTGCATATGTTAGGAGAATCTCTCTTATCATGATCCTAATCATATTTCTTGTAAATCCTGAGATTTCTCAGATAGGAGTTAGAAAATTGTTGCTTTTGTCATTATCATTGAAATCATGTATGTCCATTCGGAATATTTGAAAAATGTGGAAAAGGTATAACAAGGAAAATTCTGTGTAAAATTAAACTTTTCCTTCAACTTGGGATAATATTGTACATTTTGATAACTTTTCTTTTTCATGTAATGTTATATAATAAAGAAGTTTGCATATCCTTAATTAATCATCAAGTATATGAACTGTAATGGTTGATAGAGCATATTTAATTTAGCTAGCCTTCTATTGTTATGTACTTGATTTTTCCCGACTTTGTTATTGGTAATAAGTAATACAAAGAATAGTGGTTCTTTGTGGGGGGATGGGCAGAAACTAAGCCTAGTGTGTCTGCTTTAATTAGTTACTTAAAAATACTGAGTTCTTTCATCACTAAAATGTAGTGAACTATTAGATCTAAGAGTGTTCTATCTATTGTTATCGTACAGCTTCAAGGGATGCCATTCGTATAGGTGTGAATTGAGGTCCTAGGTACAGTCTCATCATTGCCGCTGCTTCACAAGGACAGCCACCATGGGTTTATGGGTCCTCTTTTTGTTTTTTGTTGTTTTTTTAGCAATTTTAGCATATGAATATCCGTCAAGTTTTTATATATGCCTGCCAGATATAAAAAGAAGTATTTGAGCCATTTCCTTAATTGTCTACCAAGCAGATCTTGACTAGCAGTGTGACCTTTGGTCTCACCAGCTTTTGCTTCATATTATCCAGTTATTTTAATTCAAGAGGTCCCTAGTTCCATTATCTGTACCATGAGCAAGTCTATCAAGGAACTTACTTTCCCTCCCAGCAATTAATAAAATCTAACCGGAGCAGTGGACTCTGTATTTTCCTAAAGGTCATACCTATACTTCCTGTATAGTTCAATTTGAACAGTTTTTAAGATAAAATACAGTAGTACTCTGCTGAAGCTTATTACTTTTTAAATGTTCTCGTCTTTCCCATCATAAGAATACAGTTGTATTTTAGAATTGAAAGGAATATTAGTGGTCTTTGTCTTGTAGGTAGGTAATTAGAAAGAACAAGTAACTTGCCCAGTGGGACATAGCTAGCTATTTATTCATCACGGTAATCCGTCCATTACTTATATGATGAGAGAATAGCACAATTGGGAGGGAAACTCAACCAAAGAAATAATTGGTTGTGTCAGCCAGAATCTTTGCTGGGCTTATTAAAGACCCTGAACAGTCACTGAGAATATAGATATGGGAGTTTTAACAACCTAAATTGTATTTAAAACACTGCTTAGAGTTCCACATGACTTTGTTGCTCTTGTATCCGCTAATCGTTGGAAACACATAACTGGACAAGTAAAATTTAGAGACCAGTACAGTCTGGGCAAACCCTGATCATTTTGGTAAAGTATAGTTGTGCCTTGTTAGTACATTTCACAGGCCTGCAGGATGGTAGACAGACAATTGCGTAGATCAGGGGACTTAGTGAATTTTTCCTTTTTAGATTCCATTGATTACTGTAGGTCTCTTTTGCCAGCTGATTATGACCAGTTCATCCAGACTGTACTTTTACCACTGATACTGAGAGATATTATTAACCAAGAAGGTAAAGGTCAGAGCCTTTCTGAGTAACTTGCTTTCCACAATACATTTGACACTGACGGCTGCTTAGAACAAGTGTGGAGGCATCATCCAAAAAATTCTTTCCTTTAAATGATGTTCCAGGTAGCTAGGTGACTGCAAGGAGTATTTTGGGATTTCTTGTCCTTAGAACTACATCCTATAGGAAGTCCCTTCTACGTTTGCTCAGTGATTAGGGCCTCAGCAGCAGAGCAGTCAGTTCCACTTGACTAGGAATAAATCACCCACGTTGAACCATGATAGTTTCTGACAACTGGCAATGCTGATAAAAACCAAAACAAAAGATGTTAAGAAATCTGTGCCAGTGTGGAGCTGGTGTGCAGATTTGATGGATTCACGTGCAGCATGCATTCTGCGTTAGTCATCCTCCTCTTTCATCGGTTTTTCTCTCTTTGTAAAACAAAAATTGTACGAGAAGAAAGGCTCTGTATCATATAATAATTATTTCGATTTTCTTTCTAGCCCAGTTAACAGAGTTATACCCTAATTAGAGAGGTCATTTTAAGGAAAACGCCTTCCTTCTCTAAATAGTTATTTAGAAAGTGTTTCCTTCTTGAATTCTTCACTCTTAGTTCTTCTCTATGATTTTAGGCTGTATGTATAAACCTGATTGGCCCGTCCCCTCCCTATTCATCACCAGGGACACAGATAATATAGACTAAACACCAATTCCTTCGATCTCTGCACAATTTTACTCATGCAGAAATTGAATACATGTTAATAGCTGCTTAGTGATTTCTTCTTAATACAGATCGGTTATGCATAAAGTAGGAAGAGCCCATAGAATTATAAAATACATTATTTTCTGCAAGAATTTTTTATTAATTTTCAATATTACTAAGTATAAGTTATTAAAGTAAAAGAAGAAAAGCTGTTTTAGCTATTGTTAAGTGCTCCTTAGTCCGTGTGTATAAATAAACTAGCCTCCTTCTACCCCTTGAAAGGCCAGACTGTCTTAATACTATCATGATATTGATCCTGATATCAAGTACCTTTGGTTCTGCCCACCAGCTTTAGTGTGTTATGTTTGACTCTACATGGAAGTACATGGAAGATGCTCTTCTGCATTGGCAGTGGTTTGGTACCTCCACCCTTCCTTCTTTGCTTCTGTAGGGGAGAATATTTTCATATGTGACCGTAGTAATAACATTGTGTTTATTGATAAACACTACTTAATAACAAGGAATCATTTATGGAAAGATGCTTGAGACATCTTTGTGTGATTCTTCTTTCCCCCCGCCGCCCCCCATCATAGAACATATTATTTACAGCACAGTGATTAAGAGTAGAATTCTGGAGCTAGATTGCCTAATAATTATAGTCTTGTGGCGGAGCTTCAATAGTTGTTATACATAGATTTCTGAAAACAGTGCCTGATACATACCACACTCTCTGTGTTAGTGGTGCCTCTTGTCACCACTGCCGCCGCCGCCTCCACCACCCCCATCACGAGTAATTTTTTGTTGTTTTTATCATATTGCCATTTTAGGGATTCTGTGGTTTCTGTTTCTACAAAATGGAAAGTTTTTTCCTTGGGTAGATATTCTGAGCATATTTAAAGGAGTATTTTTCCACTTAGCATGATTCTGAATCAGTCATCTTTATCATTAATAGTCGAGTATGTGCATAACTGATCCAGTTTTTCTCTTAGCTGTTGTATTCAAAGCTTTTGTAAATAGTGTATTTTAGATCCTGTGGATAATTGAACTTGGTATAGAATGGGATTTCCTCTATATAGTTTATAGAAATTGCATAGTAAATACTGAAATGGTGTGATATGGGACTATTAGGGTGAACAGTTTTCACAGCCTCTATATTGGATTAGTTAAAAGAAGAGAATAATGGCAAGATTAATATGATAGCATTCATACACCCCTTGGTTAGCAACGTCTGAACCCAGAGAGCCTTGATCACAAAATCACGATTTTGAGTCTCAACCAAAGTGAGGATATATAAAAGGAGTTTTCAGTAGGATTCAGCTGCTGTCCATCATGATGCTGGGTAAACGGAAAGTGCTTTGTACACACCCATCCTCCCACGCACCACACAGAGCCTCTTTTGGGTTAATGCTCTTGCAGCTGGTTTGCACATATCTGTATCTACTGCAGGTCTTCCTTGCCGATAGCAGCTTGCCCAAAGGAGACAGCTCTAGTGAGCGCTGCCCTTTCTTCACCGTGGAATGGCTATTTCTGCTCTCCAGGAATAGCCATCCTCTTCCTCCCCTCCAACTCAGCAGTTTAGACAGCTGGCTAATTGGATAAGAAAGTAGCTTAGGGAGAACTTGTTAATGGGGATTTTACCTGGTTTAGCAGCTTCTGCACCTGAGTATATCAGGAAAAGTCTTTTTGTTTGTTGGTTTGTTTGTTTTTGTTTTTGCTGGGAAAGAATAATGGATCCCTTTAATAGTTGGACTACATACAAATTATACAAGTGGAATTGTTAACAGTTAACATCTTAATTATTTCTTAGATGCTGATGATGGAGGAGAAAGAAGGGTATAATCCTTATTATGCATGTAAGGGCTGTTTGTATATTAGGTGGGCTCATAAAACAAATCTCTGGTTTCTTGTATGTAAAACTTGGTTGGTTCTATGAAGTTTTATTTTTTAAAAAAGGTGGTTGTACTGCTCTTTCTTGGTAAAAAAGTCTAATCAACAGAATGATGATATCTTTTTTGTGTGTGTAAGGTTTATATGTCAGCAACTAGGATGACCCGCACAGCTGGTTAAATATGTAAACACCAGGGCATTGCCTTCTGTATGTTATGGAGTACTAGATTTTTAAGTGGCAAAATCTCTTTAGTGGTTGTGAATTTACCTAAGTATTGATCCATATGAGATTCCAATAGGAGTGTCTGATTAAACTAAAGGAAACTAATGCTTTTCATAGGTGATGGTCTTTTCTCTCACAGTATGCTTTGGACTTTATCAGCATGGAAAAGACTGGAGCCAGTTGCAGTGGTTCACCTGCAGGATTCTTCCTTCGTTCAAGAGTGAAAATCCAAGCCTGACAGTACTCATGGTTCCCTATTCTGAGTTCGCTGAATCTTTTCGCTTAGCTTATTTGTTCTGCTGTGGAATTCTCAGGGACTGTAGAGAGGGACCTTTTTTTCTTCCCCTTGGAAGGGTCTGCTTGGAATGAAGCAGACCCTTAAAGAGCTTATATTAAATTGATTGATGCAGGAATTATTTGAAGGTTGAATTTAGGTTCTTTTGTAGTTCTTTTCTTGGCGGAAGTTTATGTGTATGCCTAAATACAGTTTATAAAAGTCCAAGCTTATGTATTATTTACTGACTAATGAACCAGAATTTATTATAGACCTGATGTGTGCCAGATATGAAGATACAAAGCTGGGGTAGAGGAGTAAGATCCAGTCTATTTGTGGAGATGTGTATAGAATGAGTAATAACAATATGGTTGGAGATTCGTGTTATAATGTATAGATAGATGAAAGAATGAAGATAAATGTATAGATAGAGAAAAGAATGGGAGATGTGTATATGTATGTATGTAGATCAATACTTTGTTCATGTATGATGGCATACAGACTGTGGTCATCTTATTGTCATGGGGATAAGAGCAAGAAAGTCGTCGCAAAGCAGATAACATTTATGTTGCTTTTTGAAAGCCATGTGAAATAAACCAGCTAGTTCAAGAGTAGACGATGATATTATATTCTCCTGCTTCATTTTTCTCTGTAGGACTTATCACCATCCTACATACTATGTTCATTTCATTCATTCATTCCTTGTCTATCGTATTAGGATTAAGCTCTTTGAGGGTAGGGATTTTTGTCTGTTTGGATTAATTCTATATCCTCAGCACCTAGAAAACTGCCTGGCACGTAGCTGAATGAAAGAATGAAGTTTGTGAGTTTTAGAATAGTTGTCTTACTTATTTTCCTTTTGCTTATTAAGAATCTCTCTCTACAGTTCCTCCATATTTTTGCTTACTATTTTTCATTGTGTGTACGGGAGTCTCCCTAGTGATAATATGCTGTTTCCACACTATTTCACAAACCCATCCCCTATTTTCCATCTCTCTTAACTCAGTTTCCAAACTCTCTTACCTGAATTGATACGATCTCCTAGCTGTTTTCATGTCTCTACATAACTCCCCTTAGATATTGAATATCTTCTCCACAGCTATCAGAATTATCAGTCTGAAATACAGAACTGACCGGACTGTTTCTTTGCTTAAAAGTCCCTAATAGTCCCCATCTGTCTAGAGTAAAATGTGTGCTCGTTAGAATGGCACGGAAGCCCATCCATAGCTTGGATTCAGGTACATAAAGTCCCCTTCCCATCTTATAATGAAAATGGGTCTGTTCATTTTTCTTTGTGTCACTAGTGCCTGGCATATAATAGAGACTTCACCAATAGTTTTTTGAGTAAATGAATGCGTACTAGGGTATATGAAGGAATGAATAACTATAATAATAAATTTCATTGAAAATGCTTGCTGTTGAAATAAAAGATGATATAAAAACCTAACTTGAACACTAGCATTTAAGAACAGTTTTTCCGGGCTTCCCTGGTGGCGCGGTGGTTGAGAATCTGCCTGCCGATGCAGGGGACACGGGTTCGAGCCCTGGTCTGGGAAGATCCCACATGCCGCGGAGCAGCTGGGCCCGTGAGCCACAACTACTGAGCCTGCGCGTCTGGAGCCTGTGCTCCACAACAAGAGAGGCCGCGACAGTGAGAGGCCCGCGACCGCGATGAAGAGTGGCCCCCGCTCGCCACAACCAAAGAAAGCCCTCACACAGAAACGAAGACCCAACACAGCCAAAAATAAATAAATAAATAAATTTAAGAACAGTTTTTCCTTTTTACAGCTGATTTGTTTTTCTTAGCATCCAGCTGTTCAATGTGCTGTCCTCCCTCAGCATTTTTTAAAGGAATCTCTCTGGGCATTTACACTGTTGCTTTGGAAGTAATCCAGTTTCTCATGGCTTTCCTCTCTGTAGGTCTTCCCTTTATCCCCATCCCTATATGTTGGGTCTTTTCTCCCTAGCTACTTTCCTTATTTCTTTATAGAGATTTATGACTCTGCATGTATGACCATACCCATGTGTATGTCTTTTCTCTCTTCTGGCTATAAGTTCTCAGTTTAAAGCTTTGCCTGAAGTTCTAAGACCCTTAGGGTTAAATTACTTCTACAGAGCACACACTGACAGCCCTGATCTACCTGTTTCCGACTTAAAATGATTTTTATTGTGACTGTTTGTATTTCTCTGAATTTCCTTTTTTTTCCCCCCTTAAATATGTGTGCACAACTCAGATTGAAAAGCTCCAAGAGCAACTTAGAGATAAGGAAAAGCAGATGAGCAGCTTGAAGGAGCGAGTCAAATCCTTGCAGGCTGACACCACCAACACTGACGCCGCCTTGACTACTTTGGAGGAGGCCCTTGCCGAGAAGATGGGTGACTGGCCCAGACTCCTCACAGACACATTTCTTCTGCCTTCTCATTAATCTGAAAGTCACTTTAGTGCTGAGACTTGATAGAGGAGACAGAAGAAGTCGCTTTGGCAAAAGGGAAAAGAGCTGCCTGTACTGTTGCTGACGTACCCAGTGTAAGGGAAAGAAGATTCGTTTTGTTGTTGCCAATTTAAGCACCTGTTGCTAGGCAGGATGGATTCCGTACTGGAGGGCAGTGGCTGAAGTTTCTAAAGAACCAGCCATGTGCTCCCTGTTTACTATCTTCTTTTTTATGTGTATGGTCAGCTAGAATTCGGTGATGTGGGAATGTCAGACGCTGACCATCAGGAGGCAACATTAGTTCTCTTTTACTGTGCCGCATTGGGATCTAATATATTCATGGGTTTTAGTTATTAATACAGTGTACTTGCTGTTTTTCTAGTCGTGGCCTTGCCACTTCATTTTGCCTTCATGAGCAAACCTAGTTTTTACAGGAATGGTTGACTAAATAAAGAAGTGGCCCAACATGACAAGTGTTAATGTCTTGGAGGAGGTTTAAGGACTCTTGGTGGGGCATTTTAATTGGATTCTTCTTATTTTTTCTTTAAAGGATAGGGTTACTGTTCCTTAAGCCTCTTGGACTCAGAATGTTTCAGGCTTCCTGCCCAGGGATCAAGGCTTGATCCCCGAATATATTCAGAAATAATACCCATAAATGTACTTAAATTGCTTCAACTTTCAAACTTCCTGAGTATCTGTTGACAGAAGTTTTAATGGTTTCTCTTTTCTTTATCCTTCTTTATGCTTTAAGCTCAACAAATCATAATCTCTCCAACCTCCTCCTGTTTGCTGTGTGAGTTGTGAGTTGTTTCCATTGCTTTGTAGGCAACATGTGAATTATATATAGAAAAGAAATATTTGCTACTTATTGTCCTTAGGGTATATGTATAAGTTTTTTGTTGCTTGGGATTTGAATAAATGAGATTATTCCAAAAGAATACTCTAGGGACATCTAATACTAATTAAGGTTATAAGAAAAGAAACCTAGGGGAATCAAAAGAACAAAACCAGATGTATGTTAGGGCAAGATAGGTTGGAAGGTTGAATTCTTTACAAGGTCAATTATTAACGACCTATCACTGTCTTTTGAATGGTGGATGGAAGTGTGAAATTTTATCAGCTAGAAGCTGAATTGCAGTCATATGATAGAAGTATGAAAGGAATTTTCTCATGTATTGATGTGCTCTCTTATCAGGAGCGGACAATCGAACGCTTAAAGGACCAGCGGGACCGAGATGAGCACGAAAAGCAGGAGGAAATTGATAACTACAAAAAAGATCTTAAAGACCTGAAAGAAAAAGTCAGCCTATTGCAAGGCGACCTCTCAGAGAAAGAGGTCAAGATCACCAAAATGGAATTACTTGGTTTGCTTAGCCAGTGCATTGTGTGTATATGTTGTTGGTGTTTACATAATGCGTATAAAAAAAGGGTCTGTTGGAAGATTTAAAGAATCTTCTTATAGCAGGGATTATTTCAGGAAGCTCTGCAGAGATATAGTAGATGGAATCATTTCTTTCCTAAGTCTTACCTCTTACCTCTTGCAACTGTTATGAGTTGGCTTCTTACTTGCTAATGACGTTTTACAGATCCTAAAATAACAGTATTTCTCCAGTTACATTTGGAGAAATATTGTGCTAATGGTGAGAAAGCTGATAGACGAACGGCATATGCACAAGGAGGACAGTTTATTTACATCAGCTCTTAACGATCACCTCAGCATTGGCAGAGAAATCTTAAATGATTGTTGACCAATTAGGTGACTTAATAGACTTTGATTTTACTTTTGAAGAATCTTGTCGATGTCACCTAAATAGCAGAAATGCCTAATGCCTTGTGATCAGATAATAATGAGCTTTAGGGACATTCTCAGGGTTTTCTTTCTAATATCTTTAGGAAAATTTATGGGAATTTGTGTTTCTAATAGAATGTTTCTTCCAGAATTAGAAGAGAAGAAAAAAGTCAGTGTAGCTACTAAGGTTGACTGCTTACATTCACAAAGCTTGATCTACTTCCATTTATTTTGTGGGAATGGATATGTATTGGTAGAGCTCTTTAAGTCACTATTCAGTTGGTATTTCTTGGGAATTCATTCTGTTTTAGTTAGAACTTGAAAGCCAGAGCTAATGTTGTTGTTCTGTATTTCATGTTCTTGAAGTGGAAATATGTCAGTATATGCTAATGGAAAGAAACTACAAACCACCAGGAAAATAAATTTAAGAATTTAAATCTCCATTTTGTTAATAAATAGTATTTATTCTAGATGTATGTTGCTTCTTTTAGGCTTTACTCTTGGATCTGAAAGAGCATGCTTCTTCCCTGGCTTCCGCAGGATTGAAAAAGGACTCACGGCTTAAGACACTAGAAATTGCTTTGGAGCAGAAGAAGGAAGAGTGTCTGAAGATGGACTCGCAGTTGAAAAGGGTTAAAGAAAACTTTTCCAATTTCTTGCTTTGCTTTATTTATTTTTTTTAAGTTTCTGCTTTATAACAAAGTGAATCAGCTATACATAAACATATATCCCCGTATCTCCTCCCTCTTGCATCTCCCTCCCATCCTCCCTATCCCACCCCTCTAGGTGGTCACAAAGCACTGAGCTGATCTCCCTGTGCTATGCGGCTGCTTCCCACTAGCTATCTGTTTTACATTTGGTAGTGTATATATGTCCATGCCACTCTCTCACTTTGTCCCAGCTTACCCTTCCCCCTCCCCGTGTCCTCAAGTCCATTCTCTACATCTGCGTCTTTATTCCTGTCCTGCCCCTAGGTTCTTCATAACTTTTTTTTTTTTTTTAGATTCCGTATATATGTGTTAGCATACGGTATTTGTTTTTCTCTTTCTGACTTACTTCACTGTGTATGACAGACTCTAGGTCCATCCACCTCACTACAAATAACTCAATTTCATTTCTTTTTATGGCTGAGTAATATTCTATTGTATATATGTGCAACATCTTCTTTATCCATTCGTCTGTTGATGGACACTTAGGTTGCTTCCATGTCCTGGCTATTGTAAATAGAGCTGTAATGAACATTGTGGTACATGACTCTTTTTGAATTATGGTTTTCTCAGGGTATATGCCCAGTAGTGGGATTGCTGGGTTGTATGGTAGTTCTATTTATAGTTTCTTAAGGAACCTCCCTACTGTTCTCCATAGTGGTTGTATCAATTTACATTCCCACCAACAGTGCAAGAGGGTTCCCTTTTCTCCACACCCTCTCCAGCATTTATTGTTTGTAGATTTTTTGATAATGGCCATTCTGACTGGTGTGAGGTGATACCTCATTGTAGTTTGGATTTGCATTTCTCTAATGATTAGTGATGTTGAGCATCCTTTCATGTGTTTGTTGGCAATCTGTATATCTTCTTTGGAGAAATGTCTGTTTAGGTCTTCTGCCCATTTTTGGATTGGGTTGTTTGTTTTTTGATATTGAACTGCATGAGCTGCTTGTATATCTTGGAGTTTAATCCTTTGTCAGTTGCTTCATTTGCAAATATTTTCTCCCATTCTGAGGGTTGTCTTCTCATCTCGTTTATGGTTTCCTTCGCTGTGCAAAAGCTTCTAAGTTTCTAGGTCCCATTTGTTTATTTTTGTTTTTATTTCCATTTCTCTAGGAGGTGGGTCAAAAAGGATCTTGCTGCGATTTATGTCATAGAGTGTTCTGCCTCTGTTTTCCTCTAAGAGTTTGATAGTGTCTGGCCTTCCATTTAGGTCTTGAACCCATTTTGAGTCTATTTTTGTGTATGGTGTTAGGGAGTGTTCTGCTTTCATTCTTTTACATGTAGCTGTCCAGTTTTCCCAGCACCATTTATTGAAGAGGCTGTCTTTTCTCCATTGTATATTCTTGCCTCCTTTATCAAGAATAAGGTGACCATATGTGAGTGGGTTTATCTCTGGGCTTTTTACCCTGTTCCATTGATCTGTATTTCTGTTTTTGTGCCAGTCCCATACTGTCTTGATGACTGTTCTTGCTTTGCTTTAAATAACAGCATAGTAGAAAACTCTATAGTGTCCATATGGAATAACTTAACCAGTGGAGCAATAATCTCCTAAAATTCAAAATACCATTTATACCTTGATTAATTGTCTTGGCATTCTTATCCTATTTTACTTTACTCCTGAGAGTCCCCAAACTCTTAGAAAATTGGCAATTCAGAGTAAGATTAAAATATGCAGCTCCTTTATAGATGAAATGTCAGACCACAATGTAAAAATCTCAGTTATCTGATATTTTTCTTCTATTAGCATTAGGCTTCCTGGAAAGAGATAATTTAACAGTGATAGTCACCCATACCGGTGAATATTAGAATTTGGTACAGGTATTTACTGTCCATTTCATTGATTTACACCTCTCTAATATTTATATGGCAGTTTGTGGTTTTCAAAGCACTTTCATACTTATTATCTCTGAGTTACCAACTCCGATTAACTGGGTCCAGTTCATGTGATTACTGATGAGAAGGGGGCCCAGCCTAGTCTTGAGACTTGGTGGTGTTCTTTTGACATATATTGGGTTTGTTCAGCATGAACACCTTGTGATGAATCATTATTTAGGGTTTGCCAGAAATGAAGTCATGTTCTTAAGCTAAGGAAAGGAAGAAAATCCAGTAGCTTAAAGTTACTTTTGAATAAGTAGGAAAATACTTTTTTTGAGATTAACTAATTCAGATTTGGTAATTGACTTTTTTCCCCCTCACTAAAGAAGTGAAGGTAATTTTCTATTTAATACTGGAATATTGAAGGTAAGACTGTTAGATGTATTTAGGATTATGAAACTGAGCAGTAACTGTCAAGAGTAATAAATGTTATTCACTAATATTCCAAACTCGCCTATTTATGGCAATCCCATATTTTCTCTTTGTTTATTTTTAATCTCCTTGTTACGATACTTCTATAGCTGGCCATTTTTATGATCTCTTAAACTTTGTGTTTAGGTTCATGAGAAAAAATAAAGTTATCTTTGGGTAGAGGACTTGGTGGCTTCCCCCTACTCTGATTTATTACTTGTTTTTCTGCTAATTGCCATTTTACTTTTCGTATTTTCCCTTCTTTCATTCTGGACAACTGTAACTTTTCATTTTAATTAATTAGTGATGTTTTCCTATTACACTGCTCCCACAACGCCCTCCTCCAACCTAAATATAGGTTGCTCTAGAGTTTGCAATATACATTTTCACTCTTTTCTTTTTCCTCAGCTTTTTCAATGCCAAAAATTGTAGATATTTAAGGTGTACAACATGATGCTTTCATCTATGTATGCATGGTGAAATGGTTACCACAGTCAAGCTAATTAACACATTCATCAACCTTAAATAGTTACCTTTTTTCGTGTGTGTGGTGAGAACACTTTTTAAAAATTGTAGTATAATTGACATATAACATTTTATTAGTTTCTGGTGTACAACATAACAACTCAATATTTGTATATATTGCAGAATCATCACCACAGTAAATCTATTGAACATCCATCAATATACATAGTTATAAATTTTTTTTCTTGTGATGAGAACTTTTAAGATTTATTCTCTTAGCAACTTTGACACATGCAGCACATATTTATAGTCACCATGCTGTACATCACATCCCCAGGACTTACTGTTTTGTAACTGGAAATGTGTACCTTCTGGTCCCCTTCACCCATGTCGCCCACCTCTGACTCCCCACTTCTGGCAGGCTACCGGTCTTTTCTGTGAGCTTGGTCTTTTTGTTTTTGTTTTAGATTCCATATGTAAGTGCAATCATAATGACATTTATCTACTCTGTCTGACTTATCTCACTTAGCACGTTCTCAAGGTCCATCCATATTGTGGCCAATGAAGAGACTTTCCCCCTTTTTTATGGCTGAGTAATATTCCTGTGTGTGTATACATACATACATACGTACATACCACATTTTCTTATCTATTCATCCACTGATGGACACTTAGGTTGTTGAGAACACTTTTCAAGATGTATTCTCTTAGCAAATTTCAAGTATGCAACACAACATTGTTAACTAGAGTCAATATCCTATACGTTAGATCCCCAGGACTTATTCATCTTATAACTGAAAGTTTGTACACTTTGACCAACATCTTCCCATTTCCCCACCCCCAGCCCCTGGCAACCACCCTTCTACCCTCTGCTTTTCTGAGTTCACCTTTTTCAGATTCCACATTATAAGCAAGATCTTACATGTTTTTAATATGTGGCATTTCCTTCTCATTCTTCTTTGGAGTGTCCATTTTTCTGCTTACATTGCCCCTCTACTCTTGGGTGTTGTCTCCTTTTCCCCTTAGCGCCTTTAACTATTTTTTAAAAATATTTATTTATTTTATTTATTTATTTTTTTGTCTGTGTTGGGTCTTAGTTGTGGCATGCGGGATCTTCATTGTGATGCGCGGGCTCTCTAGTTGTGGCGCACGGGCTCCAGAGCGCATGGGCTCTGTCGTTTGTGGGATGCAGCCTCTCTAGTTGAGGCGTGGGGGCTCCGTAGTGGCGGCGCGCGGGCTTAGTTGCCCTGCGGCATGTGGGATCTTAGTTCTCTGACCGGGGATCAAACCCGTGTCCCCTGCACTGGAAGACGGATTCTTAACCGCTGGACCACCAGGGAAGTCCTGTGCCTTTAGCTATTTATCATAGTTACTTTAAATTCCCTGTCTGGTAATTCCAACATCTGTGTCAAATATATGAGTCTTATTTTTTACTAGCAGGGGCTAGAGTGGGAGAAATGCCCTTTCCCCAGGTAGGACAAAGCTCTGTTAAAATTTTTACTCCTGAGGGTCTGTCTTTGCATAGAGTACACTTTGGGCATATTTCACAATTGTTACTCTTCCCCTCCTGCAGCCAGAACCACAAGGGGATTTTTGTTGGCTCTTCACTGTGAGACCCTGGTGTGGTTCCTGGATTAAAGCCCATGAAAGTATGGGCCCCCCCCTAAAACCGCCGGCCCTGGGACTTTTCCTCACTCTTTTGCTTGTACGTCCACACTCAGCCCCCAGCAGTTCCTTAAAATTACCACTACCACTTAAGTGTTTCTGCTCACAGCTTCTGCTCCAGGTGAGCAGATCTCAGCTTCAGCTCTGTGGGTTTGCCAGTATCTCTTGATGTTGGAGGGGTAATTTTTCCTATGACCTCAGTTCTCTGATAGGTCCTAGAAAACTCATTGATTTTCTGTTTTTCAACTTTTTCTTGTAAAAATAGTAGTGATGACTTCTGAGTTTTTTACATGTTGGAACTGAAGTTCCAGTAGCTTCCTGTATGGAACAGGCCTACTCATTCTTGTTTTGTGAAGGTATTTGTATGAATTTTGCTGTTTAGAATAAAATCTAAAAATATAATAAAAACAGTTTTTTAATTATATTTGGGAATCAGCTTTAGTTTTATTCATTAACACATAACTGTTTATGGAATCAGTAAGTTAACCTATGCCCAGGAATTTGAAATTAGATCACAGAGATTTAATTAACAACATAGCTGTCTTATACAGCTTTTTCAGTTCTGCTAGATGTTGAATGAATTTGACTATTTTATCATGTCTGTTTCTAAACTTAGTTTATATTGGAAATTGCCTTATTGAAAATAAAAAACCCTTTGACTTTAAAAAAAGTCTTAAAATAAATGAGAGCATATTTCCTAATGTAAGATTGAGATAAGAGTCTAGTAATAAAATGTAAGACCCAGAATAATTGTTAAATATCATATTTCAGATTTTATCCCATTCTAGTAGATAAGTGCTTCCCTAGCATTATTACATTTTAAAAGCAGGGCAGTGAAGTAAGTCAGACAGAGAAAGACAAATACTGTATGATCTCACTTATATGTGGAATGTAAAAACCAAAAACCAACCAAAAACTGAACTCATAGATACAGAGACCAGATTGGTAGTTGTCAGAAATGGAGGGCTGTGTGTGTGTGTGTGTGTGTGTTTGTATAATGGGTGGAGGTGGTCAAAAGGTACAAACTTCCAGTTATAAAAAAAAAAAAAATGTAACTGTGTAGTGATATTTTGTCTATGTAATATTTAAGCAGAGAAGAACCTTATAAATTGAAGACTAGCTATTAGATGTTTGATAATCCCCTGTTGAAATTGGAGTATAGGTGGCTTTTGGGGACATGGTTTGCCCACTGCCACTGTATGTATATCTGATAGAATTTGGACATTTTCTTTGTAGGCACACGAGGCAGCATCGGAAGCCAGAGCCAGTCCAGAGATGAGTGATCGAATACAGCAATTGGAGAGAGAGATTGCCAGGTACAAAGATGACTCTAGCAAGGCCCAGGCAGAAGTTGACCGCCTCTTGGAAGTCTTGAAGGAGGTGGAAAGTGAGAA
This sequence comes from Balaenoptera physalus, assembly GCF_965194825.1. Lineage (NCBI taxonomy): Eukaryota > Metazoa > Chordata > Mammalia > Artiodactyla > Balaenopteridae > Balaenoptera > Balaenoptera physalus. The sequence goes on from NW_028126069.1 coordinate 129,767, forward strand.
GAATGACAAAGATAAGAAGATTGCTGAGTTGGAAAGGTAAGGGAAGGGAAGCTGAAGAGGCACTCTCTATGTTAGAGAGGTTGAAGGATGGTTTTAAAACTATGTACTTTTCGGGACATATTTTTCCAATAAATCTGCCTCTCTGAATTTACTTTATTACCTACTTTTTATTCTAAGTCAGTGTAACTTCACTGTTGCAGTCTCTGAATGGCAACACGGAGTGGGAATAGATTGGGAAGCTATGGACTTCAGCATCATTGATTGGAAAGAGAAAGTATTCATTGATTAAGAAGTTAAAGTTTTCTACTGGCTAATCAAGAGAGTGCAGATAGCCACTTGCTCTCTCATTATTTATTTATCTGTTTAAGGAACAAATGAACCTCAAGTTTAAGGAGTTAAAATTTTTAATTGGTTTAGACATTTTATGTTGAGCCGTTGCTCTTTTGGGCTGTGAATTTTTAGACTCTGTATTGTGGAGAAGCAAGCTATTACATTGGTACATAGGTCAAATTTAGAAGGAGGGACATTTTGAGGACAAGTTAGGAGACTTGGATGTGATTTTTTATTGAGCTCTGACTTTGACTTCTTCAGAATGAGCTTTGTTTAAACAGAACCAGCCAGATAGCTCTCTTGGAATTTTCTTTGCCTTTTTTTCTTGTTAGGGTATTTTGTACTAAAGATAAAGCGTATGCCTCTTGGCCTCTTCCTTTACACCATGTATTTAACATAAATTCACAAGTGCATAGAAATAGTTCTTCCAGTAGAACTGCATTAATCACTGTATTCTGAACAGTCAGAGAGACTGGCAGTGACAGAATGAAGTCATTAATCCGTGTGACTCCTCTGAGCCTGATTCTTAGAAGTATTTTATTTTCATGCTCTTGAATGTTGGGAAGTAGTAGACTACTTTCATAAGTTGTTTACTAAGTTTTAAATTTTTAGGATATTGGTAGACTTGATATTTTCCCCTGGAAGTAACTTTTTCCTCTTGTTCTGTACCCATAGAATTTTGATTTTCAAAACACTAAAAGGATAAAGTCCAACCCTCACAATTCTTCTTCACTAAGTTGAAAGTGTGAATGAATGAGCTGATCACCTACTCATTTGTTTCCTCTTATTTTGATATTAACTCTATTCGTGTTTTCTGGTCTGGTTCTGGATAAGATGGGTGGATAAAGTTCTTTAAGTCAGAATTAACAAATTATCAGAGTCTCAAGATTAGATTATGTATGTTTTTTGTACGTCTTCTCTGTTTGCACTGCATCTTTACCCCCAGCACACGTGCACGTGCACACACACACGCACACTCTCTCTCGTTAACATACTTACATAAGTACATGCCTTTCTTTGCTTTTGTGTCACCCTGAAATCAACAGCAGTACTTCATAGATGTAATTTATTTTTATTTTATTTATTTATTTATTTATTTTTTGAAATCAGACCTTTATTCAAATCTTAATTTCATAGATTTTAAAATACGATACTTCTGGGCTTCCCTGGTGGTGCAGTGGTTGAGAATCCGCCTGCCAATGCAAGGGACACGGGTTCGAGCCCTGGTCTGGGAACATCCCACATGCCGCGGAGCGGCTGGGCCCGTGAGCCACAATTGCTGAGCCTGCGCGTCTGGAGCCTGTGCTCCGCAACAAGAGAGGCCGCGATAGCGAGAGGCCCGCGCACCGCGATGAAGAGTGGCCCCCGCTTGCCACAACTGGAGAAAGCCCTCGCACAGAAACGAAGACCCAACACAGCCATAAATAAAATAAATAAATAAAAAATAAAATAAAATACGATACTTCTGATGGATTAGTGACTTCCCACTAAATGTATTTCAGTCTTTCAGAAAAGAAATTTCTTGATAAAGTTTTATTTTTCAGTTTGATTTTTTTGTGTTAGAACTCTGCATTGAAATTATTGCTTGCTATTCCAGATACCTTGCTTGAAAAATGTTTCAATTCATTTTTGGACCCAGTACTGATTTTGGGAGATGGACGTGATTTGAACGAGAGTAAGAAATAGAATTAAATCTATATTTGATATCCAAAGCATACCAGATAGCTTTTAGTAGCCACTATATTCCTCACATTTTGGGAAAGAGTTGTAAATGATCTGTTCTTTCCACAGAATATTACTTATAAATTTGAACAAGTACTATAGAATTTTGTCCTCTGGTCATGTAACATTGTAATCTTATTTTAAGATTCGACACACAGTTTCCTGGCTACCAAGAAAAGAAACAGTTTTAAAAACTCAATTGCTACTGGCTTTGTAATTTGTTATTGAGCAGCATAGTTTAAGAGGGGAATAAAAGATGATTGGAATTATTTTATGCCTTTTCTTCCCAGAGTTTTAGTACTGAGCTGCGTGTGCGTGGCTGCTGTGTTTCTTACTAACCGTTTGCTTCTTATGTTGCTGTTCCACTATTTCCTGGGTGTGGGTGTCTGGCTCCCTGTCATTCATCATCTGAGTTTCTTCACCTTTCTTTTGGCTTGTCTTATCCTGGTCCTATTCCATTGGGGTTTTGGTCTCTGTGTCTGTCTGTGTTCATATCCCTCTTGGCCATGCTGTTTCTCAGAAAGCCAGCCTCCCGCACTTTGTACCTTCCACGCCACGTTTCTGTCCCTGCACCGTCGGGGGGGTTTGTTTGGGACTTCCTGGGAAAGTGAGTGTTAAGTAAGGCTACAGTTCCGTACTAGAGGAGTTGCTGCTGCCACTCTTGCTGCTGCTGGGGCTTGCTGGGGGTTTTGCTTGATCAGAATTAAAGACCAGCCGGTTATATATCCAGTTGAACAGTACCTCTTAGGTCCATTGCTTGTGGATAAAGTATGTGTTCTCTCTGGTAAGATTCTGATACTGTTGGATATAATTGTCTTATTCTTGGTTTCTAGCCCATCTTTTATGTGGTGGTTCTTTTGCTGGAGTGCCCTTTAAGTAGTAGCCTCTCAGGCGATGCAGCTGTAGTGCCACACCCTGATTCAGGAAGTAGCATGCATTTTTACTGGGTGTTCAGCCACCTTCTAAGTGCAAAAATGACAGGAGAATGTTATCATTGGGCTAAAGAAAACTCTTATTATTCTTTTAAAATTTCCTAGTACTTATGTAAGATTCTCCAGTATTAATAGGTTCAGATTAAATCATGAAGAATTCCCAGACTTATTCTTTGTGGTCTTGAGAAAAACAAATAGTCCCTTACACTGCTCTTACAGAACAATAGTAGTTCCTGTCAGATGATTTAGTGTTGTACCAGTGTCTTGAGCTACTGCAATTTTAAAACGAGGATTATGTAGGCCTACCCATACATCTGCAAATACAAAATATTTTTCCCAATTAAATCGAAGAAGTACTATTTCTAAATTTATATTCCGTACTGTGGTGTGTATCAGTTGGAGTTCAACCAGAGAGGCAGAACCAGTAGGAGAGATACATACATATATTTATATATATATATATGATACATATATATCCGTTTTATTACAAGGAATTGTCTTGCATGATTGTCAGCAGCTGGCTAAGCGAGTCTGAAATGTGTATGGGAAAGCTGTCAGGAGGAGATCACCTGCAGGATAGAACTCCCGTGGGCATGGGCCAGAACGGTGATCCGCAGGCAAAATTTCTTTTCTTTCCTTGGGAAACCTGCTTTTAGGGCCTTCCAAAGAATTGAGATATGCCCACTTCGATTATCTGGGATAGTAATCTCCTTTACTTAAATGGATTGTAGGCTTTACTTATATCCGCAAAATACCTTCATAGCAACATGTAGATTAGTGTTGGATTAAGTTAACTGGGTGCTGTAGCCTCCCCAGGTTGACACTTCAAGAAAGTCATCACCTGGTGGTTCTGGATAGTCTCCACAGATGATTTTAACGGAGAAAATCATAGTAAAAACAAACCTAAAGATTGACATGTTATATAAGTAGATTGATTTCGATTAGCATGAGGGACCCAAAATGTAAATTGAATATTTCTCTTCTAAAGTGAGCATATTATGGTTTCTATTTAGATGCATGACGAATAGCCTTTTCTTTGGCATAATGTTTAAAATGTTTAGTAATGTAGGCTGATGAAATTCTGATAGTAGTGTCTTTTCAGACTCCTGAAAGAATTGCTTGTTGTCTGCTCTTTCACTCATGTCCCTTTAGCTAAATACCCATGCCATGGCAGTATACTGGGAGCATTATCCCCCGTGCATAATTTTGCTTCTGTATTTGTTGCTTTATTACATTTTTTTTTTTCTGATACAGAAGCACTAATGAATCTGCAGAGTTTGGTGTTTGCACTAGAAATCCTCAATTTACTCTAATGTGAGGTTTATTTAAATTACATTCAGCATCCCACTTAGAAACTTTTATGTTTGGAGAATGACACCCATCTTCTGATTTTTCACATAATTTAGGTATCAAGGATTGCCTTTGGTTTATGAAAGTTAGGAATTTTCAGTGATGTAAAGAATAATAGAATATTATTGTGTAACTTAAATAATTTATAAGAAATTTGGATTTACTGTATTTCCTGATTTGTGGGAATACAAAAAGTGGAATTTTAATGGATGTAGATTTCATTTGGGGTTGTGTTTTGAAATTTATAAGAGGGATTAAAAGATGAGAAGAAATGACATGTTTTCTTAGACATGTTTAATCTTTGAAAACCCTAAAGTTCTTTTTATTCCTTATTCCTTTTACCTGGTTACTCTCCCTTTAAATATGCATCTCTAAAAACACTACTGTTAGTAAGATTTGTAGTTATCAAGCTCTTGAGAATAATAGCCAATCTGTGAGTTTAGTTTTTCTCTCCATAACTCACTCTCCTCTTTGCCACAAAGTATACCCTTTCCTTCTTCATTAATGAATGAATGAATTTTTCTACTTATGAAGGCTCTTATTTGCTGGTCACTGTTCTGGGCTCTGGGGACACAACAGGGAACAAAGCAAACAAAATCTCTGCCTTCAAGGAGTTTATCATCTAGCCTCAGAAGACGAAAGCTCCAGCAAGGAGCGGACTTTTCCTCTGTAGGCAATGCTGGCAGAGGCGTTCTTCCACAGCTTGCCGGTACCTAGAAATTTCAGTGAGGAGGTTTCCATTTGCGGTCTGGTTGAGCTCTCCTGGGAATTAATACTTAACATACTCAATTAATGTGTGCCCCAGGATACAGAATTATTATGGAAAAGGGGCTTCTTGTTGAACTTCAGACTCTTAAGTCTGGTCTTCTAATTTTTGTGACCAGTATTAAATGATAATGGCTTGAGAGGTTGTTTGGATAGAAGGCTAGCAGGTTGTTTTGGATCCTAGGCTCCTAATTTTAGGTCCTAGAACTGTAGCGTAGATGGAGATGTAAAATGGAGAGGGAAAGCCAGGATAGTGTGCTGCTACTGGTACTATTCTGACAAAGGCAAGAGAACCAGGAATCAGTGTTGTTATTTACATACATATACACACACACACACACACACACACACATATACACACACATATGTATAGGTACATAAGCACATTTGGGGGCCAGTCTCGTAAGTAGATTTATATTAGGTTTTTATTAGGAGGAAACTTAGTTTTTCTGCTTTGTGATGGTTGCTTTCATTTTCTTTGCTAACTGTCTTTTCCAGACCTCATCTAGAACTATTAGTTCTAGGCTTTTACATCATGATTAAACTTAAATTTTGTGGACTAGCAAGAAAACTTAACCTGTGTTTATAATGTTTCCAAGGGAACTACATTCTGGTTTATAAACAACTGGCTCTATTAAAAAACTGGTATATGATGTATTCATAAGATTTGGAGCTGCTTGATTTTTTTTTTAAAGCAAGGGTGTTCCCAGTTTGCTCAGAATTCAGGCTCAAGGTAGTTAGCCCCGGAATTAACTGTCTAAATTGCTACAGCAGTAACTGTTAACCTCATTTTGGTAAGTGAGAGGAATCTATACTTCTGTAGTTCAAGATCAACATAATGAACTGAGCTTGAACACAAAGAATGGGGTCGTTTTCCCATCATGCCGGGAGTGAGATTTAGTCTGTGGTGTTATTTGCACGCGGGCATGTGTAAGAGAAAGTACTTCTCTGGTGGTATTTGGAGAATTTAGGGAAGATAGTTGCTAGGCTTATAAATCCTCATGGCTCGAGGATATGACCTTTTAAGTTTTTTTATTTGCTTTTAAAGCTTACTAGTACCTGAAATTTTATGTAATGAAAATGGAGTTATTTTTATTTTTTATAAATCTTTCAAAATGTGTTGGCAAACTTAGAGTTTACAAGATATTTCCAACTTTTGGTCTGATATTAGTAGATTTAACTCTTTGTTTTCTTTAAAACTGGGCTTTAGAATTAGGAGATGAATGCTTTTTTGTTATCTGCTTTTTCTGAGTATTTTCTCTTTGACTAAAATTTTCTTTCCCCTTATTCATTTGTGGGGATTTGACCCCTTTTAATTGTTATCTTTTTTGGGGGAAAAAAAAAACTTTACTGACCTCTCTTAGGTAGTAATGTCTCTTTCCTTTTTTTTTTTTTTTTTTTCTTTTTTGTGTGCTTTTGTTATAGTATCTATCACATTCTGTCCCAGGACTGTACATTGTTGTGGGCCCAATAAATACATACATTAAAACATAGAGACACAGCTCCTTTCTCATTTTACTGTCTAATCATCCCACATTTCTTCACTTTTATCTTTCCATCCCCCGCACATTCAGACCGTTGATCAAACAGATGGAGATTTAATAGTCCCTTATGCCCTTGTTTGTTATATTGAATATATTTTTATATTTGTTTCTTCTATATGTTTGTAATATGTTTACCATTGCCCATATACTTTTCTTTCTGTATAAATATAAGTAAACGCATATGCATTAAATATTCTTATTTAATATAATTCAGTAGGATTACTTTTCTATCTGCAGGTTAAACAAAAGTATAGATAACCTCTCTCCTCTTCTGTCACAGTGAAATACCAATTCTAACTTGTATTTTTACATTTTAACATCACTGAAACTGGGATACGTGAATAAATAATGGCGTGATTTAACTGGTATATATTTTTTTATTTCTTGGTAATACATAAAGTAATGGCACATCTTCTTCCTTTGGTGAATTGATACTGAAGATGTGCGCAAAGAGAGTGAATAAAATTATTTCAGTGACTGGGGGTGGAAGGAAGTATTTCCAAATTAACGTTATCTTCTCATGTATTCCATTTTAAATGTGTGTAACCAGATGAATATGTTTACTATTATCATTAGATATTTGACTGTTTTAACTGCATCCTGAAAGTTTATTTGCTTAGGTTGACCTAAAATTTTTGTTGACATTTTCATTTGGAAAGTGGGTTTTATGTTTGTGATTTTATATTGGTATCACAGTATATTCAGGCATCTATGGCACGGTATAACCTGAGACTATAAACCTACATATTTAATCTTCATATTTGTAAATATTTTTTCTGTAAAGAAAGCCCGAATTGATCATTCAGCTTAATGTCTTCAGAAATCTCCCATAGGGAAATTAATATTAAGCTGTATATAGATTTGGCGTAAACTAGTATACAATTCATGAGGAAAATGGTTCCTTAAAGCATTTCCTTACTTTTAAATTTATAGTCATGTATCTTTGATCCACGAAGGACAGTGTTGGTGAATGTGGTCTTGACGTAGCTGGAATAGAGGAGAAATGAGTGTGGTGACTGTGTGTGCTTTCTTGAGGGAGAATGGGTTGTGTTTAAAAAAATGAAAAGAAAAAGGGAAAACGAGATGCTGCGAGTGTTGTAACGGAAGGCGACTGGTTCTTTATCAGATCCTGCTGGCTTCAGCTTGCTTTCTGGGGGGGGCGGGGGGGGGCGCTTGTTTCTTCCTTCTTCCTCCTAGATGAATTTCACTGATTTCATTTAAAAGAAGAATAAATCACACCGCTTTACATAGTCAGTTCTATTAGGCCATCTTCCTAAAGTTTCTTGTGGGCACAGCACCTTATAATTTATTACAGTCTTGATAGAAATTTTGATGGTTACCTCAAGTTTTTACTTGACACTGGAAACATTAGAATTATATATAGTTATTCTATATGCAGATTTTTTTTTCTCCTAAATTTATTTCCCAAGAGCTAAAGTTTGATGCCAAAGTGAAATATGACTCCTGAACTGTAAAACAGTTAAAAAGATCCTTAAGGTTGCTCACTCTCGACAGGAATAAGCTTAATTTTTCTTTTTTCAGGGATTTTCTCGTGTCTCATATAAAACTTTGCATCTATATGAGATTTCAGTGAGTGTCATCATTGATCTAAAATTATTCTAACGTAATGTGTCATAACCAACAAAAATAAAAAAGATCATTGGGAACAGTCATTTAGATAAATGATTGGCCTCTCTTTGACTTTGAACATTGTCTGCATTCTACACTGTTTTCCAAATGCCAAAGATCCGTGGATTTTTGTAGATCCCTTCAGGAGTCTGTAAGCATCATAGGACATATAAAGTATGTCCAGGAGGTGTGTCAGCAGACCTACATTCCTCTCACGGATCCACCACGTATTTGCTGTGTGGTTGTGAGGAGTTTTGTTTGTCATTTTGTTTCTCTGTTTTTCATCTATTTATCTTATGTGATGGCGATCATAAATCTTGTTATCCTTGCCTTTCATTATTCTGACAATGAGTTTTAAAAAACTCTCGTTTTAGTACTGAAATATTAGAAAACATTAAAGTGCAAGTTGAAATAGTGCTTGCATTCAAGAAATAAACTTCTTGTTTTAGATTCTTAAAGTAAAATTTAGATCCTGAAGGTGAGCTGGATGGCACTGGCTGTTAGAAGTCTTAAGTATTTGGAGGATAATATCGATACTACTTTCAATGAAATTGATTAATTTTTAAAAAGGGAAAACTGCCTGTTGTTATGAAAAGCAGTAATGAACCTCAGGGGCTTCGTGCTGGGGTAGGAATATGAAGCATGGCTACTTTGCATCTCTTTCTGCTGAGCAGTATTGGAAATGAATTGATGTTTATAGAGCCATATATTCTTCATTATTGCTTTTAGATTGCGCCTTTGGGGGTGGATTTGATAGATTTGGAATGAGAAATAATGGGTGTAATTAGGAAAACATTATTTTCACATTTGAGAAAATTATTTCAAAATTTTCCAAATGAATTAGAGTTCTGTTTTCTACAGAATAACTGAAGCTGTCAGTGTTTTTCTGCTTTTGCTCCTGGATAACTTGGGTCTAAGACATGGACTGGGGTGGGTAAAGGAGTTGTCAGTTCTAAGATGGGTGTGTATAGAACTAAGCTGACTGACGTTGTAGGATCACAGTTAGCTACTTAAACGAGAAGGGGAGCAGCTAGCCTTCTTTTCTTTTCCTTTGTGTTTAAGAAACTACTTTTTTTTCCTGCCCTAGGAAATGGTAAATTTTAGACAAAATTTGTTCTTTTAGAAACTTACATTAAGGTACAGTGGTGTAATCTAATATGAAAATACACTTGTTGAAAATCTGAAATTACTAATTTTTGTTGCCAGTGCAGAATCTGTGTGACTCCTTTCCCTTCTCTAATCCTGTGCTTTATATTTTGTCTATGTCTGTGAATAATATTATTTCTGAATATCGCCCTCACTAAGTTTTTTCTAACGTTCTCTTTCACACTTTCTTCCTGGATTTGTTGTTTCCTTCAGTCTCACCTCAAGGTCAGTATGCTTGTCCTAAAACAAAGATATGTAACAGAACATTGTATACTAACGTTGTCTTGAATTCCTATACGCAACTGGAATGATGGAACTTATCCCAGGAATGAGATGTCTAGAAATTCAATTATGAGTGCAGAAGATGTCATGAATCTTAGATTTATCGGAAGAGTGGATTCACGGTTCTGTGCTTCAGAAGATAGTGAGAGTGGTCAGAAAGCGAGAATCAGACTGACCAGGTTTGGACTGAGAGAGTAACGAAGATGAAAGGAAGCCACTAGAGGAATGAGGAGGTGAAAAATATGGCTTTAATTTTATTCTGTTTTCATCCAGAGACATTCTGGCTGTTACAGGGAAGATTAACCAAGATGGCGGAGTAGAAGGACGTGCTCTCACTCCCTCTTCGAGAGCACCAGAATCACAACTGGCTGCTGGACAATCATCGACAGGAAGACACTGAAACTCACCAAAAAAGATACCCCACATCCAAAGACAAAGGAGAAGCCACAATGAGACGGTAGGAGGGGGCGCAATCACAATAAAATCAAATCCCATAACTGCTGGGTGGGTGACTCACAGACTGGCGAACACTTATACCACAGAAGTCCACCCACTGGAGTGGAGGTTCTGAGCCCCACGTCAGGCTTCCCAACCTGGGGGTCCGGCAACGGGAGGAGGAATTCCTAGAGAATCAGACTTTGAAGCCTAGTGGGAATTGATTGCAGGACTTCGACAGGACTGGGGGAAACAGAGACCCCAGTCTTAGAGGGCGCACACGGAATAGCGTGCACATCGGGTCCCGGGGGAAGGAGCAGTGACCCTGGGGGAGGCTGAACCAGACCTACCTGCTAGTGTGGGAGGGTCTCCTGCAGAGGTGGGGGCTGGCTCTGTTTCACCGTGGGGACAAGGACACTGGCAGCGGAGGTTCTGGGAAGTACTCCTTGGCGTGAGCCCTCCCAGAGTCTGCCATTAGCCCCACCAAAGAGCCCAGGTAGGCTCCAGTGTTGGGTTGCCTCAGGCAAAACAACCAACAGGGAGGGAACCCAGCCCCACCCATCAGCAGTCAAGTGGATTAAAGTTTTACTGAGCTCTGACCACCACAGCAACAGTCAGCTCTACCCACCATCAGAGCCTCCCATCAAGCCTCTTAGATAGCCTCAACCACCAGAGGGCAGACAGCAGAAGCAAGGAAAACTACAATCCTGCAGCCTGTGGAACAAAAACCACAGTTATAGGAAAGACAGACAAGATGAAAAGGCAGAGGGCTACCTACCAGATGAAGGAACAAGATAAAAACCCCAGAAAAACAACTCAATGAAGTGGAGATAGGCAGCCTTCCAGAAAAAGAATTCAGAATAATGATAGTGAAGATGATCCAGGACCTCGGAAAAGGAATGGAGGCAAAGATCGAGAAGATGCAAGAAACGATTAACAAAGACCTAGAAGAATTAAAGAACAAACAAACAGAGATGACCAAGACAATAACTGAAATGAAAACTACACTAGAAGGAATCAATAGCAGAATAACGGAGGCAGAAGAACGGCAGAAGAACGGATAAGTGACCTGGAAGACAGAACGGTGGAATTCACCGCTGCGGAACAGACTAAAGAAAAAAGAATGAAAAGAAATGAAGACAGCCTAAGAGACCTCTGGGACAACATTAAACGCAACACCTGCAGAGCTGGTGCCCAGGCAGGGTGAGCTCTGGAGGAGAAGGCTTCCAGAGTCCCCAACAGTCTCTGCACGGTGGCCCATCCGGTGCCAAACACCTGCCACCCACAGCGAGAAGTCCCAGAAGGGTTCGGGCTCTTTGCCCTTGGGCCGGGTTTCTCCGCGGGCTGGGCTTGCCTGTGGCCCCCGCCCCACCCCCGCCCCCACCTGCCCTTGCTCTGTGACACGTACAATGGAATGTCACAGCAGCAGGCTGAGCTGTCCAGTGCGTGCTAGACCTCGAGAAGAGTTAGAAGCTAGGGAGAAGCTCTCCCACTTTCACTCTCTTTTCTCAGATCAGGCAGGCAGCAGCTCTGATATGGAAGCTATGGACACCACACCTCCTTCCCAGGCCGGCATTGTCCATTCTGCCCCCGTTTTCCCCGGCCCCGCATTTACGGCTTCGGCTGCCATTGGTCATTCAGCAGGCGGCACCTCTGACCCCGAAGCTATGGACACCACACCTCCTTCCTGGGCCGTCACTGTCCATTCTGCCCCCGTTTTCCCCAGCCCCCCATTTACGGCTTCGGCTGCCATTGGTCATTCAGCAGGCGGCACCTCTGACCCCGAAGCTATGGACACCACACCTCCTTCCCGGGCCGTCACTGTCCATTCTGCCCCTGTTTTCCCCAGTCCCCCATTTACGGCTTCGGCTGCCATTGGTCATTCAGCAGGCGGCACCTCTGACCCCGAAGCTATGGACACCACACCTCCTTCCCGGGTCGTCATTGTCCAGTCTGCCCCGTCTCCAAGTAGAACCACTACCCATTTCACACCGCTGTTCCAAGTTCTGGGAACACACCACCCAGTGGTAGCAATGCCTCAGCCTGTGCCTCGACTCAGTTACCTGAAACGCCGGCCAAAAGATAGACCAACCTTTCAAAGTTATGACAGAAAGCTGAGTAAGTTTTACGCTTGGAATTGCAATTACTATTATTAACAAGCACAACTGTAGTGCTTAGACTACAACAAGTACTCTTCTAAGTGCTTAGCAAATATTAACTCACTTACTCCTCATAATGGCAACCCTATAGGTACGTAATATTCACCTTTTTGGGGGGAAACTGAGGCCCAGAGAGGTTGAATAGCTTGCCTAATGCCACACAGTGAGTAGGTGGCAAAAACCCAGGACTAAAACCAGACCGTCCAGACTTTCATCACTTTGCTGTGTCACCTTATTATAAGTTGTGGTTAGGGAAAGGACTAAACTGACAAGACTCTGAACTAGAGAAGGGAGAAATGAGAAAATGGGTGATCCTAGAAACTAGAGAGGATTTAGGCTCAGAAATTTCTGGTGATGAGACCCGGAAGAACAAGAACTTGGTTGGAATATTAACTTGGGGTAGTATCTGAATCCATCGAGAAATGGTCTTGTTTTCTTTAAAATTTAGAAAGGCCAGTTGGATGAAGATGAATGAAAAAAAAAGTAGAAAGGAAAAGAGGAAGGTGCCTTAAGTGAGACATAACCTCTTCCCTCTAAGTACTGGGGTGGGCGTCCTGTGGGAAAGGATGGAGCTCTCTCTACCAGGTTTGTCACCAGGATGAACAAGGAGAAACATGGCAACCACTGTACTGGTTTTGATGATCCCTCAAAACCAAGGCTTCAGTTTCCGAGAACGACCTACAGCAGCGTACCTACCATGTGTCACACATGCCACCAAGTGTGTTTCCAGTCACACATTTTAATTGGAGAAATAGTTCCTATGAGGTACGCGTTAGTTTCCTATGGCTGCTGTAACAAATTACTACAAATGTGCTTGCTTAAAACAAAACACACTTATTTTCTTATGGTTCTGGAAGAGAGAGGTCCAAAACCAGTTTCCCTGGGCTGGAACGAGGAGTTGACAAAGCCGTCCATCCTCCTTCTAGAGGCTCCAAGGGAGAATCTGTTTCCTTGCCAGCATTCCTTGACTTCTGGCCATATCAATCCAACCCCAACTTCATCATCACATTCTCTTTGGAGTAAAAACTCCCTCTGCCTCTCTCTCACGAGAATACCAGTGGTTACATTTGGGTCCATCCAGGTAGTCCAGGAGAATCTCCCCATCTCAAAACCCTTACTTTCATCCCACTGGCAAAGTCCCTTCTGCCATTTAAGGTGACATCCACAGGTTCTGGGGATTAGAATGTGGACATTTGGGGGCAATGGTATTATTCAGTCTACTACAAGGTAGATACTAGTATCTTTCTCAGATGCAGGAAATGAAGTTGAGGGAAGCAATTTGTCTCAGGTCTACAATTTGCAGAGTAGAGATTTAAATTCTGCCAGTGAGACTTTAGGACACACTCTAAACAACTTTAATCTGTGTCCTGAACTACTGCATAATCCTTGGTGAAGAGTCACACTTGGGTATCAAGACCCAATTGAATACAACACTATGTACTGTCTCACCTTTCACTTTATTTGCCTGCTGTATTCATAAGTCTTGCCCAGAGCACAAGAGTTCAGAAAATTGTTATGCAGGTTTACTAAGAGAACGCATTTACTGTTTGATGTGCATGGAGTAACGGAAGGTTTTTTAAAATAGAATATGCCACCAAGTAGTGTTATCACCATTTTACACATTTAAACAACCAGACAACAACAACGAAAAGCTACAGATGCAAAGGTGTCAGGGACATGTCTAAAGGTTAACTGCCCGGAAAAGGGCTGGAACCAGATGCCAGATGCCCAGGCCTGAATTCATCCTGTCCAGTCCTGATTAAGCACCTGTTCAGACGGCTTGTGGCTCATCACCCAACACCTGAGTCTTTATATCCCAGCTTCAAGACGGAAATTAGCCGAGGGATCACAGATATTGTGCTAATCACTAATTCGTAAGCTGCTATCCCCATCCTTTGTGGGACAGAAGTGGGCACTTCTAAAATCCTTTTCTGCTTGAGAAAGAGCAGAGCAGCCTTTGCTCCTCTGGCTGTGGCCTAATGTGCTTTGCAAAGGTGATTTGGCAAGTGCAGCTGCAGACCCATCTCCAATATCACACATCTATGGAAAATTCCAGTCAGGTTTTAGACCCAGTCACAGTACATTTTCCTGAGGATCAGTAATGATTTGCTGAGGATCAGTAATGCTATCCGTATGCTGGCTGACAAGGGCATGGCCTCTGCGCTTACTATACTCCCTTTGTCAGCTCCGCTCTGACACAGTCGTCCGCGGGATTCCTTAGGAATATTGGAGGTATTTAGGCACAATTTCAGGGGCCGCTCTTGCCTGTTTCCTCTCATTTCTTAATCAACATTTCCCAGTTGAGACTACAAATAATTCAACTTGGGTGGGTTATCAGAGGCGTTCTTCCCTACTCTACTCCATTTGAATCTCTGTGCTCTTCAAGTTTCACATACGTGGCATCACATATTTCCCATCATCGCTGTTTTCAGCAGTCAGGGCTACATAGGTCATTGGCAAGTTCATTAGCCTTTCCATTTCTTTCCCTCTTGACTCTTTAAGAGTGATTTGCTAAAGACTGTCCGCTTCGATGTTTTACAAGGCTCAGTGGTACAGAGGCAATATTGGAATTCTGCCCTGGAGAAATAGACATTCTGTTAATTGTTCTCCTCCTCTTATAGAACAGGAAAGAGATGCATCTATCACACAGTTACCCAAGGTTTCTCTACTTGCATTGCCAAGGATCTTCATAAGACTGGTAATACTCACATTTTCTGTTGGAAGGTAAGTTGCATTCCATAAAATTAAATCCACACCATATGAGAACGTTAGTCTAACCTCTCATCTATTGATTCATGAGGTTTGACTCACTGAGATTTTCCCTCCTCATACTATTGTGAAGAAGAGGAACTGTTGGCCAAATCCATGGTCAAATATTTATATTTTGTTTCCCAGTTTGTCAGTTATCTTTATGTTTGGGTTGCCTTTTGCTGTGCAGAATTCTTTAATTTTTATCAAGTCAAATCAACTCGCCTTTTTCTTTATGATATCTCAGTTTCATGTTCTGCTTAGGGACAGACTTCCTCATAACAAGAGTATGATTTCTCATCCTATCTTACATTCTTCTAGGTATTTGTTTCTTGCAATGGAATATTACCCAATGTATGCTACACATGCAGTCCTCGCTCTGAACAGTTTGCCCATGCATGAATTTCAGTTACCATGATTTAGTTAAATAATCCCAGGACCACAACAAAACCGTCAAATTTCTGTTACTGCCATATTAACTGTGAGGAAGGGCATAAAGGACAAACTTCACAGCTAGTTCTTAACTCCACAAATCACCCGGGATATGACAGATGTGTATCATGGTCAGTGAACAATCAGGTCCCTTCTTTCAAAGTCTGTAGGTGATTGGTCACTGTGCATGTTATTCAGTTCACATACAGACAGCAAGGTCCATGTATTGCTTAGAATTGAACCGTTTAATCTTCAAGTATTTTGGAATTTTCCAGCTTTGTTTTTGTTCTTGACTTCCAGTTTGACCTCGCTGCAGTCTGAGAACAGACTTTATATGATTTCTGACATTTTAAATTTGTTAGAGTGTGTTTTATGGCCTAGAATGTGGTTTGTCTTCGTGTGTACTTCATGTGAGCTTGAGACAATGTGTATTCTGCTGTTGCTGAAGTAGTCTGTAGATGTTTATTATATCCATTTGGTCGATGGTGTTGCTGAATTCAGCTATGTCTGTACTGATTTTCTCCCTGATGGATTTGTCCATTTATGATAAAGCGGTGTAGAAATCTCCAGCTATGAGAGTGGATTTATCTCTTTCTCCTTGCAGTTCTATCAGTTGTTGTCTCACGAATTTTGATGCTTTGTTGTTAGGCACATAAACATGAAGAATTGTTAGGTCTTCTTGGAGAATTGACCCCTTTATCATTGTGGAATGTCCCTCTTTGTCTGATAATTTTCTTTGCTCTGAACTCTGCTTTGTCTGAGATTGATACAGCTTCTCAAACTTTCTTTTAATTAGTGTTAGCATGATGTAGCTTTCCCCAACCCTTTACTTTTAAGCTATATGTGCCTTCATATTTAAAGTAGATTTCTTCTATTTGGATCTTGTTTATCGATCCTCTGTGACCATCTCTGTCTTTTAACTGGTGTATTTATACCATTGGTATTTAAAATGATTATTGATATCATTGGATTAATACCTACCATATTTGTTACTGTTTCATATTTATTGCCAGTGTTCTTTGTTCCTTTTTTACATTCCACTCTTTTTCTGCCATTTCTCGGTTTAATCAAGCATTTTATATGATTCACTTTTCTCTTCCTTGAAAATCCAGACACGATGCACTGGTGAAGTTCACTGCAGTACATAGTCCTTTAGAGATGTGGTGTTACAGAAGCATTGCATAGTCTTATGATTAGGTCTCAGTCTTATAATGAGCATGTGCTCCTCAGCTATGAATGTCACAAGTGCCTCTCAGTATTTTCCCTCACCTTAGGTGAAACACAGTGGCCGGCAGGGCTCACGGTAGGATATTTCCCTTCTCCCAGGTCAGTTAGGCTCTGACAAAACCCCATAGGTTAGGCTTCTGGTAAAACCGTTTCTCCTGAGGGCAGGCCTTATGAAGAACAGCAGAATGCTCTGGTGTATTTCAAAATTGCTCCTTTCACCCTCCCCCTGCCAGAATTCCAAGGGGATTTTCCTTTGACCTTCACCTGGTAGAGCTCAAGAGACAAAAGTCGCAAAAGGATAGGGGCTTCCCTGGAGTTTTTACCTCACAGACTTTTCCACACAAGCCTCCAGCAATCCTTCAAATATAGTTCAGGTTTTCCTACCTCACCATTGCTTTCCACAGAGATTTCTGCTCTTGGGTTTCTGTTCCGGTAAGTTGTTATTCTCTGGATCTGCCATCTGCCTCTCCAGTTTTGGGCACGGTGATTTTTCCTGTGACCTCACTTCTCTAATGAATCTAAGAAGAATTGTTGATTTTTCAGTGTGTCCAGATATTTACCTGTTAGGACAGAGTGGCAACTTCCAAGCTCTCCTTCCTTGCTGGACTCAAAACTAGAAGTCTCATAAGTTTTTTACAGTGGAATAAAACATGTTAATTTTCAATACTTCTAATGTTTTAGGTTGCACTGTATTAACTAAATACAAGATTTACTAATTTTTTTAAGTCTATCTATAACTTTATAACAAACAAGAAAGTTTCTAGTGTTTTTGTCAGAAAGATTTTAAGGTCATAGAACAATAATATTTTCCCCATCAGTCACTGAGATCAACTTTGCACAGTTCAGCTTCTGTGATCATTTTTATAGCTCCACAGTGAAGACAGCATGTACTTTATTTACCCTATATTTTATTTCTCACATATACATGGGTTCCTATTCTGCTTTAATAATCTACTGATGTACTGTTACAGCATATTAGATTCTTTTAAACTACTGAAAGTTGGAGTGTGTTTTGATATTGGATATGGACATTTCTTTCCTCATTCCAACTTTATCCTACTTGAAAAAATCTGCTTTATGGTGATAAATCCCTCTTGATCATAATGACTTTTTAAAAATATGTTGCTGGAATCTATTTGCTAATATTACTTAGAACTTAAGATCTTCAAAGAAATGTGCTTCTCGTTACTTTTTGGGTAAATTTTCCATATCTGATTTTTGTATTAGGACTCTTCTAATTTTTTAATACATTGGAAAATAACTGATGTCTTTCTAAGGTGTATATGTTTGATTATATTTTCTAATTTCATAAAGCTACTTGTATTCTCTACTCAAAACAGGAGTAAATAATGGCTGCATATAACTAATCAGTAATCAGCCATTTTGTCCAGATTTTCAAATGTGTTGGTATAAAGCTGCCATAGTATTCTTTCGTAATTAAAAAAAAAAAATTCTCTCTGTGTTATAGCTAGTCCCATCTCGATCATATTTGCCAAATATTGCTTATTTTATTGGTCTTTCTAAAGAACAAGCTTTTGGTTTTATTTGCCAAGTTTACTGCTTTTCTTCTCTATTTTTGACTTTTCTCTTGATTAATTTTGTCCTTCCACTCTTTTGGATTTACCTTGTTCTTTTTCTACGTCTACTGTCCAATGCCTGTAGCTTCAAGAGCCATTTTCAACAACTCAACCAGCTCTGCCAGCTGTGTCATGCCCACTTCATCATATGCCATTAGAACTTAATCTCATACACTGGGTGAAGACTCAGCAGCCTTATTTTGCTTTCAAAATTGTTCTATGGCCTTGGATCCGTCTTCTTCTCCTAAATTACCACTATCATCAGGGAAAATTCTAGTGGGCCTAGAATTCTAGGCTTGCCTTTCCTCCAGTTTCATAATAAAAGAAAAAAACATTTCCACCCTTTTTTTGATGTTGATCGAAAATTTAGCAGCACTTCTTTGCACTGTATTCAAATCCCGAAATATAAGCAAGCCTTCATGCACACAGGCTCACTGAAATGTCATAATTTTAAACTATGTATGACCTTGAACAGTGACCTTTCCAAATACTCCACACTCTTCCTAGGTGTTCAGAGTTTTTCATTCCTACATCTTTTACACATGGTCGATTTGTGTTGCAAGTTCTTCCTCCCTCCCACTTCTGAGTGTATATCCAAAGGAAACATCATCATTTTTGAAGAGATATCTGTACTCCCACATTCACTGTAGCATTAGTCACAAGAGCCAAGGTATGGAAACAACCTAAGTGTCCATAGTAGATTAATGGATAAAGGAAATATGGTATATATATATATACAATGGAATATTATTCAACCTTAAAAAAGAAGAAAATCCTGTCATTTAAGTCAACATGGATAAAACTGGAGGACACTATGCTAAGGGAAATAAGACAAAGACAAATAGTGCATGATGTCACTTATATGTGGACTCTAAAAAAACAAGGAAATAAATCAACTCTTCCCTCCCTGGACATTTTCCTCAGCAGAATCTAGCAGCCTCTACTATGAGTCTTATCTTTTTTTTTATTGTTTGTACCAGATCACAACCCCAGGGAACCTATGTATTTTACCAATGTATATCTAGATTATAGTTTACCATTGTTCTTTTTCTTTGTAATTCATTCCTTCCACTTCTGGCATCAGAACCTCATTTTTCCTTTGGAGGAGTCCTTGTGATTCAGGTAGGCTGTGTGTCTCCTCCCTAGGCTGTGTGACTTGGGGTTGGCTAGACACAGTGTTTTATGTATACTCTATATGTCCTAAGTACTTATTTCTCTGTTTTCCATCATTTTCCCTCCAAATTTTAGTGTAGTTATTTTTTAACTGACATTTGTAATCCTTTCTTTTGTTTGACTAAGGTACTGTTCAACCGATCTTCTGAGTGCTTAATTTCAGCTTTTTTAATTCTAGAAGTTTCTTTTGGTTGCATTTCACAGATACTTTTTGCTTAAATTGTATATGTTGTCCTTTTTTTAATACATTAATCATAAATTTAAATAATAGTTTCATTGATATATAATTTACTTTCCATATTATTTAAAGTGTACAATTTAATGTCTTATGCATCTACCACCACCATCAATTTTAGAACTTTCATCCACCCCCCAAAAGAAAAAGAATCTATTATAAGTCACTCACTCCCCCATATCTCCAAACCCTAGGCAGCCACTAATATCCTTTGTCTCTACAGATTTGTCTAGACTGGACATTGCATACAAATGGAATCATACGATTACTTAGCATGTTTTCAAAGTTCATGCATGTTGTAGCATGTATCAGTACTTGATTTCTTTTTATGGCTGAATAATAATAGTCCATGGTGTGGATATTACTATGTTTCATTTATCCATTCACAGTAAATGGCCATTTGGGTTACTTCCACTTTGGGGCTCGTATGAATAATGCTGCTGTGGTTGGGTTTACGTGCAAGTTTTGTATGCAGGTCTAGATTTGTTTTTTAAATTAACAGACTATTTCGGAGCAGTTTCTGGTTTACAGAAAAATTAAGCAGAAAGGACAGAGTTCTCATACTTCCTTACCTCTCACCCTAGTTTCCCCTATTATTAACATCTTACATTAGCGTAATACATTTGTTATAGTTAATGAACCAATATTGATACATTATTACTAACTAATGTCCATGCTTTACTTAGACCTCACTCTTTGTTTTGTACATTTTATGATTTTTGACAAACGTGCAATAACCTGTATCCACCATTACAGAACCATACACAGGAGTTTCTCTGCCTTTAAAATTCCGGGCTTCACCCATCCTTTTCTCCCTCCCCACAACCTCTGGCAACCACTGATCTTTTGACTGTCTCCACACTTTTGCCTTTTCCTAAATTTCATACAGCAATCATATAATATGCACGTAAGCCTTTGCAGATTGGCTTTTTTTCACTTAGCAATATGCATTTAAGCTTCTTCCATGTCTTTTCATGGCTTCATAGCCTTTTCTTTTTAGCGCTGAATGCTATTCCTTTGTACGGATATGCCGTAGTTTGTTTATCCATTCACCTATTGAAAAACACCTTGGTTGATTTCAAGTTTTGGCAATTATGAAAGAAACTGTTATAAACATCCATGTGCAGGTTTTTATGCGGACATAACTTTTCAGTTCCTATGGGTAAATACCAAAGAGCATGATTACTAGATCACTGTATGGTAAAAGTACGTTTAGTTCTATAAGAAACTGCCAAGTATCCTGCTAGCAACAAATGAGAATTCCAGTTGTTCTGCATCATCAACAACTTTGGGATTTCAGTATTTGGATTTTAGCCATTTGAATAGGTGTGTAGTGGTATCTCACTATTGTTCTAATTGAAAATTCCCTGATGACATGGAATGTGTAGCATCTTTTCATATGCTTATTTGCCATGTGTCTATTTTCTTTGTTTAATCATAGTTGTTTTGTTTTGTTTTTTAACCGCCTACTAACTCTTGTCCTCCTGTGTCTATTTACATTGTCCTTTTTTTTTTTGAGCTTTTAATCATTTTGTCTTTTTCCTGGTATGTCCAATTATTTTTTTATATTAAAATTGGGCTTAACTTATTTTAGGAAACTATTAAGATACCTCCACATTCTGGATGCTGTTATCGTTCTCTTGAAAAGATTTCCTTTTGCCCATGGCAGACAGTTCCTATAGGGACTGGAAACCTTAGTCCATTCTCAGTTTGAGCTCATTCAAAGCTGTTTTTCAGTCTGTGTGAAGGTTGCTCTATTTCTGTCTTGTCCTTCCTCTACGGGTGTTGCCCTTTGGGATTACCATGTGAAAGTTTGGATTCTCCCTATTCCCAACTACCCTTGTATTTGTTAGGCTTTAAATGTAATGGTTCCCCCAGCCCTGTGAGACTAAGGATACGTGTAGCCTGTCATTCCATTAGTTGTTGCTTTTAGCTTGAGCTCTTGCCGTTTGGCTTCTGTGGTTAGAGTCTTTTGAACTCCTTGGCTTTTCAGTTCCTAGGCTGTATGAGTTGAATCAGCAAATGCCCCAAGGAGAAAAGCTGCACCAAATGTCAAGCTTGCGTCTGTGTTTCCCTTCTCTCCAGAACTTGGCCCACACGTCTCGGTGTCTCTCGAACATTCGGATGCCGGCGAACAGATGTTTTCTTACTTTATCCAGGTTTTCTAAAATTTCTTTAGACTTCACCTGATCTTACGTTATTACTGAACTATCATCTCAATTATCCCTAGGAAGAAAATTTACAATTTTATGTTTTATTTTTTTATTTTCTATATTAACTCAGTTTCTGTAGAGACCTTTTACCTGATTGTTCAGTCTAGTTCCTGTGTTACCAGTAAGATGGAGATAGGTGGAGGCTAAGAATATTGGGGGGGAAATCACTGATGAATGATAGGTCTCGTTCTTTTTGGTTTTCCTCTCCTTATTTACTCTGGCAGCCTACATTTGCCCTTCTTGATTTGACCCAGTTGCCCAAATAAGCAACCCACTCTGGCAAAGACCTGACTTTACTCTCATAAATGTCTGCATGTTAGGATTAGCTAGATGATGAACACCATGCCAAAGTTCTTTGTGTGACCAGTCAGAATGGCCATCATCAAAAAAATCTATAAACAATAAATGCTGGAGTGGGTGTGGAGAAAAGGGAACTCTCTTGCACTGTTGGTGGGAATGTACACTGATACAGCCACTATGGAGTACAGTATGGAGGTTCCTTAAAAAACGAAAAATAGAACTACCGTACGACCCAGCAATCCCACTACTGGGCATATACCCTAAAAAAAACCATAATTCGAAAAGAGACATGTACCACCATGTTCATTGCAGCACTATTTACAATCGCCAGGACATGGAAGCAACCTAAGTGTCCATCGACAGATGAATGATAAAGAAGATGTGGCACATATATACAATGGAATATTCCTCAGCCATAAAAAGAAATGAAATTGAGTTACTTGCAGTGAGGTGGATGGACCTAGAGTCTGTCATACAGAGTGAAGTAAGTCAGAAAGAGAAAAACAAATACCGTATGCTAACCCATATATATGGAACCTAAAAAAAAAAAAAAAATTGTTCTGAAGAACCTAGGGGCAGGACAGGAATAAAGATGCAGATGTAGAGAATGGACTTGAGGAGATGGGGAGGTGGAAGGGTAAGCTAGGATGAAGTGACAGAGTGGCTTGGACATATATACACTACCAAATATAAAACAGATACTAGTGGGAAGCAGCCACATAGCACAGGGAGATCAGCTCGGTGCTTTGTGACCACCTAGAGGGGTGGGGTAGGGAGGGTGGGAGGGAGATGCAAGAGGGAGGAGATACGGGGATATATGTATATGTATAGCTGATTCACTTTGTTATAAAGCAGAAACCAAGTCACCACTGTAAAGCAATTATACTCCAATAAAGATGTTTAAAAAAATGTTAGAGAGTAAAAAAAATTCAAAAGAATTGGCCACACTCCTCCAACAGATTCTCTAACATTCAGCAGAAGAGAATTCACACTGAATCTGGTTTATGAGTAAAAGACAAGTCAACTTTAAAGTGGATCACAGATGACAACATTTCTTTTCCATGTGCCTGCTTTGGAGCCATATTTCTGCTGACCACTCAAAAACTGCCTCTTGAGTATTCTGTGATATATTAGAACCAGGAATAAGGGACGTTAGTGCTGGAAGGGTCAGCCGGTGGTCTGCCATTTAATTCACATATCCTTTCTGCACCAGACTCTTTTAAGATCATTGAGTTAGCCTAAGAATTTTGAAGCTGTGGAATTCAAGACAGTACATGACAATATGCCAATATTACTATTCTCCTGCTCTGACATTCTCCACTGATGGACAGATGAAGGAGAAGGAAGGGCAGTCACCAGTAACTGAGAGTAAATGAAACTGGAATATTATAATTCAGTATCATTTGAGTGACTGAATTGGCTGGCAGAGTGTTCTCCAGTGAAGGGTGAGGAAAGATTAATTCTGCACATGACACCACTACTGTATTTATACAAGTCTACTGGGACAGTTGTTTGCCTTGAATTGTTTTCTTCATTCATTTCGGTCAGACAGTTGTGTTGACTGATTTTCCTTTCTGATGTATGAAATGGCTGTTTGACTGAATTTACCATTTAATTTCCATTAATGCACTGTAAAAACAATACATTAGTCAAATTGGATTGGCAGGTATGAAAATGTTTACCCCAGAACTAGACAGAAATATAATATTGCCTTCTACAGAAATGTAAGTCATAGGCCCTGGATTTGGGGGAAATGTTCCAATTTTAACTATTTTGCCACTTTTCAAACATGTAGGGTCACTGATCCCATAGTAAAAATAAGAAGATCTGTGAAGTCCAGATAAAAATTGTTTTGTGTCACTCTGACAATCACATAACACAAAAGAAAAAACTATTATGAGATAAATTTTACTGAGTTTCATACTTATCAAGAGGTGTTTCTGTGTAAACTTCTGAGTCTTATTCTACAAGTTCTTTAGGAACAAACATTTCAAATATATTCATAGAAAACCCTCTTTATATATAATTTCATTCTTCCAATGTTTATAGTTACTATGACAGGCCATTTCTCCATGTCCCATCCCATGATTCTCTGCTCCCATTGAACATTTGGAAATTGGTGGCATGAGCAGGAAAGTGAAGCAGTTTTTGAGATTATTGAATAATGTTGATGTTATAAAGACTGCTTTCTTCCACAGTTGACAAACTTATTATGGTTGGATACTACTCTTAGAGATGAAAAAGGTCTTAAGGAATCTTCCATATTCCATTCACCAATCTGTGTTCTTGTTCAAAGCAAAATTAATTCCTTTCAAAATTAACATATTAGCTTAATAATAATTTTTTCTTTAATTTTTATTTATTTATTTATTTATTTATTTATTTTTGGCTGTGTTGGGTCTTCGTTTCTGTGCGAGGGTTTTCTCTAGTTGCGGCAAGTGGGGACCACTCTTCATCGCGGTGCACGGGCCTCTCACTATCGCGGCCTCTCTTGTTGCGGAGCGCAGGCTCAGTAGTTGTGGCTCACGGGCCTAGTTGCTCCGTGGCATGTGGGATCTTCCCAGACCAGGGCTCGAACCCGTGTCCCCTGCATTGGCAGGCAGATTCTCAACCACTGCGCCACCAGGGAAGCCCTTGATAATAATTTTTAATCTTAAAATAATCTATCTGTGAGAATGGGAATTTTTCGTGGGAAAAAGTGACAGAAGATGGGACAAGAAGAGAATTCATAGAAAGACAAAACAGAATTTTTTAAATGGTGGGTACGAACTTCTGTTTCCAACTATATCAGTTTACCTTAGGAAAACATACTAGAAAGGCCAGATAAATCATAAGCAACATTTGACTGTGAGCGTTAGAAAGCTACTGAGGTAGCCATGACCTAGAAGAGTAAAATAGAGAAAGAAACTCACTGAAGTGAGAACAATATTCTGCACATGCTTTTCTAGCCCAGTCATTTAGAAACTACCGATGAAGAGCAAAAGTCTGAGAAACCAAATGTGACTCCTCTAAGAGGTAGAAAAGCCAGTAGATCTTAGGACAATGTCATAGGAGTAAGGAAACCAGAGCTGGAATTGAGAAATAACAAGGCAGCTAGAATTTTAAGGACCAAAATCACAGAGAGAGTAAAGATTCAGAGAACTGAGCTGGATTCAGCAACAGTGTTCCCTTGCAGTATTTTCCATGTATAAATAGGTAGACGAGGCAAGATGCTAAGAAGTCAAACGAAAGCTGAAGTCAAAGCAAAGACTTAGTTGGCTCATAATGCTGAAGAGACAAAACGGGGGTTCAGAACCTAGGAAAGATTTCTGGCCCAATGGAAAACTAATGATATGAAGTAGGACATTTAAAGTCTCTACATATGTGTGTGTGTGGGTGTGTGTGTCTGTGTGTTAGGAAGGTTGATGCAACATCTACATTGAACCTGATAAAGAAGGAAAATGAGTATGAAGTTGGTCCAGTGACTGAGGTGATCTTCCCCTCTGCTCCCTACCTAAAAATAGGAAATTCTCTCCTCAAGAAAATACAGTTGACCCCTTGAACAATGTTGGGGTTAGAGACGCTGACTCCCTGTGCAGTCAAAAATCCACATATAACTTTATGGTCGGCCCTTCTTATCTGTGGTTCTGAATCTGAGGATTCAATCAACCACAGATCATGTAGTACTGTATTACTTATGGGAAAAAAATCCATGTATAAGTGGATCTGTGCAGTTCAAACCCAGGTTGTTCAAAGGGCAACTGTAATGTCATTCAGATTCTCTACAACTTGTCATATCCCAAGTCTGGTATTCATTCACTGAAGAACCACCAAGACTACCAAGAAAAGGAGAATTAAATGAATAAAAAACAAAACAGAATCAGAATCATAGATGACCTAAACATTAAAGTTCATACATATTTTGGTAAATGTTATCAAGTTCAAGAAAATAGATGACAAGGTGGAGAATTTAACTTGACAACCAGAAACTAGAAACTGATTGAAGTTGAACTGATAGAAATAAAAATTATACGAAATTTAAAACTCGGGTAGTGGATTGGACACAGGTAAAGAGAGGTAAGTGAACTGGAAGATAGAGTAGTAAAAATATTAAGACTAAAGCATGGGAAACGAAAAGAATAAAAAGTACACAAAAGCGCATTTGAGACATACGGGCCACAGGAAACATTTTTATCATATGTGTAAACTGGAGTCCAAAGAAAAAAGGAGAGAGAGATTGGGATGAAAACAATATTTCAGAAATAACAGCTGAGAGTTCTCTAAAACTAAAAAGAATATATGGAGCCATACATTCAATAAGCACTAGAAAAAATGCAACAAGAATAAATACAAAGAAAACCACACCTAAGATCACCACAGTACAATTCATGAATAACAAAGAAAAACATGACATCTTAAAAGCAGCCCCAGGAAAAAGAGATTCCTTTCAAAGGAACAACAGGATTAAGATTACAGCTTACTTCTCAACGAAACTGATTGGATACTAGAAAATAATGGAATAACATTTTTAAGTGCTAAAGAAAAGAGCTGCCCATTGGGAATTCTAGAGGCAGAGAAAATGTTGTTTGGAAGGAAAAGATGAAATAAGGAAATTTGCAGACAAAATTTAGAAAATATGTTCTCATCAGAACCGACTGAATTAAATTATAAAGGGAGACCCGCAGGCAGAAGGAAGGTTATCACAGATGAAAATAAGGACTTTATAAAGAATTATGTATAACAGAAAGGATAAATAAGTGGATAAACCTAAATAAAATCTAACTGCACGAAAGTAATAATAAAATATATCAAAAATTAGAATGCATTAAAAACAAACGGAAGAGGAAAAAAGTAGTCAAAGAAATTTAAGATCTCAGCATTGCTTGAGAAGCAGTAAAAAAGCTAATAAGTCATGGTACATGTGTAACTGCTACTTATGTAAAAATAACAAGCTATAATACAAGGGAAAATGGAATTTGAAGAAATCTAAAAGGAAGAAAGAAGAGCAAAAGGAACATAACAAGGTGGGACAAATAGTAAACAAGGAGTAAACGGTCTATAAGAAAATAACTGTAAATACTCAAATTAAAGGACAAGGATTATTGGAACAAACAAAAAACCTAATTCTATGCCACTTACAAGAGACAAGAGTCAGACTGTAGATTAAAGGATTCAAAAATTATGTCATAACAATAAATACAATTGAAGATTTTTTAATGTTAACACAGATTTGAAAGCAAAAATTATCACTGGCGATAAGGCAGGATAATAAAACCCACTGTTACTTTACAAGGAATATATTATATATCTAAACTTCAATGCAGTATATGAAGGGAAATTCCAAAAAACTAAGTCGAAATAGAAAAATCTAAATTACCTAGATCAGTAACATAGAACCACAACAACAAATCAGCAGATGATAGAAGATCTGAATACCATCATTAAAAACTCTGGCCTAAATAAAACCCTGCACCAACAATGATGGAATATATATATTACGCAGAAATTTTTAGGTGCACATGGCACATTTATAAAACTGACTATATGCTGGTTATAAAACAAGACTCCGAATAAGCAAGAAATTAAAAAATATATAACCAATATTTTACCAAATAGTTGGATATTAAAAACATACTTCTGATCATTATGTAGGTCAAAGATAAAGTTGCAATGGGAATTAGAATTTTATTAATTGAATGATAATGAAAATATGCCATAACAAAACCTGTGGGTCGCAAATAAAGCTGTGGTCAGAGAAGTTTATGTATTCAAATTATATTCTCTAAATGTAAAAGATAACCTATCACCCTGAGGTAGGCAGCTCCTGAACTGTACCTGGTGGGGAAGGCAGGGCAGAACTTCAGGAGGCCAGCTGAGAGCACGGTGAACACCATGTCAGGAGCAGTCTCCAAGAAAGAGCATTTAATGTACAAAGGGATAACTAAAATATATTTAAGAGCTAGCACCCTGACTCCTCTTAAGGATGACTTACGTTGCCGGGGAAAAAATAAGAAGTGCTCGATGTAGAAGGTGAATAACTTTATAATTCCCAGGAGGATCGTGGTACCAGGACCGCAGAATGAAGAACTTGGGGTCCCCGTGGCTAATCCAGCGGAGGGAAAAGGAGAAACACAGACGGGAGAGAAAATAAAGGGAACCCTTGGTGCTGCTCCAGGCCCAAGTCCAGGTATGTGCTCTCTCTCTCCACATCTTAAATAAAAGCCACCATGTTCCTCAGTCTTTCAGGTACTTAGAATTTCTCTTTAGAACCTGAAAATGGGGTCAGGTTTCCTGTCTGCATTGCTACAGTACAAAATAGAGGCAGGATGCTTGAAATAGTTCTCCATCTGGCAGAGGAGGCCTTGAAGCTGTGAGCCACTCACTGCGAACCAGCAGGACATGAAGGATTCTTGAGCAGATCTGAAGCTACTGGGAGGCCTTTCAGGAGTTAAATCCCATAGTAAATACTGTACCTTCAATGGCCCCTTCTCCCTCTCTGTCCAGTCTTCCTCCACGCGCGTGGGGGCCCAAAGGGGTTAAATGAGCACTCTTTGACTTGTACTTGGTGGTCCCAGAACTTGACTTGGGCTTGGAGACTTCCATGAAAAGTCTGCCTTCCATCTACTGGCTTGCGTTTCTTGGTCTCTCTGCTCCAGGCTAATTCCTTCAACCTGCTTTTTCCATTTCTGCCAATACTCCCCCTCTCCAGACCTTCCTAATGCTCTTCTGGGGCGGGAGGAGGCTTACTGAGGGCAATGTGTATTTCTAGAGGGAGAGGTGACCACATGACTTCACAGTGCTTGCTCGTCCCCTTGATTATTCAGCTTCTGTCTGGATTAGTCGTGGGTGTTTGTGCACCCCAGCCTCACCCCCAGGAGGCTTTAGAACACTGTCCTTATCTCAGCACTGAGCCTCTCTCTAGCCTCCTTCCCTCTCTCTCCTTACCCACCTTTACCCACAGACTCGCAGGCTTTCTGCACCTCTGAGGAACAGAAGCACTTCACAGAACCTCTGCTACAGAACCAAACATATTGAAATGACTCTTTACGAAGATATTGAAACAACAGAAAAAGAAGACATGACGATTGTTTCTCCTGAGGGTTCAATTACCTAGGGGGCCTTTAGCAAACTTTGATCGATACATCTAACCCTTCCTTCCTTGGCAATAGTTGAGCACACTGTGAGGAAAACAAGTTAGAGAATGGAAAAATAATATTTGGATTTCAACGAAATAAAAAAAATGCAGGGAGTATCTTTGACTTTTGCAAGGTGAGAAGAGAGTTTACATTTTGATTATTTGATGGCAGGAATCCCTTTTAAAACAGGGCCAGTCTGCATGATGCATTTAAAAATCAACCTTTTCAAATATAGCCATAACCCCCACAAGATTTCTTGATTTCTCGGGGGTCAGATAAACCATCACATTTCACAGTGGTGCCCTGTACATGAAAGTGATAAACATAATCTGGAAGCACAGCAGTGGCTAAAAATATGGAGCTGGCAGCCATTCGCTGAAATGATTTTTTGCTTTTAATTCATTGCATAAAATGCTCATGTCCAAATTCAGGCAGGTAGATCTTACCAACCATCAAGAGCTTCAACCCTGCCAACAGTTAAGTATGCACTTTTAAACCCTACTTTGACTGCTCCAGAAACTTCCTGGGTTTCTTTAATGCCTCTGTTACTATTTCCTTTGTGTCATTTTGTTTTTCTTTCAAAACATAGCTGTGTGACCTTGGGGAAGTTACATTATTTCCTTGAGACTTGGTTGCCTTCTCTGTGAATATCTGGGTATAATTTTAGTATTGCCCAATAGACTTTTCAGTGATAATGAAAACATTCTATATCTGTACCATGCAATGCAGTACTCAATAGCTACATGGAGCTAATAAACATCTTTGAAATATGGCAAATGCAACTGAGGAACTGAATTTTTAATCTTATTTTTAAATTTGTTTAAATATAAATAATGCCACGTGGCTAGCATCTGTTGACAGTACAGATCTACATAATATTTTAAGGACACTCTCCACTCAAAAACTCTACCATTCATTAACTCAGCCTAAATATTTTTGCCCTCTGACAAACAGAAAATAATTTATGCTTCCCCTGAAATTATCTGTCAAGACCTTTATCACTTTGGGGTCATTCTATTCTTAAAATTGACTTTGCTTTATGAAACTTTAATAATGTTGGAGTTTCCTGCCCTTGGTACCACCTTTGTGATGATGGGAAATATTGTGGATGATCAAGGACCATTTCAAGAGATCATGGAGAGAAACCTCCTCCTGGATTTAATTTCATTATGAGGATGTCAAAATGCTGAATTACTTAAAATAAAACCCATACCGTTTTTATGCTAAGTTATATTCTACATGTAGCTGGACAAATGTTAAAAATATTTTTAAAGAACTGCACATCTATTTCTGAAGCTAATTTGGCTGTTCAAGGCTTGCTAGCACTTTAGCCATCTCAGTACTATTTCACTTCGTAAACAAATGCAGTTGCCATAATTGCTGCATATGTGTCTGTGTGTGTTCCCTTCTAGGTTATATGTTTTTGAAGTTGGAAACTATACTTATATCACAGCCCCTATGTAGAGCACAATATCCATTGCTAATTCAGATTGTGTTTTAAGATATGAGACAAAATTTAAGACTTTTATTATAGTCATAAACATCTAGCAAACCAACCAGAAAATAAAAGCTAATTTTCGATTGGTTGGCCAAGAACAAAAAAGAGAGGAATACCTAGTGCAAAACCATATCTCTAATAACTACTGTTGGATTTAGAGCACACACATGCTAATAAACTTATTTTAAAATAACTTCTTATCAAAGATTTGAGGTTGGACCTGAAAAATTATATCAGAAGTGAAAGTAATCATGTGGTCTGACCAGCCAGGATCACACAAAGTAAGTGTATACTATATATAAAATAGATAAAACTACGAGGTCCTACTGTATAGCGCAGGCAACTATATTCAGTACCTTGTAATAACCTATAATGGAAAAGGATCTGAAAAAGAAATATATATATCTGAATCACTTGGCTGTACACCTGAAACACAACATTGTCAATCAACTATACTTCAAGTAAAACAAAACAAAACAAAGTAAGTGTAAAGGGAAGTATAGTTTTATAAATTCACCTCTGATATCCAATGGACCAACTGAAAGACAACAGAAACTACCACTTTCTAGGAGACAGGACACGGCCAGCAAACTAGGCCGTTACCCTCGGTAACGGTCATACCTGCCAAAAAATATACAGACTAGCCTGCATTCATGAATACATAGGAATTCTTCATTTATCTGGCATTATTAGGCAATGAGGTATTGTATGTTAGGAGAAGTTTTTTTTAAATGACAAATTTAAGAGGAGTTATTTTAACCTTCACTCGGTAATTTTTTTCTAAAATTAAGAAATGTATCCAGTGGTGTATCTAATATTTCCTTGATAACTCGGGGTCATCAGTTCAATCAACATTTGCATGAATAATGCGAATGGAAACAAGACAGGCATGCTTACTGAAACTGAAAATGACATAGCACTGGCTGGAATAACTGATGAGACAGCAAGATAAAAACAAAAATGAAAACAAACCGTGATCAAGAAACAATCAGTCAGGTTCTGACTTTCTGTACTTAGTTTCAAAAAGCGATACCACAAATCCCAGCGAGAGACTCCAGCATCATTAGCTGTCTTTCTCCTTTGTTTCCACTTTCCTTTCCTTTTTCTTCTACCCTAGATTGTTCCAGGAAGTGTTTATAGTTGCTCGCCAGACAAATTCTAATACTTGCTTTCTCTCACGCAAACTTCACCATATGTCCATGTGATAAACAGTGTGGAGGTAAAAGACAATTCATCACAGGGACATCTCCTATGAAAAGAAAATTAGAAACTAGCTTCTACACATGCAGAGAGAAGGGCGTGGTGTCAGGCCCTAATTTCCTTGCGAATTCCTCTCCCTTTCTAATAGACGTTCTTATTTACCCAGATCCCTTTTTATTGGTGTCCTATTCCAGACTGCTCCACTCCGCCCATCCTCATCCTGTAAAATACATTCACACTCTTTTGTGACCCTACTTATTTGCCCATTAAATAATCAATCATAGAACTGTCGGAATTAAATAGAGAGGGAAATTAAAACACTGGAGTCACTTGGAGGGTTTAAGCAGCTCCACCAGAAAATACCGGGCATGGATTTAAAGAGGCTGCACGGGACTTGCGCTTGTCCAAGTTCTTTCTCAAGAAGTACCTGAAATAAGCCTAAATTCAGAGTTAATCAGATTGGCCTGCTTTCTCAGGTGGACTGGAATTCATTGCTCTTTCCCCTCAACTCCCTGATGTCAGTGGCACTTTCTGGAGATGAGGGGGACTTCTCTGCCTACTGCAGAAGCTCAGTTCCCCCCCCCCCGGGCCCACTCCCTGTCTGAAATCCCACACTTGAGGCCAGATGCCAGCCTTCCCAGAACATTCGTGGTCTCCTTTCAGTTTTTGAACTGCTCAGATTGAGTCCCTGTAGACTCTTTCTCAGCCTGAAACCTGATCTTCAACCCCTTTCCCTGACCTCGATGGTTACCTTCCTACTTTACGCCTCAGGTGCTTTAGCCATAAAATGATATATTTGCCCTTAATTCTAAAGTCTTCTTTCTAAAGCTGTACAATGTGGTGGCTCCTTGAAAATGTTTCTCTTGCTGGTTTGAATTCTGTAGAGAATTAAAACCACAGCTACTCTAAAAGACAGTAAGTTACGCTGGATAAGGAAAGTGTGCTTTTGTGGTTAGATTAACAGGGATGGAAGACGACTTAGTATGTTTTAAGATACTCCTAATCCATTCTCATGAGAGTCAGGGGAAGAAGGGGAAGAGAGTTAATAAAATACCAAACGATTGTGACAAATTAAGTTCACCAAGATGTAGCTGATCAGTTACTACTTGAATAAGCCACACATATCCAATTCAAGTTTTCCTTTATTTTTCTGAGAAGGGATCCCAGTGAACTGAGTCCCATGTTCAGTAACTCCACGTTCAATGGCTTAGTCTTTAAAAACTGTTATGTTGCTGGAAGAAGAAATATTGCCCATCAGTCCTAACTGATGTTTAGCTATCACACACATTTGAAGTAAATTTATTACTTTGCCTGATCTCAGGGTAATACATTCCAAAGGGGCAAAGAGCACACGAAAATTTATGGAGTCTCCATCTTCTACACTAAAGTGTGCAATAAATTACATATTATTTGGCCGTGAAATTCACAAGCCATAGGAACCACACCATTAGCAATGTATACAGTGGTCAACAGCAGGTAATGATAATGATATAAAACAAAATAGACTGTGTATGTTGGCACTGCTGCCAATAAAGCAATCATTAAATGCATTCATACGCATCTACGTACGCTAGGTAAGCTCTTTGAGGGCTATTGCTATGAATTCGACATACCTGTCAGGATATTATAGCCCAGTTTCTATGGCCTGTACTCAAAGACGCTGAGAAAGGGTTCCTGTGGGTAAATTCAGACCTTTTCTCAATATAGAATTTGGTCAACATGCATTCTGAACAGCAAAATTTCACACTGCTTTCAATTTTCCTACACTAATTGCCACCTCAACAAAGGCAGGATTAAGTATAATGGATTATAAGAAGTTAGGAAGGAAAGATGGAAGAAGAGAAGGAAGGTAGAAAAAAGGTGGGTATGGAGTACTTCAACATTTATGTAAAGAGTGGACCTAAAACTAACCTGAGGTTACCCTCAACTATTAGCATATGCTATAGAAACTTAAATGAAAAAATTTTAAAAACCTGCAAGGGAAACTCAAAGAGTCTTTGTTTTTTTTTACTTTACTGCATATACACGTCCATCTTAAATAGTCTATGTGCTTATATCCAATAAGAGAGCATTGTTTTGCAAGGCTATTTGGGTTCTATCAGCATGTAAAGGTCGGACAACTCAACTTGAGCAGAGTTAGCCTTCAGGTGAATAATTGCTTCTTTCAGGTTGTGAGCATTTGAATTTTCCAGAAATGTTTCCCAAAAATTTAAAACTAAAAGAGTCCTAGGACAGCGTCCTTTAGAAGTTTTATAGTATCAAGGTTTTTTGGGGAAGAGTAGCCTTGTCGATTATCAACACAATGATTCCAAGCAGGTCAATTTATGCTGAGAATATTACATAACGGAACCCACTTCACCTCCAGTATACTGACAATGATCTTCCTTACTTCAACCTTGTGCTTCTTAGTAAAGTTGAAAATACTGAGCCAAGAACAGACAGTGACAATGCCAGAGACCCAGATGTACCTGTAGGTGCCTTCAGACAAAATCAGCCACCCAGGCTGAAGTCCTGGTTTAAAACATCCCAACATGAATGAATCTCAAAAACCATATGCTGAGCAAGTGAAGCCAGATCAAAAGGGCACCTACTGTAGTATTCAACTGACATGAAATTCTAAACTGGGCAAAATTCATCTCGAAAGATAAAAAACAAATCAGTGGTTGCCTTGGGGTGGGAGATGGGGATACTTCTGCAAAAGCCTAGGAGGAAACTTTCTCGGGTTTTAGAATTGTTATCTATCTTTATGGGGGTGGTAGTTATACAAATGTATACATTAATTAAAAGTCACTGAACCGTTAGCTAAAAATGTCTGCCTTTTGTTGTATGCAAATGATACCTTAGTAAGGTTGACTACAAAATGAACCCAAAACAAAACAAAGCAGAAGAAAAACCTCTCAAGACCTCAAAGGAAATACACTGTTTTCTTCCAGGGTACCAGATTGGAAATAAGGCATTGGTGTGCTCTACCCTCAGATTATCCCTAGGATTATGTAGTCTATTTTAAAGCACTAGAGTCCCCTATCAGAAAAACTCACCCCATGTTTACTCACTTTGATTTCTTCTCTGCCTCTTCTCCCGACACAGTGAAGTCATTTACGGAAGAAAACCCAGCTTTTTCCAACTTTGCATCATCACATATTCTTTCCAAAGCTATTACTTATGGAATAAAATTTGGCTACACTTTGTAAAACTCTAGCTTTTTGAGCCTTACAAGTCTTAACGGTTAACCTACTGCCTCCATTCGAATTTGGGAAAAAAATTATTTTGCAAATGAATAGCTGAGATTTGACATTTTTGTTTTTTTGTGATTTTCTCTTCCCCTAAGAGAGAAGTGAGTAGGAATGAGAAACACATACATAAAGAAAAAAAAATTATCTTGCTGCCTTTGCATGGTTATAATTTATAGGAGGCCCTCTTCAACAATAATCTATCATCAGAATCAATAAAATATAATCTCCATGAAGGCCAGGCCAGGATATTTGTCTCTTTTTCAGCAGATTGCAATACAAACCACATTCATGGATACGCTTCGTGATGATCTTTGTAATACTGTAACGGTTGACCATTTCCTCATGCCTTTTCACGTTAACTTAAACCTGCTTTTTCACTAATGACCTCACATTTCCTTCTCTATCACTTGGTTGTCGGCCTCTTTTCCAACTCGCATTTCACTCTGGAACCAAAGGAAGACTCACACCTTCCTGCTTTTTAGTGATACCTCAAGGTCATTACCGTATTGCGATCACCCTGAAGAAGAGCCAGACAATTGTTATTTCAGAGCCATCTGACAGTGTGTAGCTCTAAAAATTAACTAAGGACCGCATTTGTCAAAAATATCCTAGTTTAAGATTTTGGTAATACAGCAACAGTAATTCTGAAGTCACTGATGACAATCAGCGTGGGAAGCACCCTCCTTCGGGAAGATCCTTTGCCATACAACACTCTTTCCCTGTCAGGTGATAAGGAAGCATGGCCGTGCAAAGTAACCTTTTGTGGAAAGAAATACTTGGCTTCAACAAGGCTTGAAGTTCATACATTTTTCTTGAATTAGATTCCCCATTAATTACTTTATCCACAAAGAGGTAATTATCAGAATTATGTAAGCGATTAAGGAGATGCTACTCCACATTCTTTCAGCTTGTTGACCTTTCTCAGCTTATTTCATGTGGCTATCTGAAACATCAGTGATTTACATGTGTTTCTTTCTTTTTTTTTTCTTTAACAGATTTGTGTGTGTGTGTCCCCCCATGATGAAAACATCATTAAAATAAAATCTCATGAATAGACTCTTAAGAAGCAGAGTCTACTTGAAGTCCTGGAAAATGTGAAAGCACTAATATTCATGGACAACTCTACACTCTGAAAGTTACTGCAGATTTTGCTGATCTCTATTTTGTCTAGGAGTTTTTCAAATTTTCTACCATGATCATTTGTTAGTTTTATCATTACATAATAAAGGCATTACATCATACAATCTTTTGTTATCCATTGCAGTTTTAAAACTATTCCTTTCCTTGTCCTCGCAGATATGTCATAGATTATTAGTACACAAGCAAACACTTTCAACGTAACAGTACTTTATAGCGAGAAGAACTATACTGAGCTATCTCTATCCTAAGACAATGCACTAGAAAAGCACTAGGAATTCTTAAGCACTAGGAATACAGAGACGATCAAGGGGCAAGTTCCTTGCCTTCGAGTATACATAAATCATTATAGCAAATGCTTAAATAGCACTTAGTATATAACTCACCACAGCAGTCTTATTATACTCCTTTTTAATAGGTGAGCAGAGGAAGCCACAGGGAAGTCACAGGGTAAAGCCAGAATTTGAACCTACGTAGACTAGTACACTCTCCACGGCTTTAACTACTACGTTAAAATATATATATATAAAAGTTATATATATATATATATAACTCCAAGTATTCCAAAGTTACAAAACACTTATCTACCAAAATTCAGAAAGGAGCACACAAACTTGCATAGAAAATAAACATGTAAAAGTTCATAAATAAACCACAATATAACCTGCTCCACATAATATACTGACTGCAGTGTCCTGGGCCTCTCCCATCCTTAGGTAGCCGGAAATTACAACAAAATAATACTTTTCACTTTTGGAAGCCACACCATCTCTCATACCAACCAACCAATTACTTGCTTAGAGAGAAGAGGAAATTAACCTGAATATCATATATATATATATATATATATAGCATTACTGATGTAGAATCATTGTTTAAAGACAATAACTTCAATAGCAGAAGGAACTTTACCATTGCAGGCTTCAGATTAACTCTATATTTCTCAGATTTCGTGCTAAATCATAAAATGCCATATTGTGTCTGAAGCTATATTTTCAATACTCCATTTTCTTAAATGGACTAGCAAAGCAGTAAATACTGAGGAACATTTTGGCTCCCAAATCCTAAAGCCATTCTGATTATGCCTGGGTGATCATGGGGACATCATTGGAACTACCAGAGGACTGGCTGAAATACCAGTGTTCTGGCCAGCTTATAAATTAGAAATTATACAGAATCCAATTTTAGTTTTTTGTTAAGTAATTCCTATGAGGCTTTTGGGCTGTCAGTGTAACGTCCTTTGATGTGTAATCTTTATCGATTAGATAGGGAACAGTGCCAATCCCCGGCATAAATACTTTCACAATCTGACACTGAAAACCCACTGTAGGGCATAGGACCTGCAAATAGGATATGAATCACACACACATCCACTCATTCAGACAATCCACAAATATTCATTTTTAAGTCTACTATATGCCAATAATGTACCGGGCTCTAAGATGCTAAACCATGCTAAATGCTGAAACAGACATACTCAGTTCTGGCCCTCCTGGAACTTATTACCTACAGAAGTGCCTTCATTGTAAATGGTTAGGTCTCAGCCAATGCTATTATCAGAAGGTGACCAAATGATAGAGCTTGCTTTCTAAACAAGCTCCACACTCTTTGCTTTCAACATTTTTGCTTTCCTTCAAGGCACATAATCCAGTGGTCAATTTCTCCCAGTTAGGGAGGTTTGGGGAAAATTTACCCAGTGAACAATTCCTTGTGGCCTCACCCCTTTCCTCACACTCTCCTCTGTGCTCTTGAGCTAAAGAGACCTGGATTAAAGTCACTTGCTCTAACCTTATTATTTTAAAATACGGCTGCT
This sequence comes from Balaenoptera physalus, assembly GCF_965194825.1. Classification (NCBI taxonomy): domain Eukaryota; kingdom Metazoa; phylum Chordata; class Mammalia; order Artiodactyla; family Balaenopteridae; genus Balaenoptera; species Balaenoptera physalus. Next base: position 167,962 of record NW_028126069.1, read on the forward strand.
CCTGCTTTGAGGATTTCCACTGGACCAACACGGTAGCAAAGCAGCACTGAATCAGAAGCAGGTAAATTTCAAAATGACAGCTCTAAAAAGATCCACTTTCCTTTTGTTCTCCTCCTATCCCTTTGCTCTGAACACCTTTGCCCTGAGGCTTTGCCTTTACCCTTCTCTGATTACTGCTCCAAAAGGGTTTCCAAGAGCGGGGGAGTATTTATGGTTTCATTTGCTCCCAAGTCCTTGGTGGAAAAGGATGCTTGCTTCCTGATTCTTACTAATTGTGGAATTCACATCATTAACACAAAAATCATCATTTACAAAAAAAAAAATTTCCTCAGCTTCCTATTTCTTCTGGGCCAACACTGAAAGAATATTTTCAAAGAAACAATATCCTCTCTCCTTTGCTCTTCTGAGTTTCACGTTCTTACCTCTAGTCTCATTTTCAACCCTTATTACGGGATGCATCACAAAAATTGAAGAAAGTTCTTTGTGCTTTCCCTGTACCAGCCAATTATTCTAATTTGTTCTGTCTCTAACGAACAGAATGCAAAATCAACACAAAGCCTGATTATGCGACCTCTTCCAAGCGAAAGGTCTGAGAGTTGTCTATTTACTAATGAAGCTCAGTGTGTATTAAGGGTTGACTGAAGCAATCATCAGGAATTTTCATCCCTTAAATTAGTGTTTTCCACCAGATGCACATCTTTCATTTAGGATAATATAACTTTTAAGTTCAGGAGACAGCTGGAGAAAAGAAAAGAACAAAAGGTAACCAACACAACATTTTAAGTAATAACACAGTAACAGCTATCAACCTTCCCTGAGGAATTCAGCCTATTTTATGGACACAATTTAGTACAAACTCATAAGAAAGCTAACAAAACCCAAAACCACTTCACAATAGCGTAGAGAGGTAAAGGTCAAAAATTATTACTGCCAGGCCCAGCAGACAATGGCACCTACCGCAAAGAGCACAGGACAGGAAAACCTGGAAGCCTGTGTTCCAGTTTCGGTTATTCCTGTAAGCATTAGTATGATCTGAGTGAACTCAGCCTGCCCTGCTTTTTCCGTTTATAAAAACCTACCTCATCCTCTCAGTAGAATGAAATGCCACATCTGAAAAGTTGCAGACCTCTTTAGGAAAGAAACAAAACCCATGCTTTCCAACCAAAATGGAATAATTCAGTCAATGGAGACTTAATAAAAATCTGCCATAAAGCAATTGTTTACTTGAAATCTATCTTTTGTGGTATATTTATTGGGGTAAGGAGTGTAAGGAAATCATAATTAGAGTTACCAATTATTCCAGAAGTCAAGGTCATTAAGTTCAGATTCCAACTTTGACCTTGACCCAGGCTTACAGAGATGTAAGATGTCCCAATACCTCATATCCAACATACATGGGAGAATCAAGGTATGCAGACAGATCCTCTTATGCAGTGGTTTTAATACAGGGTCTCAGATTCGTTGCCGTTCTTCGCATCCAGATGTGGGCATTTTCCCTTGAATTTGGGCAGGCTTTCCATGCCTTCAAACAATAGAGCAGGGGTCAGTAAATTATGGCTGGTGGGCCAAATCTAGGCCACTACCGGCTTTTATAAATGAAGCTTTATTGGAACACAGCCATGTTCCTTAGTATATGTATTGTTTGTGTCTGTTTTCACATCACAGCAGCAGAGCTAAGTAGTTGCAAAAGAGACTGTATGGCTTATAAAGCCTAAAATATTGACTGTCTGATACTTTATGGAAAAAGATCTCCAACGCCTGCAATAGTATATAATGAAAGTGATGCTATGTAACATCTAAGACTAGGTCATAAAAGGTCATGCATGATTTTGCATGATTCTCGTGGAATGCTTGAACCCTGGACACTCATTCTTGGGATACTCTATCTTGAATCCTAACTACCACGTTATGAGAAGTACAAGCCACATGGGCAGCCATCTATAGGCACTCCAGTCAACAGTCCTTGTTGGGCCCAGTCTTCAAGTCATCCCATCTCAAGGGCCAGACGTGTGAATTAAAATTATCTAGATGATTCCAGCCCCAGCCATTTGAATCCTCATGAGCTGAGGTTTCAGACATCAGTCATGGAGTAGAGACAAGCCATCTCCTCTGTGTATTGTTTGAATTGCTGACCCACAGAATCTGGGCACATATTAAAATTTTTGTTTATTTCACCACTAAGTTTGGACTTCTTTATTATGTAGCAATAGATGACTATAGCACTGTGTCTGTACACAGGAGATCTGCATTTCACAGAGCACATATTTAGATGTGAATGTTGACTGCTCAATTTCTAAGAAGAAAGTATACACACATATAGGTACAAAATGTTTATGTATATGTAAATATTAGACCTATATAAACTAATCTATATTATCCATAAAATGAGGGGCCCTTGATAATGGCTAACATTTTTTTTCGGTATTTATTGTGTTCCAAGAACTGATAAATTCTTGCATTGTATGAATTTTCTCTTTTAACCCTCATAGCAACTCCCTGAGAGAAGTAATGTTATCTCTATTTTATAGATGAGAAAACTGAGGCAAAAACAGATAACACGCTCAAGAGTACTCAACAAGTAAATTTTAGAGTCAAGATTTGAACCCAAGTTCTCAAGTTTTAGATCCCTTACTCTTAGTCACCAAGCTATATACTGAGGAACGGGATGAAAGCTGAAGCCATTACCTCATGCTCAAGAAGTCAGACAGAAACTTAGCAGGTATGGTTGAAAGAAGACAGGACTTGGAGTCGTAAGTCCAGAGCCTGAGTTATGAAATGAATTCTCCTCTCATCTAGATATAGGTTTGTTTTTAGAAAATGAAGAAGAGCACTGTATATTCTGATTGTTAATTTCTGTACTTAATGATTACCAAAGAATGGAATTTTACCAGGAAGTTATTTTGCAATGACATAAATTATTGATTCAAAATCAAACCTTTATTATAAATTATTGATTCAAAATCAAATCTTTATTAAGTCTCCATTGCATCAGAAGTCTTTCCCACTCTTCATTTCTTTTTAAACCCTTTTCTGTCTACTCTTGGCCAAAGCTTGAAGCCTAATTTAACATTTGGAAATAAAATAATGAAATAGTCATCACACAACAATTCCAATGCCTACTGAAATGGAAGGTCTAAATAATTTTTCAGATAATTTAGGAAATTAAAAATATTTACATCATAGATGCAAAGACAGAAGTTACTTGTGTAATAAAAATAAATGGTGAGACAAAAAGTTTCTGGTCAAGTAGATTTGTTTAAATATGAACACTAATCTGAGTTCTACCTCTGTGCTAAAACCCAGTGACAGGTTGCATACAGCTTCTAAAGGGATAGTTCAGTGCACTGGGTCAAATTCATGCCATAAAGTGTGGTATTAGTAGTAGTACTAGAAGACAGAGTGTGACTGTCTTCTTTGGGACATAGATGAAGACCCCAAGATAGACAATATCAAGGACAAATTATGTAGACTAAGATATTATCTCAGTCCTTGGAACATGTCATCCAGGATAGAACAAGAAATAGATTTATTATCAAGTACATGAAGCCAGAGACAGTAAGCAGTGAGTGGTAGTTGGTTAAAATAGACAGGGTTTAGAAGTAGAGGCACGGATGTAGAAAACAAACTTAGGGTTACCAGGGGATTGTGGCAGGGAGGCTAAATTGGGAGATTGGGACTGAAATATACACACTACTATACATAAAATAGATAACTAATAAGAACCTGCTCTTCTTATTAGCACAGGGAACTCCACTCAATACTCTGTAGTGGCCTATTTGGAAAAGACTCTAAAAAAAAATAAAAGTGGATATATGTATATGTATAACTGATTCATTTTGCTGTACACCTGAAACTAACACAACACTGTAAATCAACTATACTTCAATAAAAATTTTTTTAAAAATAGGTTTTAAGAACCATAGTCAGGGAGCAGTGTGGATTGGAAAGACCTGGCAAGAAATATTTCTGCATCCTTAAGACAATGCTCCCCAAGTTGGCTATGGCAAGGGTGAGCATTTAAGAGATCTTTGACCTAAGGAGGACATGAGATGAACAATCTAACCCAATGTGCATGAATTATTCTCCTCGGTGCTATCAGAAATCAGATGGCATCCTAGAGCAAGGGTCAGCAGATCTTTTCTGTAAAGGGTCAGATAGTAAACATTTTGGATTTTGTGTACCATATGTCTCTGCTGCAACTGCCCATCTGCTGCTGTAGCACAGAAACAGCCATGCACAATACGTTAATGAATGGGTGCGGCTGTGTTCAAGCAAAACGTTATGTACAAAACCAGGAGTCAAGCGAGATCTGATCAGTGGGCCAGAGTTTGCGGACCCCAGTTCTGGGTCAGTGTTCACAGCTGAATGAGTCATGAGGCCTTAAGTTCCAGTTCTCATTGTACTACTTTCTACCTGGGTGAACTTGGGTTCATCCTTTTATTTACATGGGCCACTATATTAGTCAAGGTTCTCCAGAAAGACAGAACCAATAGCATGTGTATACAAGTGCCCATATATGTTGATAGATATAGATCTAGATATCGATATTGATACCTAGATCTATATGCATATCTATATAAAGATAGAGACAGAGAGAGAGAGATTTTAAACAATTGGTTCACACAATAATAGAGGCTTGGTAAATTCAAAATCTGCAGGTTAGGCTGTCTAGAGACTCTAGAAAGAGTTGCAGTTCAATTTCTATAAGTCTTCTGGCAGAATTCCTTTTTGCAACAGGGAGGTCAGTCTTTGTTTTATTAAGAGCTTCAACTGATTGGATGAGGCCCACCCACATTATGGAGGATAATCTGCTTTACTCAAAGTCCACCACCAATTTAAATATGAATTTCATCCAAAAACACCATCACAGGGACTACCCTGGTGGCAGAGTGGTTAAGAATCCGCCTGCCAATGCAGGGGACACGGGTTCGAGCCCTGGTCCGGGAAGATCCCACATGCCGTGGAGCAACTAAGCCCGTGCGCCACAACTACTGAGCCTGCACTCTAGAGCCCACGAGCCGCAACTACTGAGCCCGTGTGCCGCAACTACTAAAGCCCGTGCACCTAGAGCCCATGCTTTGCAACGAGAAGCCACCGCAATGAGAAGCCCGTGTACCGCAACGAAGGGTAGCCCCCGCTCGCCGCAACTAGAGAAAGCCTGCGCACAGCAACAAAGACCCAACAGAGCCAAAAATAAAAATAAATAAAATAAATAAATTTATTAAAAAAAAAAAAAAAAGCCCTTGAGTTTTCCCCCACGGAATTATTCACTTTATTCTTTCCATTTGCTAACACAAGTTAGAGGAGGTCTTCCTTCATTAGATCACTGGACAACTTCTTTAAATTTGGGGCATCGGCTCAGTGCAGAGCAGCACATATTAGGAATAAAGACATGTAAGGGGATTCTGTAAGAATACAAGAAAGGCATCAAGAGTCATTTTCCTTTGAGAGTTTTTCTCTGCTCAAACTTTAAAAGGGTGTGTATTTTATTGTAATAAGAGAAATGGTTCCCAAACAATTTTACGTTGCTTCTTGAGAAATTCAGAGATGCAGCTACCCTTCTTCAATCAGAGGGAGGCATTTCTTCTCAGAGGCTAAATTTAGGCAAGAGACATAAATTTTGGACCTGAGCAAGATAATAAGTATAATGTCCCTACCCATTAGGGACATTAAAAGCCATTTAAGATATTTCAAACAAATATTTGTAGATTACTTCGGTGCATAGAAGCAATACATACAAGCAAAATTAACAGTAGGGTTAGAAGACACAAAAAGATACAATAAAAGAATAGAAGATGGAAGCTGGAGAGGACAGTGAATGACGGGTACACAGCCTCAGAAGTACAAACGTAAAAGCAGTTTCTTCATACCTTAAACCACTTAAAGTCCAAATGACTGGTCTCATGCAATAGTTCACTCAACAGCTTCAGATAGGCAGTGGGTAGCAGAATGGAGGAAAAAAGATAAACAGGAAAGAGAGAAAGAAAAAGGCATGCAATTAAAAGCAAATTATTTACAGCCACTTCAAAAGGTATTTTTTTCAGTTTCTTACACAGCTCAATACAACCTAGCAATCGCACTCCCAGACATTTACCTAAATGAGTTGAAAACTGATGCCCATACAGAAACCTGCACATGAATGTTTACAGCAGCTTTACTGACAACTGCCAAAAACTGGAAGCAACCAAGGTGTTATTCAATAGGTAATGGAATAAACAAACCATGGTATGTCCATTCAGCGGAATATTTTCAGAGATAAAACAAGATAAACTCTCAGGCCACAAAAAGACATGGGATTACCTTAAACACAGAGGCTAAAGGAAAGAAGCCAGTCTGAAAAGGTTACAGGAAAAAGATCAGGGAATGGGGAGATGGGGGAGAGATGAAAAGGAGGAGCATGGGGAATTTTCAGGAACTGAAACTATTTTGTATGATACTGTAATGGTAGATCCATGCACATCACCTATAATTCTTTTCTGAAAGATCAGGCTCTCTTAACCTCCCACTGTGTCCTAATAATCCATAAGCACAGGGGACACCCCGATATTTGTTTCTCAACTCCTGGGCTGCCGTCATGATATCAAAACAATCATGCCCCATGAAAATTCATGCTGAGGTATCATGGCAAGATCCTCTGCTACTCTGTAATTCTCATATTCAATTATTTATTGACAGTTCAAAGTAGCAGAAAAGAAGAGGGGATGTTAGCTTCAAGCACTGGCTGGGCTCAGAGAGACTGTTTACTTTAGGTCAGAGAGAGTGCGTATTTATTGCAGAGAAGAAGGAACTAACAGAAAGTGAGCAAAGATTATGTGAAAGAAAATTAATGGAGACAGATTGCAGAGGAGGGAACCAGAGCTTAAATCTGTGATAGAAATAAGAAACGAGCTTGGTGAAGGAGAGACAGTATCTCCTCTGAGTCAGAAGAGAAGACGACAAGAACACAGGTAACTGCTGAGGTGATGAAGGTAACTGAGGGGTCCCAGCATAGACTTGGTTTCAGTAAAATGAGAGCAGGACAATTACATAGGAGTGGGGATTGGAGTGATAGAGAAAGTACTAAGGGACTTAAAAAAGAGACATACGTGTTCTGAAGAGAAGGAAACCAGAACTTTTCAAAGTCACAGAGCAGAAAAAGCAGCAGCTGTATTCTGCACAGCAGATATATACAGCCTTCACAACAGACTATCTCAAGGAAGCTGCAAGATGCCTGGAAAGTACAAAAATGATGTCAAGAAAGGTTCTGCTAAAAGTGACAATTTTGTAAAAACTGACTGGAGAGTGTGGCAAATGTTAATGGTGAAATATGGGGGATGGGTATAAGGAGGTTCACTATACTATTCTCTAGTTTTGTGTACCTTTGGAAATGTTTATAATAAAAAATGTTTTTAAAAATTGCCTAGCCATCGTATGACCTCAGGAGCAATGGTTATCTTCCTCGGAAAGCTCAACAACTTGCCAGAACTTTCCAGAAGGTTTTAGGAATTTCAGAGACACAATTGCATACGCATACATACACTCTAGAGGACTGCAAAATTCAATGACAGGGAGGCAAAAAAAGCTTCTACTTGACGAGGATTTGTCCCAAATTTGTTCTAAGGAGTGAGAAACACAAGTGAGCATTAAAATTAGGCTAAGTGTGTCAGGCGTGACAAACAGGGCCAGAAGATGAAAGCGATGAGGACAAGTATTTCAACTAAGCATATGCCTGAAGAACAATATTATAAAACTTACTTCATCTCCAGAACTTCCTCTAGGTGTTTTCTTCTCTCGGCCCGAAGGTTGGTCACATGAGTTTCCTTCTCTGCCAGTGACTGCTGAGTGCAGGACATCGTCGCCTTCATGGACTCCAGCTCCTGTTTTACCTTCTCCATGGCCATCAGTAACTCCTCCACTTACGATCAATACAGAAAAGACAGAAACTGAGCATCTGGGTCAGGTATAGTCAGAGGAGCTGGGTGGGCAGTGGGCAACGCCTGGGTCCACAGAATTGAAGACACACCCATCAAAAATTCTGTACTCTCGCAGGATCAGACATAAATGGCAGTGAAAGAAATACATCTCTCATCTTCCCTCCACTATAATTCTTCTCAGTTTAGGTCCAAAAAACCCTCATTTTCTTTTTGACAAATGTAAGGGCATCAGAAGTAACAGTGTGCCAGAAACAATCCCTTCTAAGGAATTTATTTGGAAACAGTCCAGAAACTTCCATGGAAATAACAATACAATGCAGATAAAAACATAAGGAACAAAATCATAATAAATATTTCTAGAACGATTTTAGGAAATAAAAGCCATAAACCTGACTAATACCAGATGCACAATAAACATAAATGAGTCATTTTTATTCGTTCAAACTAAGATTCTTCTGTTTCTACCATTACAAACAATCTCTTGTTAAAGAAACAGCTAGAATTCAATCGGATAATTTCCTGCTCTAAAGCTACGTAGGTAGAGATTTTCTGAGGAAGGCAGGAAGAAAAGAAAAAATATATATGACCAGATAGAGAAGAGACAGACGCTTTTAAAAGACCTGTAAAGGACTTCCCTGGTGGCGCCGCCCGCGAGGACCGGGACGGCCGTCCGCGCCGCCCTCCCTCCCTCCCCGGCCGCCGAGGCGAACCGCGGACAGGCCGCTGGCGGGGTCTCCCGGGCCTTGCGGGCAGCCCGAGGGCCTCCGGGCGGGAAGCCCACCTGTCCGCGGGCGCCAAGCTCCTCGGGGCGGCCCGCCCCGGGCTCTGCGTGACTGGCCCCCTGAAGCACCGGCGGAGGCGGCGGCCCACTGTTTGCGCCGCACCGCCTCCTACGGCAAGAGGGAGTAGACAGACGCCGCCCGCCCGGCGCCTGCCGTGTGCGCGTGTGCGCCCGCGCCGGCCCGCAGCCCAGAGCCCAAGCCCGCCAGCCCCCAGCCCCCCGCCCGCCAGCTTCACCTACGGCTCCGCCCTCCCCGGCGGCACGCTGCCGGGACCCAGCCAGGGCCGTGAGGAGGAGCGGGCGGAGGAGAGCCGAGGGGCCTAGCGCCAGCGACGGGCGGGAAGCTCCAGGCGCCGCCCGACCCCGAGCTGCCGCCACCGCGGCCGTCTCACCCTGCTCAGGGCTGCCGCTGCCGCTGCCGTTGCTGCCCGGGCGCCGTCGCCGCCGCCGCCACCACTACCGCCGCCGCCGCCGCCACCACCACAGCCACAGCTCGGCCCGGGCGCCCGACGTCACCGCGCCCCGCCCCCTGCGCGATTTCCCAGTCCCGCCCCAGGCCGACGTCAGCGCGAGCCCCGCCCCCGCTCCTCCCGGGAGCGCGACTCGGGCGCGCGCGGGCCTCGGGCACTTTCCGGGGGCTGGTGGGCGGGCCGGACGGCCGTCCCGGTCCTCGGGGGCGGCAGCTGGCCCGGCGTCGGGCTCCCCAGTTTCTGGTACCGAAGCGCAGACGGGTTTCCTTGTCGGAGCCACGCACCGTTAATGTAAGGCCGTAGGTAAGCTATCGCTGCACTAAGAAAGTAAGCGTGATTTGAATCGTGTTTATTCCCGGCTGGCGATTGTTTTATCAGTAACTCTAAACGCCCCTGAGAGCAGTTGAGTCACCGCCAGCGTCCACGCCCTCGTGGCCCCACTGTCACTCTCCCGTCCCTCGTCAGGGTTCTCGTCCCTTCATTCGTCACCTCATCCCCATCCCGCCCAGCGTCCCCCCGCCTGCTGTACAGTCGCCCCCTTCCGTAGGGTCCGCACGCGGCCGCCGCTGTCAGGACCGCTGCCGGGGGACGCTGGGTCCTGCCAAATGAAGCATCCTAAAGTGTTTCATTTTCTCGGGCACCCGACTTCACTCAGGAATAAGCCAGCTTCCTTTGACTGTTTCTCACGATCCTTCTTATCTGACTGCTGATCCGCTCGTTCTGCTGCTCCCCAGCGGTGTGGTGAGATGAAGGGAAAGCAAAGTGGACTCATCTTATCTTTCTGGTTTCCATTCTGCCGGTGTCTACGTGTGTGACCTTGGGAAAGTCCCATTACTCCTGGGTCCTGCTTTTCGTAACTGTAAAAGGGGGTGTGAACGAGATGTCTCAGATCTATCCCATCCCTGAAATGTGGGGATCTGAAGAGTGTGAGGTGCTAAGCCTTGTTATTCATGCACGGGAGTACTGTCAATATCACAGACTCAGAAATTTTTTTGGTTTCTTTTTTGTCATTCCACTGTTCTTTTTTCTTATTTCCTACTCTGCCCCACATATCTTTTTTTAAACCTACACTTAGGATTGTTTTTTTTTTTAATTAAAACTGGCTGAGTGCATGCATTCGTTGCCTCTTCTTCCTGGAACCCCATTAAAATGCTAATAAAGGAATGAAAAATGATACAAACCCGTACAAAACAGAAAATGGGAAGGGAGCCACCAAGAGTTGTTTTTCTTTTTTTTCCCCTAAATTTACACACAAAGTGAGTGAGGTCTGATTAAACAAAATGGAAGAAACCATAATGTGGAATAGGCATGGGGGGGGGGGGTACTGTAGGTGAAGAAGGAGGCCTACCTGCCAGAAGTGATTTAGAGAAATTGAAATTTGGAGACACTGACAAGACAGAGCAAGAGTGAGAAGCAGGGCTGAAAACAAGGACGCTAAATAAAGGTCTCTATGTAGAACAGCAGAACCCTCCCTATACCTCAGATACAATAGCTAGGCATTTATCCCAGGCTCAGAGTCAAGCTTTTTCATCATCTCTGGGGAGAATTTAATGACTAAGGGTAAAACATTCTTTATTCTGGCACAATAGCCAGTTTCCTACCCACTCACCCTAGAGTGAAGTTGTGCAAGTTGGCAAGACCCTCCCAAGTTCTAAAGATGCGTCATCAGCATCCAACTACTTCATCTTAAATATGCACGGACAACCAGGGACTGTTAGGTGTTTAAGGGAAGTCTCCAACTTGGGGCTGGGGAAGGGAGGGAGAGGATAAGGAGAAAATGTGACCACAGAGGAAAAAGAAACTTCAGAGAACTTAAAAATATGCTCACAAACTTTTATTACAGCTATGAAACAAGGATAATGTACTCAGATAAGTAACAACCCAAGAACAAAAAGTAAGTCTTGAAATTAGAAATAGGAAAATGCCAAAATTATAAATTCACTGGAAGTGTTGAAAGGTAAAGTCCGTGCAATTTTAAGGAGAATAGAAGAAATACGCAAAGAGATGGAAATTGCAAGAGAAAATATAAGAAAAATAAAGAGTCAATCCAACAGGACTAATATTACAAGAGAAAAAGAAAGGAGAGTAAATAAAAGATGGAAAATTACCCCAAAAATAATGGAACAAAATTTCCCAGCGCTGAAAATGTCCATTAGTGGAGAGCAAAGACAACTTTGTGAAATGTTAAAACTCTAAAGCTAAAGAGAAAATCCTGAATTTCCAAAGGAAAAATGTGACCCATAGGGACCTCCCTGGTGGTCCAGTGGTAAAGAATCTGCCTTCCAACGCAGGGGACGCAGGTTCAATCCCTGGTCGGGGAACTAAGATCCCACATGCTGTGGAGCAACTAAGCCGGTGTGCCTCAGCTAGAGCCCACATGCCACAAACTACAGAGCCCACGCGCTCTGGAACCCATGCACCACAACCAGAGAGAGAGAGAGAGAAAACCTGCACACCACAACTAGAGAGAAGCCCGCGCACCACAGAAAAAAGCCCGCACACCTAAAGGAAAGATCCCGAGTGCCGCAACTAAGACCCGACGCAGCCAAAACTAAAAAAAAAATAAACAAAAAAAGTGACCCGTAAAAGAGTAAGACTCACACTGCAATTAGAATTCCTACCAGCAACACTAGATATGAGAAGATAACAATGACCTTCAAGTTTCTGAGGGAAATATTTCTTGAACTTCAAATTCTAAGAATTTTTTTATTAAAAAAACCCTCTATTCCTAGCTGAATTATCATTAAGAGAGCAGAATGAAAACATTTTCAGATATGCAGAGACTCATAAAGTCTAACTCCCACATAGGCTTTTTTTCAAAATTTAAAGATGAGGTAGAAATGAGGTTTCTGACAGCATCACTATCCAGGATTCACTAGATCTAATTCAGTAGTAAAGGGAAGTCCCAAGAGCTAGGCTAGATTCGGATGGAAGGATAGGAGTTCCGGGAGAGAATTCAATTGAATAATTACTATGATAAAAAGCTTAGAAAAGGCGGGTTTCTGGTGTTCAACTTTTAGACCAAACCTGTTAATAAATTATAATCTTGCTGTAGTTAAAGCAGAGTTTATAAATTATACCAATGTTGACAACATAAAGGTAAAAATACAGCTGACAGTTTAAGATGTGAAACATAGGAAAGGGAAAGGGAAAGGGAAAAGCACTCAAGAGACGATGTGTGTAGTTGGCAGAATAAGAAGCGGTTGCTAAAGTGTACTGTTAGAAGTAGGAAAAGTGCCCAGTGGAGGAGCAAGGAATTATTAGGCTTACTGAGAGGATAGGAAGACAGGAGGTACAGGGTTTATAATTAAGCTAAATCGTCATCAAGAAATAATAGAAGACTTAATATCATTAAAATAAGCAGTACTTCTCCATTTGTTCTGCACATTCTTTGCAATCCTATCAAAAATCCCAGCTGCCTTTTTTTATTTCTAGAAATTGACAAGCAGATTCTAAAATTCAGATGGCAATGCAAGGGACTCAGAATAGCCAAAAGAATCTTGAAAAAAAAAAGAAAAAAGTTAAAAAACACTCATTCTTCCTGCTTTCAAAACTGACTACAAAACTACAATAATCAAGATAGTGTGTTGTACCAGAATAATGATAGACGTATATATCATGGAAAAGAATTGAGACTTCAGAAATAACCCACACATTTATGGACAGTTGATTCACTGGGAAAATAATAGTCTTTTCAACAAAGGGTGCTGGGACAGTTGTATAACCACATGCAAAAGAATGAAATTGGACCCCTACCTCACAAACGCAAAAATTAATTAAAGGAACTTCCCTGGTGGCGCAGTGGTTAAGAATCCGCCTGCCAAGGCAGGGGACATGGGTTCAACCCATGGTCCAGGAAGACCCCACATGCCACGGAGCAACTACGCCTGTGCGCCACAACTATTGAGCCTGCGCTCTAGAGCCCACGAGCCACAACTACTGAGCCTGCGTGCCACAACTACTGAAGCCCGCGTGCCTAGAGCCTGTGCTCCGCAACAAGAGAAGCCACCGCATTGAGAAGCCCACGCACCGCACCGAAGAGTACCCCCGCTCACCGCAACTAGAGAAAGCCCGCGCGCAGCAGTGAAGACCCAACGCAGCCAAAATTAATTAATTAATCAAATTTTTAAAAAATTAATTCAAAATGGATCATAGACCTAAATATAAATGCTAAAACTATAATACTCTTAGAAAAAAACAGGTGTAAACCTTCATGACCTTGGATTAGGCAATAGTTTCTTAGCTCTGAAGCCAAAACCGTAAGTGACAAAATTTTAAAATTGGACTCCATCAAAATCGAATATACAAAACTTTTGTATGTTCAGCTTTAAAAAGTATGGTGAGCCTTGAAGACATTATGCCAAATGAAATAACGCAATCACAAAAGGACTGTATATTGTATGATTTCATTTATATGAGGTACCTAGAATAGTAAAATTCATAGAGACAGAAAGCAGAAGGGTGGTTGCCAGGGGTTGGAGGGAGGCAGATGGCCATTTGCAAGCCAACCAAACCTGCCAACACCTTGATCTTGGATGTCCGGCCTCCAGAAATGTGTAAAATAAATTTCTGTTGTTTATGCTGCCCAGTCTGTGATATTTTGTTACGGCAGCCTCACCAGACTAATACAGATTTTGGTACTGAGAAGTGGGGTACTACTGTAACAAATACCTTAAAAATGTGGAAGGGGCTTTGGAAGTGGGTAATGAGTGGAGGGGAAGATTTTTGAGGTGCATGTTAGGAAAAGCCTAGATTGCCTTGAAGAGAGACTCTTGGTAGAAATGTAAACGTTAAAAGGTGACTGTAGTGAGATCTCAGAAATGAGGAGCGTGTTACTGGAAACTGGAGGAAAGGTGACCCTTACTATAAAGTGGCAGAGAACTTGGCCAAACTGTTTCCTAGTGTTCTGTGGAAGGTAGAAATTAAAAGTGATAAACTGTGATATTTAGCTGCAGAGATTTCTAAGCAAAGTGGTGGTGGTGCGGCCTGATTTCTTCTTACTGCTTATAGTATGCAGGAGGTGAGAGATAAATTAAAGGAGTTGTTAAGCATAAGGGAACCAGAATCTAAACATTTGGAAAATTCTTAGCCTATCTGCAATATTGTAACTTGCAAGAAATATATACTGGTGAGCGTTTTGTAATATGTTTAAATGTCAAATCACTGTGTTGTACACCTGAAACTAACATGTACATATCATACAATACATCAACTATACTTCAATTAAAAAAAAAGAAATATACATTTGATCATTCAGATGACCAAAATATATCTCATATTTGGTCTTCATCCAAGGTTCTTGACTCACAGCTCCCAAAACCCTTGGAATTTCCTGAGGGATAAGACCAGTGGGAACTTCTCTTGTCATAATGTTTGGTCTCTACTCCTCAGTTCCTGAAATCACTTTCAGAGTCATAAAGGTAAAATGGATGTCTCGTTATTTGTAACAAGCCCCTTTCTACCACAACAGGATTTATGTTAATGAGGTGACTTTTGGAAAGCCCTAAGTATGGGGGCTGGTCAGCAAAGAACCCAACCATGAATACAGGATTGGACCTTTCAGTCCCACCCCCTGACCTCCAGTGAGGGAAGAGAGGCTAGAGGTTGAATCAGTTGCCAATGACCAGTGATTTGATCAATCATGTCTATGTAATGAAGACTCCACAACACTCAAAAGGGCAAGGTTCAGAGAGCTTCCGGTTGGTGAACACCTGGATAAGTGGGGAGAGTGACACACCAGGAGAGGGCGTGGAAGCTCTGCGCCCTTTGCCCATACCTTGCCCTATGCATCTCTTCCATCTGGCTCTTCCTTTTATAATATCCTTTTATAACAAACCAGTCGTCCAGTATGTAAAAATGTTTCTCTAAGTTCTATGAGCCACTCTGGGAAATTAATCAAACCCAAGAAAGGGGTCATAAGAACCTTTGATTTATAGCCATCAGTCAGAAGTACAGTTCACAACCTGGGCTTTCAATTGGCATCCTGAGTTGGGAGAGATTGTTGGAGCCTCCAGTTTGTGGCCAGATGGTCAGAAGCACAGGTAACAACCTGGCTTGCACCTGGCATCCTGAGAGGGCAAGAGGGGTGTACAGCAGTCTTGTGGGACTGAGCACTTAACCTGCAGAACCTGATGCTGTCTCTGGGTAGATAGTGTCAGAATTGAGCTGAGATGCAGGACACCCAGCTGGTACCCAGAGACTTGCTCCTTGGTGATGTTGGGAAACCACCCCAACTCCTCACGTGTTGGAATTAGGTGTAGAAACCAATTACTATCCATATTACAAAAAAAGAAGAAGTATGTTCTGGAGAATACATCCAGGGCGTAGCTGGACAGTCATTTGATAAAGAGGTCATGGGTGCAACTCATGGATTTAATCAGTCATCTCATAAGTAACCAGGAATAGAAATAAGATTATACCAGTAGAAACACTGCCAGTCTGGACTAAGGGGCATAGAGACAACAAAATGGAGGAATACTGTCAGACTTCTGGGAGTCTACAGGACAGGACAATAGAGCTATCTGGCTGCCAATTCACATCACCCTTCAAGAAAAGTGAGAAATGACACCAAAAGTGATTCAGAGATCAACAGGGCTGCTACTCCAGCCATCAGCCCAGAGAGTACAGGTCTGGGGGGCAAGCTGTCTCCTTGGTTTCAGTGGAGCCTGCTACCAACCAGTGCCTCGGGAATAAAGCTGATGCCCAGGGCTGAGGGGGTGGAGCTACCACCCAGGGCCAAGGGGATGAGGTTGCCACCCCAGTGGGCCTGGAGGGCAGAGCATTGAGCCCAAAAGGATTACTCTTGAGCCTTAAAATCTAATGAAATGTGCCTTGCTGGGTTTTGTATTCGCTTTGGACCCATTTCCCTTTCTTCTTCCTGATTTCTCTCTTTTAGAATAGAATATCTCTCTATGCCTGTCTCACCAGTGTATTTTGGAACCACATAACTTGTCTGATGTCGCAGGCTCACAGCTGGCAAGGCATTTTGCCTTCGAGTGAATCATATCTCAAGTCTCAACCATACCTGATGATATTCAGGTGAGACTTTGCACTTAGAGTTGATGCTGGAATGGGTTAAGACTTTGGGATGTGGGTGAATGTGTTTACCTGTGAGAAGGACAAGAATTTTGGGTATCCAGAGGGCAGAATGTTTTGGACTGAGCTGCGTTCTCCCAAAATTTATGTGTGGAAGCCCTACCCCACAATGTGACTATATTTGGAGACAGGGCTTTTAAAGAGCTGGTTATGGTTAAATGAGGTCATATACAGTCTGTGGTATTTTGTTATGGCAGCCCTAGTAGACTAATTCAGACACCACCAGGAAAGTGAGAAGACAATACACAGAACGGGAAAAAAATTTGCAACCACATATCTGATATTATATCCAGAATATGTAAATAATTCTTACAACTCAACAATAAAAAGACAACCCATTAAAAAATGGGTACAGGATTTGAATAGATATTTCTCCAGAGAAGATATATAAATAGCCAATAAGTACATGAAAAGATGCTCAACATCATCAGTCATTAGGGAAATGCAAATCGAAACCACAGTGAGAAACCACACCCACTAGGATGACCATAATCAAAGAGAGTGTAACTGTTAGTGAGGATTTAGAGAAATCAGAACCCTCATACACACCTGGTGGAAATGTAAAATGGTGTAGTCACTTTGTAAAACAGTCTGACACTTCCTTGAAATGTTAAATATAGAGTTACCATAAGACCCAGCGATTCTACTCCTAGCTATATACCTAAAAGAATTTAAAATATCCACACAAAACCACAAACTTTTGTATATGAATATTATAGCAGCATTATTCATAATAGCTGGACAGTGGAAACTAAATCATGAATAAGTTCAGAAAAAAAAATAATTTTTAACAAATTGCTGACCTGCAAGAAAGTAAAGGAATTGCCCTCAAAGACTCAGTGGCTTATAAACAGCAAATATTTATTTCTAAGTTAGTTGGGATTTGACAGCTGGAGGGAGGGGCAGTCAGCTGCTGTGCTGTGCTCGAGGTACGAATCAGTTCCACACGTCTCCCATTCAAGGAACCAGACTAAAGGAGCAGTAGTCACCTGGGTTGTATTTTCCTCATGATGGAAAACAAGCATACAAGAGGCTAAGCCACAGAATCACTTGAAGGCTCTGCTCAGGTGTGTCACATGTCCTGTGTGCTCGCACTTCATTAACCAAAGCAAGTCACACAGCCAGGTCCAACATAATGGTGCAGGAAAGTATACTCCTTTCATGGAGTAGAGGAAAGGAAGAAAAAAGGGAAGGAAAAAGACATGCCTTTCCCTTTAAGAAAACTTCCTAAAAAAATTGTGCACACCACTTCCTTTTATATCCCATGGTAAGAGCTTAGTTCATGGTCATTCCTTGCTGAAGGGCAAATTGGAAATATAGACTTTATTGTGGATGGTCATGTACCCAGTTAAAATTAAGAAGTTATATTACTAAAATAAGGAGAAAATGACTATTGAGAGACGACTATCAATCTGCCACAAACTTCTAAAACAATTAACTGATATTTAAAAACTTAACAGGGACTGCCCTGGTGGCGCAGTGGTTAAGAACCTGCCTGCCAATGTAGGGGACACGGGTTCCAGCCCTGGTCCAGGAAGATCCCACATGGTGAGGAGCAACTAAGGCCGTGAGCCACAACTACTGAGCCCACGTGCCACAACTACTGAAGCCCACGTGCCTATAGCCTGTGCTCTGCAGCAAGAGACGCCACCGCAATGAGAAGCCCGCGCACCGCAACAAAGAGTAGCCCCTGCTCGCCGCAACTAGAGAAAACCCACGCGCAGCAACGAAGACCCAATGCAGCCAAAAATAAATAAATGAAATAAATAAATGTATAAACAAATAAATAAAGACAGGGAGGATAGAAAAGGCAGTCTCCTACTTTAAATCTACTTAGAGTCCCTTAAGGAGAATCTAGAGAAAGGAGGTAAGCATCTGTTCATATAATGGGTTCATATAATGGGTGAGGACTTTCCAAACCAATAAGAGACATAAATCTGTAGATGAGGAATCACTAAGAACAGGACCAGTAAAAAGAAATCCAATCTAGATACAGTGTAGTGAAACCGAGAACATAAAAGGCAACACATCTTAAAGTCAGTTACATTAATTTCCCAGGTCTGCTGTAACAAAGTGCCAGAAACTGAATGGCTTAACATCACAGGAATTTATATAGTCTCACAGTTCTAGAGGCTGGAAATCCAAACTCCAGGTTGTCAGCAGGGCCTTGGTCCCTGTGAAGGAGAGGGGAGAACCCTTCCCTCCCCTCCCTAGTTTCTGGTGATTTGCGGCAGTCCTTGGCATTCCTTAGCTTGCATCTGCAGCGCTTCAGTGCCTGCCTCCCCATCACATGGCATTCCCCTTTTGAGTGTCTGTGTCTCTCTTCCTCTTCTGATAAGGCACCCAGTTATATTGGATTAAGGGCCCACCCTTCTCCAGTACGGCCTTATCTTAACTAATGGTGTCCACAGTGACGCTCTTTCAAAATAAGGTCACGTTCTTAGGCACTGGGGATTAGGGCTTTAACCTATCTTTCTGAGGAATACAATTCAACCCATAACATGAGACAAATAAATATCAGCTTACTTACAAAGGAACAGTAATTGACTGACGACAAACTTATGAACACACAAGGGAAGCTGGAAGACAGAATGATCTCTCCAAGTGCTGAGAGACAATAACTGTCATCTCACAATTGTGTACCCAGTAACACTAATTTATAAGATCAAGGACAAAATAAAGACATTTTCAAGTAAACAAAAGCACATGGTTTATTACCAATTGATCTTCATTCAAGGAAAATCTAAATGATACTTCAAAGGAAAACAATCCTGCAGATGAGGATCCAGAGGCATACACAGCTGCAGTCTCTGCCAACAAAAGGGGTACAGGGGGACTTAAAGGGGCCAAAGCTAAAAACAGAATCTGACTACCAAGTGGGAAGCATGTCCGCACTGATAGGAACCCAGGGTTTTTCTTCCCCCTGGGGGTCTCACGATCATTAACCATCTGTGTCAGCAAAATGCAGTCTTCCAGGTTTCATATCAGATGGAGGCAAGGGTAAAAGTTGATAGGAAACTTGCATGACTTGGGTGCATTCCTGTGAGTGGGCTATAGCTCAGTCATGCAAAAAGGGGAGGGGTAGGACTGTGGGCCTAAGACGGGGCTGACAAAATGGATTCAGTGCGGTTCAGCCACACAGCATCACTGGGGACCATGACAAGAGCAGTTTATTCAGGTGGTTGAGTTGAAAGTTTGATTAATTGGCTCAAGAGAGAGTGGGATGGGTGGAAGTACAAGTTGTGAGTATTAGCAATTCTTTAGAGAGTTTCTGTTATAAACAGGAGTGGGGAAATATGAGGTCAACATTATGTTCCCCTGTACCTTTCTCCTATTCCCAAATTCCGCCTGACGTCATCCACTTCTGGTCACTTCTGGTTTGGGATACTTGTACGTGGAGGCATACTGGCTGGTATAATAGTTTGGGATTCCCCCTTTATTACCTATTTTATTTGTATAATGAGAAGATAACTAAACTTACATATTAAGTGTTAAGTATCTCTTACAGCATTTTAACTCCAAAATTGCAGAGAGGAGTATGAGAATAGTTTTTTAATCATTATTTCACCATACACAATATTATCTAACTTTACCTCTTATATTTGAAGTTTTTTATACCTGATTAATGTCCATATTTATGTGTAGGTGAAAAATAATTTACCACAGTAAGGTTTATAGTTATAGTTTTATGTCAAATTATATAACCACAAATACTAGAAGGCAGTATAGCAGAGTCTCAGGGGCAAGGGCTCTGGAATCTGACTGCGTGGGTTCATATTCTGGCTTAACCTATCCAGGCCCAATTTCCTTATCTAAACTGGAGATAATAATTGTAAAGGTATTATAAGGATTAAATGGGGAAATACATGTAAAGTGCTTAGACTAGTAAACACTTACTAAGTATATAGTAAGTCCTTGATAAAGTTAACTAGTGTTATTACTAAGCAGTGAATCAACTGTCAGTAAGAGAAGACCTGACTTACAGTGGCTTAAATAAGAAGGGTTTGTTCTGCTCACACAGCAGGCACCCTGAAGATAGGTGGCTGCTAAAATTTGCTCATTTCTACAATGCCAGGGTTTGGCCTCACTTCACTTCCCTTGGACTTTTCCCTCATGATTACACCACCACCAATCACCACATTCTCAAACAAAGGCATTCAAAGGCAGAAAGCAGGAGGCAAGGAAACAGAATTTCTGCCCCTGCGCCTTTCTCTTTTTAGGGAGGAAACCACCACTCTGTGTGTTGTGTTGTGTTCTTCAAGATTGTCTTAGTTTGAGAAAGCCCTCTGGCTAAACAATGGAGGTGCTGGCTTTGGGTGGTCAGGCAGTCCTAAGTGCACTGATGTGGTCCACATGAGGGGCACGGATGGGCGAGGCACCAGCTTGCTGCTACAGCTGTCTAAAGGGCATCTGATGTGGTACACATATACCTGGAATACTGCTCAGCCGTAAAAAAGATTGAAATAATGCCATTTCAGCAACATCAATGGACCAAGAGATTATCATACTAAGTGAAGGAAGTCAGACAGAGAAAGACAAATACTATATGATATCACTTATATGTGGAATCTAAAATATGACACAAATGAATTTATCTACAGAACAGAAACAGACTCACAGACATAGAGAACAGACTTGTGGTTGTCAAGAGGGGGGGGGTTAGGGGAGGGATGGATTGGGAGTTTGGGATTAGCAGATACACACTACTATATATAAAATAGATAAACAACCAAGTCCAACTGTATAGCACAGGGAACTATATTCAATATCCTATAACAAACCATAAAGGAAAAAAAATTTTTTTAATAAAGGGCATCTAAAATCTTACACATTCAAGAACACGCTTCTAATTTCTACCCCCAAACCTGCTCTTCCCACATGTTCCCCATCTCAGTAGGTGGCAGCTCCATCCTTCCTGTTACTCAGACCAAATGTTGGAGTCCTCCTTAATTCCTCTGTCTTACACATCACATTCAATTACACTGTAGTTAATAAATCCTGTCAGATCTGCCTTCAGATTCTGTCCAGAATCCAACCGCTTTCATCACCCCTGTCATCACCATGCTGACCCAACCCACCATCGTTTCTTGCCTGTATTATTTCAGTAGTTTCCTGACTGCTCTCCACTTTCTCCCCCACCATCCTTTTAAAAGCTAGATCATAATTATGTCACCTTCTTGCTCAGAACCCTCCAGTCTCACTCAGAGTAAAAGCCAGTTTCTTCACATGGCCTGTAACTCCTCTAAGAGATTTGGTCCTCTCCAACTCTGCCCTTGCCTGCTACTCGCCCTCTAGCTCAGGCTGCCCCAACTGCACTGACCTACTTGCTGTTCTTCAGTCATGCCAAGCATGCTCCCACGTCAAGACCTGCCCCTTCTGATGGGCACAGTCTTCTGCCACAGAGCTTCCAGGCTTGATTCCTCACTTCCTTCAAGTCCCCGATGTCACCACCCTGAAGCCATCCCTGCTCCACTCCGTACTCCCTGCCCTCCTCGCTGTTTTAGTTTTCTCCATCTAACATGCTATACATGTGTATTTATATACATGGATGTACTACGCTTCTTTATTTATTTTCTATCTCCCCCACAGAAATGTAAGTTCTGTGAGGGAAGGGACTTTCTTTTTTTTCCTGTTTTACCCCTAGTGCTTGGAACCTAGTAGGCACTTGGGGGGAAAAATGCTGAATGAGTAAATGAATGAGCAAACAATATTATTAAAAAAAAAAAAAAAAGCTGACTGCCTGATGACCAGACTGCAGCCGTGACACAAACTGCTCCATCTTTTTTTTTTTTTAACAGAAACCATTCTATTTATTTATTTATTTTATTTATTTATTTTTGGCTGCGTTGGGTTTTAGTAGCGGCACGCGGGATCTTTCTTTGCAGCGCATGGGCTTCTCTCTAGTTGTGGCACAGGGGTTCCAGAGCGCGCAGCCTCAGTAGTTGCGGCATGCAGACTTAGTTGCCCTGCTGTGTGTGGGATCTTAGTTCCCTGATCAGGGATCGAACCCACGTCCCCTGCTTTGGAAGGTGGACTCTTAACCACGGGACCACCAGGGAAGTCCCAGCAAACAATATTGAACATTCAGTTTGCTTCAAGCTTTGTGTGTACAAGGCTTTGTGCATTTTCTTTCCGTGTTTTATGATTAATACCTTTTATGACTAATTATCAAAATGAGATTATTGAATAGGAAGGTAAAGGCATTTTTTGGCTTTTAATAAAAATAATCAAATTGTTTTCCAGAATATTTAAACCAGTTATGTAGAGGGCACCAGTTATATGATGGTCCTGCTAGGCAGTCTACATTTAAACTTTTCCATAAATTTTATAGGAAAGACTAGAAAAATTGATTATTTTTCCATATTTATTTATAACCATCAATAGTACTGTTACATTTTTCTTTTCAGTTTTTTTTTTTTTTTTAACTTTGGGTTTATTTATTTATTTTTGGCTGTGTTGGGTCTTCGTTTCTGTGCGAGGGCTTTCTCTAGTTGCGGCAAGTGGGGGCCACCCTTCATCGCGGTGTGTGGGCCTCTCATTATCGCGGCCTCTCTTGTCGCGGAGCACAGGCTGCAGACGCGCAGGCTTAGTAGTTGTGGCTCACGGGCCCAGCTGCTCCGCGGCATGTGGGATCTTCCCAGACCAGGGCTGTAACCCGTGTCCCCTGCATTGGCAGGCAAACTCTCAACCACTGCGCCATCAGGGAAGCCCTCTTTTCAGTTTTATTGAGATATAATTGACATACAGCACTGTATAAGTTTAAAGTGTACAGCATAATGATTTGATTTACATACATCGTGAAATGATTATCACAATAAGCTTAGTGAACATCCATCACCATATGTAGATACAAAAATTAAAGAAAAAGAAAATTTTTTTCCTTTTGATGAGAACATCAATGTATTTTTAAATAAATTAATTAATGTAATATAAATATTACTTTAAAAAATTAAAATCTCACCCACAGGCTTTCTTTTTTTTTTTTTTTATTCTTCTTTTTTTCTTTTATTATCAGTCATCAATTTTATACACATCAGTGTATACGCGTCAATCCCAATCGCCCAAATCAGCACACCACCATCCCCACCCCACCGCGGTTTTCCCCCCTTGGTGTCCATACGTTTGTTCTCTGCGTCTGTGTCTCAACTTCTGCCCTGCAACCTGGTTCATCTGTACCATTTTTCTAGGTTCCACATACATGCGTTAATTTACGATCTTTGCTTTTCTCTTTCTGACTTACTTCACTCTGTATGACAGTCTCTAGATCCATCCACGTCTCAACAAATGACTCAATTTCGTTCCTTTTTATGGCTGAGTAATATTCCATCGTATATATGTACCACAACTTCTTTATCCATTCGTCTGTCGATGGGCATTTAGGTTGCTTCCATGACCTGGCTATTGTAAATAGTGCTGCACTGAACATTGAGGTGCATGTGTCTTTTTGAATTACGGTTTTCTCTGGGTATATGCCCAGTAGTGGGATTGCTGGATCATATGGTAATTCTATTTTTAGTTTTTTAAGGAACCTCCATATTGTTCTCCATAGTGGCTGTATCAATTTACATTCCCACCAACAGTGCAAGAGGGTTCCCTTTTCTCCACACCCTCTCCAGCATTTGTTGTTTGTAGATTTTCTGATGATGCCCATTCTAACTGGTGTGAGGTGATACCTCATTGTAGTTTTGATTTGCATTTCTCTAATAATTAGTGATGTTGAGCACCTTTTCATGTGCTTCTTGGCCATCTGTATGTCTTCTTTGGAGAAATGTCTGTTTAGGTCTTCTGCCCATTTTTGGATTGGGTTGTTTGTTTCTTTAATATTGAGCTGAATGGGCTGTTTATATATTTTGGAGATTAATCCTTTGTCCGTTGATTCATTTGCAAATATTTTCTCCCATTCTGAGGGTTGTCTTTTTGTCTTGTTTATGGTTTCCTTTGCTGTGCAAAAGCTTTGAAGTTTCATTAGGTCCCATTTTTTTATTTTTGTTTTTATTTCCATTACTCTAGGAGGTGGATCAAAAAAGATCTTGCTGGGGCGTCCCTGGTGGCGCAGTGGTTGAGAATCTGCCTGCTAATGCAGGGGACACAGGTTCGAGCCCTGGTCTGGGAAGATCCCACATGCCACGGAGCAACTGGGCCCGTGAGCCACAACTACTGAGCCTGCGCATCTGGAGCCTGTGCTCTGCAACAAGAGAGGCCGCGATAGTGAAGAGGCCCGCGCACCGCGATGAAGAGTGGCCCCCGCTTGCCGCAACTAGAAGAAGCCCTCGCACAGAAACGAAGACCCAACACAGCCAAAAAAAATAAATATAAAAAAAAATAAATAAAATATTAAAAAAAAAATAGCCAGCATAGTTTCTGTTTAAAAAAAAAAGATCTTGCTGTGATTTATGTCAAAAAGTGTTCTTCCTATGTTTCCCTCTAAGAGTTTTATAGTGTCCAGTCTTACATTTAGGTCTCGAATCCATTTTGAGTTTATTTTTGTGTACGGTGTTAGGGAGTATTCTAATTTCATTCTTTTACATGTAGCTGTCCAGTTTTCCCAGCACCACTTATTGAAGAGACTGTCTTTTCTCCATTGTATATCTTTGCCTCCATTGTCATAGATTAGTTGACCATAGGTGCGTGGGTTTATCTCTGGGCTTTCTATCTTGTTCCATTGATCTATGTTTCTGTTTTTGTGTCAGTACCATATTGTCTTGATTACTGTAGCTTTGTAGTATAGTCTGAAGTCAGGGAGTCTGATTCCTCCAGCTCCGTTTTTTTCCCTCAAGACTGCTTTGGCTCTTCGGGGTCTTTTGTGTCTCCATACAAATTTTAAGATGATTTGTTCTAGTTCTGTAAAAAATGCCATTGGTAATTTGATAGGGATTGCATTGAATCTGTAGATTGCTTTGGGTAGTATAGTCATTTTCACGATATTGATTCTTCCAATCCAAGAATATGGTATATCTCTCCACCTGTTGGTATCATCTTTAATTTCTTTCATCAGTGTCTTCTAGTTTTCTGCATACAGGTCTTTTGTCTCCCTAGGTAGGTTTATTCCTAGGTATTTTATTCTTTTTGTTGCAATGGTAAATGGGAGTGTTTCCATAATTGCTCTTTCAGATTTTTCATCATTAGTGTATAGGAATGCAAGAGATTTCTGTGCACTAATTTTGTATCCTGCAACTTTACCAAATTCATTGATTAGCTCTAGTAGTTTCCTGGTGGCATCTTTAGGATTCCCTATGTATAATATCATGTCATCTGCAAACAGTGACAGTTTTACTTCTTCTTTTCCAATTTGTATTCCTTTTATTTCTCTTTCTTCTCTGATTGCCATGGCTAGGACTTCCAAAACTATGTTGAATAATAGTGGTGAGAGCGGACACCCTTGTCTCGTTCCTGATCTTAGAGGAAATGCTTCCAGTTTTTCACCATTGAGAATGATGTTTGCCATGGGTTTGTCGTATATGGCCTTTCTTATGTTGAGGTAGGTTCCCTCTATGCCTACTTTCTGGAGAGTTTTTATCATAAATGGGTGTTGAATTTTGTCAAAAGCTTTTTCTGCATCTATTGAGATGATCATATGGTTTTTATCCTTCAGTTTGTTAAGATGGTGTATCCCATTGATTGATTTGCGTATATTGAAGAATCCTTGCATCCCTGGGATAAATCCCACTTGATCGTGGTGTATGATCCTTTTAATGTGTTGTTGGATTCTGTTTGCTAGTATTTTGTTGAGGATTTTTGCATCTATATTCATCAGTGATATTGGTCTGTAATTTTCTTTTTTTGTAGTATCTTTGTCTGGTTTTGGTATCAGGGTGATGGTGGCCTCATAGAATGAGTTTGGGAGTGTTCCTTCCTCTGCAATTTTTTGGAAGAGTTTGAGAATGATGGGTGTTAGCTCTCCTCTAAATGTTTGATAGAATTCACCTGTGAAGCCATCTGGTCCTGGACTTTTGTTTGTTGGAAGATTTTTAATCACAGTTTCAATTTCATTCCTTGTGATTGGTCTGTTCATATTTTCTGTTTCTTCCTGGTTCAGTCTTGGAAGGTTATACCTTTCTAAGAATTTGTCCATTTCTTCCAGGTTGTCCATTTTATTGGCATAGAGTTGCTTGTACTAGTCTCTTAGGATGTTTTGTATTTCTGCGGTGTCTGTTGTAACTTCTCCTTTTTCATTTCTAGTTTTATTGATTTGAGTCCTCTCCCTCTTTTTCTTGATGAGTCTGGCTAATGGCTTATCAATTTTGTTTATCTTCTCAAAGAACCAGCTTTTAGTTTTTTTTTTTTTTTTTTTTTTTTAAACTTTGGGTTTATTTATTTACTTTATTTATGGCTGTGTTGGGTCTTCGTTTCTGTGCGAGGGCTTTCTCTAGTTGCGGCGAGCGGGGGCCACTCTTCATCGCGGTGCGCGGGCCTCTCACTATCGCGGCCTCTCTTGTTGCGGAGCACAAGCTCCAGACGCGCAGGCTCAGTAGTTGTGGCTCACGGGCCTAGTTGCTCCGCGGCATGTGGGATCTTCCCAGACCAGGGCTCGAACCCGTGTCCCCTGCATTGGCAGGCAGATTCTCAACCACTGCGCCACCAGGGAAGCCCCAGCTTTTAGTTTTATTGATCTTTGCTATTGTTTTCTTTGTTTCTATTTCATTTATTTCCGCTCTGATCTTTATGATTTCTTTCCTTCTGCTAACTTTGGGTTTTGTTTGTTCTTCTTTCTCTAGTTCCTTTAGGTGTAAGGTTAGATTGTTTCCTTGAGATTTTTCTTGTTTCTTGAGGTAGGCTTGTATAGCTATAAACTTCCCTCTTAGAACTGCTTTTGCTGCATCCCATAGGTTTTGGATCGTCTTGTGTTCATTGTCATTTGTCTCTAGGTATTTTTTGATTTCCTCTTTGATTTCTTCAGCGATCTCTTGGTTATTTAGTAACGTATTGTTTAGCCTCCATGTGTTTGTGTTTTTTACGTTTTTTTCCCTGTAATTGATTTCTAATCTCATAGCGTTGTGGTCAGAAAAGATGCTTGATATGATTTCAATTTTCTTAAATTTACTGAGGCTTGATTTGTGACCCAAGATGTGATCTATCCTGGAGAATGTTCCATACGCACTTGAGAAGAAAGAGTAATCTGCTGTTTTTGGATGGAATATCCTATAAATATCAATTAAATCTATCTGGCCTATTGTGTCATTTAAAGCTTCTGTTTCCTTATTTATTTTCATTTGGGATGATCTGTCCATTGGTGTAAGTGAGGTGTTAAAGTCCCCCACTATTATTGTGTTACTGTCGATTTCCTCTTTTATAGCTGTTAGCAGTTGCCTTATGTATTGAGGTGCTCCTATGTTGGGTGCATATATATTTATAATTGTTATATCTTCTTCTTGGATTGATCCCTCGATCATTATGTAGTGTCCTTCCTTGTCTCTTGTAACATTCTTTATTTTAAAGTCTATTTTATCTGATATGAGTATAGCTACTCCAGCTTTCTTTTGATTTCCTTTTGAATGGAATATCTTTTTCCATCCCCTCACTTTCAGTCTGTATGTGTCCCTAGGTCTGAAGTGGGTCTCTTGTAGACAGCATATATATGGGTCTTGTCTTTGTATCCACTCAGCAGTCTATGTCTTTTGGTTGGAGCATTTAATCCATTCACGTTTAAGGTAATTATTGATATGTATGTTCCTGTGACCATTTTCTTAATTGTTTTGGGTTTGTTTTTGTAGGTCCTTTTCTTCTCTTGTGTTTCCCACTTAGAGAAGTTCCTTTAGCATTTGTTGTAGAGCTGGTTTGGTGGTGCTGAATTCTCTTAGCTTTTGCTTGTCTGTAAAGCTTTTGATTTCTCCATCCAATCTAAATGAGATCCTTGCCGGGTAGAGTAATCTTGGTTGTAGGTTCTTCCCTTTCATTACTTTAAGTATATCATGCCACTCCCTCCTGGCTTGTAGAGTTTCTGCTGAGAAATCAGCTGTTAACCTTATGGGAGTTCCCTTGTATGTTATTTGTCGTTTTTCCCTTGCTGCTTTCAATAATTTTTCTTGGTCTTTAATTTTTGCCAATTTGATCACTATGTGTCTCGGTGTGTTTCTCCTTGGGTTTATCCTGTATGGGACTCACTGCGCTTCCTGGACTTGGGTGGCTATTTCCTTTCCCATGTGAGGGAAGTTTTCGACTATAATCTCTTCACATATTTTCTCTGGTCCTTTCTCTCTCTCTTCTCCTTCTGGGACCCCTATAATGCGAATGTTGTTGTGTTTAATGTTGTCCCAGAGGTCTCTTAGGCTGTCTTCATTTCTTTTCATTCTTTTTTCTTTAGTGTGTTCCGCAGCAGTGAATTCCACCATTCTGTCTTCCAGGTCACTTATCCATTCTTCTGCCTCAGTTATTCTGTTATTGATTCCTTCTAGTGTAGTTTTCATTTCAGTTATTGTACTGTTCATCTCTGTTTGTTCTTTAATTCTTCTAGGTCTTTGTTAAACATTTCTTGCATCTTCTCAATCTTTGCCTCCATTCTTATTCTGAGGTCCTGGATCATCTTCACTATCATTATTCTGAATTCTTCTTCTGGAAGGTTGCCTATCTCCACTTCATTTAGTTGTTTTTCTGGGGTTTTATCTTGTTCCTTCATCTGGTATATAGCCCTCTGCCTTTTCATCTTGTCTGTCTTTCTGTGAATGTGGTTTTTGTTCCACAGGCTGCAGGATTATAGTTTTTCTTGCTTCTGCTCTCTGCCCTCTGGTGGTTGAGGCTATCTAAGAGGCTTGATGGGAGGCTCTGATGGTGGGTAGAGCTGACTGTTGCTGTGGTGGTCAGAGCTCAGTAAAACTTTAATCCACTTGACTGTTGATGGGTGGGGCTGGGTTCCCTCGCTGTTGGTTGTCTTGCCTGAGGCAACCCAACACTGGAGCCTACCTGGGCTCTTTGGTGGTGCTAATAACAGACTCTGGGAGGGCTCACGCCAAGGAGTACTTCCCAGAACTTCGGCTGCCAGCGTCACCATCCCCACGGTGAAACAGAGCCACCCCCTGCCTCTGCAGGAGACCCTCCAACACTAGCAGGTAGGTCTCGTCCAGTCTCCCCCGGGGTCACCGTTCCTTCCCCTGGGTCCCGATACACACACTATTTTGTGTGCGCCCTCCAAGAGTGGGGTCTCTGTTTCCCCCAGGCCCGTCGAAGTCCCGCAATCTATTCCCACTAGGCTTCAAATTCTGATTCTCTATGAATTCCTCCTCCCGTTGCCGGACCCCCAGTTTGGGAAGCCCGACGTTGGGTTCAGAACCTTCACTCCAGTGGGTGGACTTCTGTGGTATAAGTGTTCGCCAGTCTGTGAGTCACCCACCCACCAGTTATGGGATTTGATTTTACTCTGATTGCGCCCCCCCCTACCGTCTCATTGTGGCTTCTCCTTTGTCTTTGGATGCGGGGTATCCTTTTTGGTGTGTTCCAGTGTCTTCCTGTCAAATACCGTCCAGCAGCTAGTTGTGATTCCGGTGTTCTCGCAGAGGAGTGAGAGCACATCCTTCTACTCCGCCATCTTGGTTCCTCCCATTGTTTACATTTTTATTTTCTCTTCCTGATGTCTATAAACATAATTCCACATAGATTCAATATAATTTGCCATTCTTATCTTTTCATACTAAATTTCAATTTTATGATTCACAGTTATACTTTTTTTTTTTCTTTCATAGTTATACTTTTTAACATTGGATTCAGAAGGTTTCATTGAGTTGGTCCATTTTTTAAAATGGTGAAAAATTGGAAATAACCTAAAATAAACTATTGTAAACATCTTCATAAATACAACTTTTCTTTTTCTACTTAAAGATGTATGTTTTTGATTCTCCATTAATCAACTTGCTTGGACAATAGTGTATTAAATAGAAGTTGTTAAGAGTGTTTATGAAGTCAAAAAAAAAGCTTATGAATTATCTGCCAATTGTTATTTCAAGACAGTGGTATTTTAATAATCAAATAGTACATACAAAGAAGTTAAGATTTGTGGTTTCACACTAATTACATATTGTTATTAAAAATTTATATGATATGTAAAGCATTCTTAAAATAGCTAAGTTGCCTTTTGCTATAATATTAGAAATGGAAACATATATAAATAAAACATGTATATGTGAAACATATTAGGAATTCTGTAATATTAGTACTTGGTGGTATATAATACAGCATCATGGAATGAGAATACAATTAAAAATTTTTTTTTATTTAGCTTGATTAAACAAAGTGGAAATGTAACTGAAGTATACAAGCTCATTGAGGTATTTTAAGAGTAATTTTATTTCTTGGTCTATTTTTTGTATTTGCCTCAGTTATTTGGAGACATAGAGGTAAGCCAAATCAATAGCTGGGTATATACTTAGAGCCAGGTGAGTATAGGGGTAAGATAATGGTGTGAATTGTGTCACATTTATATTGTAGTTATGTATGCCTAAAAAAGACGGGAACTTTTATTAGAAATTTTTTTTTATCTCCTAACACAAAAAGTATAATTAAAAAAATTTTTAATACAAATGTATTTGCATTAGTTTCTGAAAGTAAAGGAAGGGTATACACATACAAACCACATGCATACAGACATCTTTTTTGGAGGGTAATTAAGTTTAAAAACAAAATAAAATAGCACAAAAAGAACTGAGCTCCTATATATTTTTAAGAGGCATGTTAAATCACACAGAATCATGTGGTGATTATCAATAAGCTACACTCTATGAAATATTTATCCTATATTACCACATACACTCTATTTTACACTCCATCCTAATGCCGCTAAAATGTAGAAAGCAGCAGCATAGCACAGGGAGATCAGCTCGGTGCTTTGCAATGACCTAGAGGGGTGGGATAGGGAGGGTGGGAGGGAGGCTCAAGAGGGAGGGTATATGGGGACATGTGTATGCATATGGCTGATTTGCTTTGTTGTGCAACAGAAACTAACACAGAATTGTGAAGCAATTATACTCCAATAAAGATCTATTAAAATAAATAAATAAAATAACATGAAATAGTAGATTTGAAGGATAAAAATAACCATTTTAACCTATGATGTTTGTTTTCAGTAAATTCAAATTAAATATTTAAATGTGAATTTTAATATATGGCTTGTTCTAAATAAAATATTAACACGTAGGTCTAGTTTTTGCAACCAAATATTTCATATAAAGATACTTGCCTCTTTACTACTGAAATATAGGATAAGTCTCCACATTTCACTCTTTTATCCAGTGGGTTTCATTTGTTTTTTTGTGTGTTTTCTATATGAAATCAAAGGAGCAGTGAAGGCTGACAGGCTTATAGGAGAGTAACATTGACTCACCTACCACCCAGCAACTTGCAGTCTTATAACTTTTACTGTTTTTACATAGAAAAATTCATCTTAAATTGAAATTTTGGTCCAATTCTGAAGATTCTGTTTGGCAGAAGTCATGGGTGTACCTGTGTTTCGCTATCCTTGAGATTCAGAAATGCCAAAGGTGTTCTAAGATTCAATAAACTTGAGTGTTTCTGCATGATACATAAAATGGATCATACTTTGGGATTTTTAAAAATTTTATTTTTCCATTTCTGCACATCTCAATACTTTTGTTTTAGTTAAAATAACTTGTTAGTGTAGAGAACTTATATTTTTAAAAAATGCTGGCTTATGTAAAACCTTTTTACAAAACGATCCTTTTTTTAATGGCCTTGGCATCATTGTCCAGTGCCTGTTTGATTCCTTTCAAACTGTACACTTTTGAGAGTTGCTCTGTAGACCTTTGGTGCATCTTGATTCCTTCTTTCGTGCTTTGTCAAACATAGGATTGGCCACAAAGAAACCTGTAAGTAATGGAAGGAAACACTCTGCTGGTAAAGAATGTTATGGTCCTGAACCTCTACCACCTGGTGTGTCTGGTTTCCTGCCGTGGCGTACTGCAGAACGTGCAAAAAGCAACAGGTAATGTGTTTGCATTCCCTGTCTTTTTCAGTCGTTCAGAATTCTTTATTTTGGAACTTCCATTACGTGGGCGGTCTCTGGTGCTTTCTATAGAGGAAAGAAGATAACTCACACATGGCTTCTGCCTAATGAGCCGTCTAAGGAAGAAAAACAGAAAGTAATTGGGAGTTTCAAGTTGTTTCTCAAGTGTCACAACAGAGGTAACCCCGTGGGAGTCATGAGGAGACTAAAATTATCTCCAATTGTGCAGGTGAGAAAAGTTTCACTAAAGGCAGGTGTAGTTGAGCCAAGCCCTACAGCACAGAAGTAGGAATTTGGATATGTACGAATGGGAAAAAAGACATTTTAGGCATGGGAAGCAGTTTAATGCAGAATGGATGAGAAATCTGCATTAGACCTATTCTAAATCAACTGGCTTATTAACTCAGTAAATCAGATTTAGTGAGTCAAACTAGCTTTAGCTGATTACTTATCCAGGGGATAGCTGTTCATAGTAATTTTTGTCATAGAACAGTAAATAAAATTGTTGAATTATAGCTTTAGGCTTGCTAAGTGAAATAGATTGCTCTAGATGATTTTCAAGTGACTTACTTGGTAGTATTCACGAAATTGGGGGTTAACAATTGCTTAAGAAAACAAAGAGAACTGATTTTAAATAGTACTTGAAGGAGTTACTGTGTAAAGTATCTGTTCAGTAGCTCATGTTAAATGGCTGTTTATAATCCTTATTGGACAACCAACTAATTTTTTGCAAATGGTAATGTGAATTGCTGTTGCATAAACTATAGTGTTGAATCCCCAGTCTTTGCACTTGAGTTTAACAACTCTATGGTTTCCTATCTTCTTGGTGAGACACTTAATCTCAGGTCCATCCTCGTCACACAGAGTGGTAAATTAGAGAACGATTAATATCACCATTTAAAGAAGTGAGACTGAAATCTCAACCATCCTGAACATAGGAGCTGAAGGGGCCTCTCAGCAGTTCAGAGAGTTATCACCAAGCCAGTCGGCTGAATTCTGTTCAGTTTTCTCCGTAGCAGAGCCCTCCAGGTCCTTCTTTTGAGCTTATTTATTTTTATACACAATT
This sequence comes from Balaenoptera physalus, assembly GCF_965194825.1. Lineage (NCBI taxonomy): Eukaryota > Metazoa > Chordata > Mammalia > Artiodactyla > Balaenopteridae > Balaenoptera > Balaenoptera physalus. Next base: position 201,233 of record NW_028126069.1, read on the forward strand.
CTGTATGGATACTGTACATAATACTAAATAGTTGTATTAACTGGATTTAACTGGTGATGTATTTACATCAAGATCTAACTTCGTTTTGTTGATATCTTTTTAAGGGCTTTCCATTCATCAAAGCTCGTGATGTATGTAATCAGGTGCAGGTATGTAGCTATCATATTTATGATATGTAGGGGTTGAATTGGGAAAGGTGGGTGGTCATTCTTCTTGCTTTTTAAACTGACAGAGCCTTACAAGAAGTATTTCCCTCTCTGAAATAAATCCATGTAAAACTTGTCTGGTCGCTCTCCCAATGCAACCATGTAATTGTGTGGATTTCGCACACAGCTGGCAGCCTTGTGGTTATGTCTGTGAAAAAGGAAGCCTGTTCTCCAGTCTGCAAATCAGCTGTTACCCAGTGAAATGAACTTGACTGCCATTTCTGACCCCTCACATGGAGCTGTCATACTCAAGAATGTTCATATGTTTTCAAGAAATGTTGTTTGCAGGCCGTATGTACAAATTCCTGATCTGAAAGCCAATATAAAGCAACATCTCCCAAACTTCTGCTCTCTCACCAAGGCCACACACATTCCCTCGCTTATGGCCTCATGGCAAGCTAATACTGTCAGTATCAGATTCTCCTTCCCAGTGGTCTTGGGAGACCGCATAGTTGCTCTATGAAAGGCACCACTGCTGAGATTGAGAGAAGAGCACCTTGGGTGTCAGTCCTGCCCTTGCATGCCCAGAGGGAGGGGTGTGCACCTCGTTCTCCTGTTGGGAGTTTCCTATGCTGCAGGTTTGCTGCTTGTTGTGAAAATGATGTCCTAGTGACTTGTCTTCTGCGTGGTTATATAATCCCAGCACACTTCTGTATGATCTGTAGACTTTTATGGGGTTGTGGCCAGGTCAGTTTTTAAATGTTTGTAAATGCCCTATGGAACAACATTGCAGTGGCAGTGAAGCTTGACAGGAGAATTGTATTACTGTTACCCTAGTTTTGGCTTAAGGGTGATGAGAAGATGAAATTTTTGATGGGTCAGTTTTAGTTGTGTATGTGTATGTGATTTATTTTTTAAAATTCTAACGTCTGTTCTTCACAGCTTAGATATGTTGACTTTCTGATTATTCATCAGTCCCTTTACTGATGTATTTTCCTCCGAAAAACTACATTTTCTTCCAGACTGTTTTCGTCTGATGGTAAAGAATAAATTTTTCATTTGCAGTATAAAGTTGATCTGAGAAAAAATGTTTATCTTGGCTCTTCACTTGGCTTCTGTGAAAGAAACTTAATAAAATAATATGGGCAATTCCCATTACTAATCCTAACCATGTACAACAGAGGTCTGTACAGTAACATAGCAAAAATAAGTTACTGTACTTTTACTTAGTCATTGCCTGTTTTAGACTAAGGAGCAGTGAGAGACATTTATAAATAATGATACCTCAGATCACTTTTGTTAAATGTCCTCTAATATGTGGATATTTGGTATCTGGCTTGTGTTATCTTTTATACAATCTTGTCTTCTTTCTTTGCACTTCAGTTTAACAACTCTGTGGTTTCCTATCTTCTTCTTGTGACAGTCAGGTCCATCAGAATTTCCTGTGACTGTGACAGTAGAGAGTCCTTCCTCCTCAGAAATCGAAGAGGTCGAAGATTCCTCAGAAAGTGTTCAGGAAGAGCCAGAGAAAATCAGTTTGAAACAAGAAGCACTGCAGGTACGAAGTTATCACTTTAAAGCTATAGAGAAGATTATTTTTCAAATGGAAGCCTGATTGCAACACTGCACAGCTTGAGTGAGGGTTTTGTTTTCTCCTCCCATCTGCATTGTATCCCCTTGAATGGTTCCTTAAGCTTAGACCAAGGTGAATGGTGGACATTTGAACTCTAAGAAATAAAAATCAAAACATGTCGTTAGTAATATAGTTTCCTTTCCTTAGAACCTTAGGATATTCGATTTAGGGAGAACCTTAGTGATCATAAGATAAAGAAATTGAGTTCTGAATGAATATAGTCAGCTGATTCAGTGCTCTTGTTTTACAAATGAGAAAATTGACAGTTCTAGTTGAACTCTCTTTTTATAAGAGGAAAATATGGCCTCATTTTAAATAAAAGTAAAGTTGAAAAAAGTTTTGATGTTAATATTCTCCTTTCCTAAAATAAAAAACCTCAAGAAGCTACATTATATTCCCTCATAAACCTGACATCTAATGTGATTCCATACTTTTGTTTGTATGGACAGAAAAGAAAAACTGATTTTCATAAGAAACTTTTGCACCTCAAAAATAATATATTTGTTTTATTTCAACTTTAATGCAGAGCTGAACATTTCTAGTAAATAAGGGAATACCATTTGGGGGAACCTTGTCTTTGTGCTACAAAGTCCATGTTTAATTTTTAAAAATTATTTAATATGATTCTCTTTTCGTATGAAACATGAAACTTGACAGGTTTCAGAACTAATTATCCCATTATTGTAGGACTATGGTAATTACTCTTTGATTTTCAAAAGAGAATGTTAGATTTTTATGTTTTTAATTAAAATTAATGATAATATAGAGAAATTTTAAGAAAACTTAGAAAATTATGAAATGTTACAGTGGGAGAAATCTATAGTTCATGTAGAGTTACCCCCTTTCGTTTTATAAATGAGCACCTACAATTTGTAGCACATAAGTGATTTCTTAGTAAATTGCAGAGTACGACAAGACCCTAGAGCATCTAACCCGCATTCCTTGTCATTTTAGATGTGTTGTATTCATTTCCTTCATGAGTAGAACAGGAGATTGTATTTCTAAAAGCAGTGATAGACTGGGGAAGACCAAGAACTTTAAACACGGGGACCACAGAATAGCAGATTCAGAATGCACTGAGAACCATTGCAGCTCTTCTCCGTTTTGACAAGACACTACAAGGATGGTATCAAAGTGTTTAAGTACATAAGCCAACAACAGTCAAGAGATTTCAACATAGTTTTGAAAGAGAGAAGACACATGGAAGAGTGCGAAACTGAAGCAGTAGAACAGAGGAAAAGCATCACCTAGAATATGCACAGGTACCACCAGCAACTGAGGAGGATTCTGACCCCACCTGCAGAAGTAGCTTCATGCTTTGATGCGCATGTAGGAGAGAGGGTGGAGTTAGTTAAAAGTGTGACTGAAATAGGGGAGCTCATTGAAGGGTTGTGTTTGGAGCAGTGGACTCCCAGCCCCGCCCTCACGCTCCTGAAGTGAGATGATTTTAAGTTTGAAAACAGTGAAACTGGGGAGAACTAGGGCAGCTAGTGTGAGTTTTTACACCCTAGAAAAGAGTGTTTGGGGGGGATCCTATTACAGTCACTCCCCACTTCTTCCTGCATAAGAAGCCAATCAATCGTTGACTTCAGGGAGCTTTCTGTGCTCATTCTTAAATAGAAAATAACTGTCATTTGCCTGATAGTTGAGTAAAGCTTACAACATGAGAGAGGGGGGAAAAGAGTGAAAACATATCCTGGTAGGACTGGGGACAATTTAGGGAACAAAATAATTTAAGCAAAAACCCTAATTAGTATCCTGAGAGAGGTTTAAAAAGAGCTAGCAACTATAAAATAAGACTAGGGTGTTAATTAAAAAGAGAATGGTCAGAAAGCAAGAGAGGTGTCTTGGATATGAAAATATGGTTGCTGAAATATATTCAGTAGGAATTTTAAAAATTTCTCAGTATATAAAAAAGAACGACACAATGGAAAATGTGATAGCCATATGTTAGAGAGGCTGCATCTGGGAGATCCAACATGTTACCATTAGAAACGGCAGACCCAGACAAAAAATGGAGGGAAGCTGTCAAAGGGCAACAAAATTCCCCACAGCTGAAAGTAGACATCAGGCCTCAGATTGAAAATCGTTACTCAAGTTTTGAGCAAGATGAACAAGAATAGACTCATACCTAGGCACCCTTCATTGTGAAACTTTAAAATACTGAAAAAATAAATTAAAATAGAATAAAATACTGAGAGGATACATCCATTCCAGAGAGAAAAATACTGGTCACCTAAAAAAAAAAAAGTTAAAATCTGACTTTATCATACTTGTCATCAGCACCATGGATGCTGGAAGGCATGAGAAAGATACCTCCAAATTTTTCCAGCACATAATTTTCACCCTAGGGTTTTGTATCCAGCCAAACTATCAGTCATAAGTGGAGGCTGAATGAGATATTTTGTACACAAAGAAATTTGAAAAATTTACCTCCTGTGCTACACCTTAAGCTATTTATAGAAATAATCCAGCAAAATGAGGCAATAAACCAAGAAGGAAGGTAATAGGGGATTCAGTGCAGAGAGCAGCTAGTCTAGATTGGAGAGGCTTCCATTGATTGTGTGATTGAGAGCTTAGAAACACCTTGAGGCATATTGTACTTACTAGGTATTAGGCACTGTTGGAAGGGAGGAGGGAGAGGAAGAGGAGAAGGAACTTGAACTCCAGAGAAAAGGCTATACTGACATAAACATGAAGCAAACTAAACTATGGTTGATTTTTAACCTACTATTGGTGAGGAAGAGAAGAATCCACTTAAACTTGACACTATAGATGTCCCCGTTTTCAGTGACACACAGGAGTAATGACCACCTATCTAATTTGTTGTCCAAACCAGAACTTGTCCAAACTCCTTACACTTCAATAGTGTAAGGAGGCGCTCTAATGCTGTAACATCAGGACAACAGGTATAAACTGGAACAGCCCACGGCGGCTTGGGGTATGTGGTCACCCTGCACAAGGGCAGTGACACTGACACAGTATGGAACGAGGTGTAGTCTATACACAGAGACACAGTACATCTGCAGTGGGCAATATTAATTTAATTGTAATAATGGCAATACTGTCTTGGTTGGCAGCTTTTATTGTCAACTTGCATGTAATAACAAATAACTAACCTAAACTATACTTAGTATGTATTAGTATTAACTTGGTATGTACTGAAATGTATTGTGTAGTAGTATGTACTTAGTATATATTAGGCTCTAAGTGTTTTTGCATATATTAACTCATTTAATCCTCTGAATAGCCTTATGAGGTTGGTGCTAATATCATTCCCACTTTTGAGAGAAGGATGCTAAGACAGGGAAGGAACTTGCCCAGGCTGTACCGAATTTAGGGTTGGATCGAGGCTTTGAGTTTAGGCTCTCTGCCTGTTCTCTTAAACCTTACTCCCTACTGACTCTCAAATAACAGAAGATTTAACTGCACATAGAACAGAATATAAATTTCAACTTTGACAACGTAAAAGCTAGGTTTGGAAGGTAGACAGGAGGTAGAAAAAAGGGAAGATGGTATGAATGTCCTCATTTTACAAAGCGTGACGATGAGAGAGTTTATAGTGGATCAACAATGTAGGTTTTTAAGTATATCACTACAAGTCAAAGAGATCATGAGCAGTGGAATAACTAATGATGACATAACTTTACTGAGCAGTGTGGACATAGGAAAGAGTGTAAAGGAACTAAACCCTTACTTAGTAAATCAGAAAGTGAACAGATAATGCCTCAAATTTAGTCAGAAAATAGTCATGTAAGAGTATTACTTGGAAATGGAGAAGAATTCAAAATAACAACAGTTGGACCTCCCTGGTGGCGCAGTGGTTAAGAATCTGCCTGCCAAGGCAGGGGACACAGGTTCGAGCCCTGGTCCAGGAAGATCCCACATGCCACGGAGCGATGAAGCCCGTGCGCCACAACTACGCAGCCTGCGCTCTAGAGCCTGCGAGCCACAACTACTGAGCCCACGTGCCGCAACTACTGAAGCCCTCGTGCCTAGATCCTGTGCTCCACGACAAGAGAAGCCACTGCAATGAAGTGTAGCCCCCGCTCACCGCAACTAGAGAAAGCCTACACGCAGCAACGAAGACCCAACACAGCCAAAAATAAATAAATAATAGTTAAAAAAAATAAGAATAAAAAATAACAATAGTTGACGTCAACCTCATAAAAAAGGAAATCCAAACAGCCAGTAAACACAGAAAAGTATACGACTTCATTAAGTAATAAGAGAAAAGTGAGTCAAAACCAATGAAACTACATGCCAATCAGATTGACAAATACATAAATAAAGTCTGGTAGTATCAGGTATTGTAGACCTGGAGTACTATGGGAATCTTCTACCCTGCTTATACTGGAGTATAAATCGACACAACTACTTTGGAAAGCATTTAGCACTCTCCATCAACTGAAGGTATATAAATAGCCTGTGACCCAGCAGCCCTCACCCCCGCCCTGTGTAAATGCACCAGAATAACCGGTACAGCAGGATTCCTGTCCATGATTTGCATTAGCACAAACTGAAAACAACCCAAATGTCCATCAAGAGTCAAAAATTAAATAAATTATGTGTATTCATACAGTGGGAAAACTATCAAGCAATAAAACTGAATGAACTAGAGCTACAGGCTGCAATGTGGATGAATCTTTTAAACCAATGTTGAGTGAAAGAAATAAGATAGAAAAGACTTCATATACTATGATCCTCTACATAAAGTTAGATGTTGACAAAACTAAACTCTTTTGTTAGGGATGCATGCAGGTTAAAGGAAATGATTTTCAGAAATGAGGATGGTGTTTAACCGGGAAGAGGGAAGGAGCTTGTGATGAGAAAACGATATGGGGGGTTTTTGAGATGCTGACAAGTATCAATACTTTCAGATTCGAGTAGTGGTTATGTAAGTATTCTCTTTTGATTTGTCACATGGACAGTTTTGTCCTGTGCACTTCTCAGTACACATATCGTATTTTACAATTAAAAACCTGTGTACAGAATCGGTCGCTTCTTGAGTGCTGGACGTGGGAGTGGGATGAGACTATTTTACAATTAAAAACCTGTGTACAGAATCGGTCGCTTCTTGAGTGCTGGATGTGGGAGTGGGATGAGACTATTTCATTTTAAGCCCTTCACTACTGCTTGCATTCACATGTTCATTCATTCAGCATTAATTGAACATATGCTGTGTACCAAGCACTCTTCTAATTTTATATGTGTTTTAACTCATGTAATCCTCACAAGAGCTCTGTGATATGGGAGCTTATCTCCATTTTATAGATGAGGAAGTTGAGGCCTAGAGTTATAGAACTTGTCCAAGGTTATATAGCTAATGGGTAGTGCCAGGCCCATTTGCCTCAGAGAATCTGAATTTTTACAATATAATATAAAAGAGAAATGTAATTACTAATTATAAGCCAAAAAATTGCACATTAAAGAAGACGACAAGTTTTCATCTATCCAGTTAGAGAAAAACACACAGTCTGTCTTTCACACACGTACATCTTGTATTGGTAGGGATTTTCCTTATTAAGCAATTATTTATTGACCGTCTACGTTGTGCTAGGCACAGGTGCTGGGGATAAACACTTAATAAAATACACCCCCTATCTTCAAATAACTTGCACTCTAGGTGAGGAAGTAAGCCAACAGTTATAGTAGAGGTTATATACCAAGTGATACATCGCTGATGGCAGTATAAAATCTCAGAAATCTTTTGGAAAGCGGTTTGGAGATAGGTACCTCAGAGCCTTAAAAATATTCATTTGCTTTGATCTCAAACTCATTTTTGTGCATTTATTGTAAGAATGTTATTCTCAATATGGAAAAAAGCCTTCATGCATAAAAACGGTTATTTTGTCTTATAATATTGAAAAGTTAGAAGGAATTTAAATGTGTAAAATGGTTAACCAGTAAACCCACTCAGTGCAATATTTTGTAGCCCACAAAAAAAAAATCAAGGTTATGAATCCCCTGATTATATGAGAAATGATTGATTTCAATGTTAAGTGGAGAAAAGTTGAACATAAAATTTGATATCCAATATGATGGGAGCTTTGTCACAGATAAATCACCCTAGCCAGTGTACAGAAGGGATGAAGGAGAGCAGATGACAGGAAGGAAAATTATTCCAAAGCCTTATCATTAGTCTTACTTAAGTAATAGAATATCAAGCAATTTTACTTTCTAACTTTTTTGGTTCCATATTTCCACGTAAGGGACATGAATTATTAATACTTTGTAGGAGAGGGGTACACTTTTTCACAAAAATTTCACACTGTGTTCTAATTCCCTCCATTAGAGGGAGAAACTATTTCATGTAATTGCACTTTGATGTGCTATTTAGAACCAGTCAGGAATTTTAGTCTACTTTCCTCTGACTGTGGTGAGGGATTTTTGTTTGTTTGCTTATTTGTTTAGAATTTCTTTGAAATCAGTTTTAGAAGATTGATTAAACCATTATATTAAAAGTAGAGGAATTTTGCAATTTTTTTCCCTTTTTCCCCATTGAAAACTTGACTGGCTTTAGTAATGAAACATTAAAGAATTTGAAGTTCTTAGATTCTCAATTTTTTAAACATGTTCTGAATATAAAAATATATGTTCATTGAGCAAATCTTTGAAAACAGTGAACAACTTATTGAGGGAAATAAAAGCCACTTCTGCATGTACACACACCTAATCTGCTCTTTTGTCTTAAAAAAGTTTCAAAAATATTTTGCCATGTCACTAAATACTCTTCTACATCAGAGAATTTGATTAAGCTTATGCATCATCTCCCAGGAGAAACGCACAGATATATTTTGAATGTAGAACTCCTGAAGCCCGTTCATAAACTCTGGTTGAGACCTCTTGTCATTCTTTTCTTAGTGGCTTCACAGCGCATTCCTTCATACGGTGAGCTGTTTTTATTGAAACCAATCCCAATTTGGAGGCTCTTAGCTTTCTTCTAGGGCTTGGTTATAAATAAACAATCTTATGATATCGTGTTGGTAGATAAATCTTTGCCCACATCTTTGATTTCCTTAGGGTAAACTCCTGATGTAGGATTGTTGTTAGGTACCAAAAGCTACTCTCCAGAAAGTGATGCCAGTTCCTCTCCCAATGACGGCATATAATAGAGTTCCTCATTCTTTAAGTGATTGTTCAAAGCAGTTAAAATGTATAAATATACCTTACTGTTTTCATAAGTATAGGTATTCTGATTGTTTATCGCTGCATAAGAAACCACCCCGAAACAGTGGCCCAAAACAATGACAATCATTTATTTTGTCCACGAACCTGGAGGTTGAGTTGAATATTAATTCTTCTACTACACTCTCACTGACTGAAAACAATACCTATTTGACTAGCTCACAGTTCTGCAGGTCAGAAGTCCAGGCACAGCGTGACTGGGTTTCCTGCTCAGATACACATGGGAACATGTGGGTTCCCTCCTGAGAGTGTTAAAGCACGTGAAATTTAAGTGTAAACATTGAGCCCCAAACGTTGGATGTTCACCATAGTTTGTGTGGGTCACGGAGCTGAAATCAAGATGTCAGTCTGGCTGTGTTAGCATCCAGAGGCTCTGGGAAAGAATGCCTCCAAGCTTCTTCGGCTTGTTGGCATAATTCAGATTCTGCAGTTGCAGGACAGAGGTCCCCATTTCCTTGCTGGCTGTCAGTCGGGGGACGGTCTCAGCTCCTAGAGGCCTCTCGCTTGCCTTCCCTGCCGCAGCATTGGACTTCTTCAGAGCCAGCAATGGAGAATCTCCCTCTTGTCCCTTTTGTACTTCAATTCAGGAAGAGTTCAAGTCCTTTTCGTGGGGTGCCTGAGTAGGTCACATCCACCTAGAATAATCTCCCTATCTTAAAAAATCAACTGATTTTGAATCTTAATTCCGTCTGCAAAATCCCTTCACTACAGCACCCAGATTTAGGGTTTGATTGTTTAAGTGGAAGGTTTGTGTACTTCAGTAAGTAGGAGTCTTAGGGGCTCTGTTAGAATTCTGCCTATTGCAAGCAGTGTCCCCACTTCAAGGACCGAAGTGTCTTAGTTCCTAAAACTCCTAAGAGAGTTTATCAGTGTTCATTTTATTTGATTGGCTTTGGTGCATGGGAAGACTACCACCTCCGTGAACAGGAATGGCACCCAGCTTCCTGAGTCCACAGTGTGGCTCTGTTACTTAGTGGTGTCACCTTGGCTGTGCTGCTCTACTTTACTTCTCTGCCTCTGTTTCCCTCATCTGTAAAATAACATGGAGTTAGTGATTGTTCTTTCCTCGTAGGGTTTTTTTTTTTTTGTAATAATTAATTTTATTTATTTATTTTTGGCTGCGCTGGGTGTTTGATACTGCTCACGGGCTTTCTCTAGTTGCGTCGAGCGGGGGCTACTCTTCCTGGTGGTGTGTGGGCTTCTCATTGCGGTGATTTCTCTTGTTGCGGAGCACGGGCTCTAGGCGCGCAGGCTTCAGTAGTTGTGACACAGGAGCTCTAGAGTGTAGGCTCAGTAGTCGTGGCGCACGGACTTAGTTGCTCCGCGGCACGTGGGATCTTCCCGGACTAGGGCTCGAGCCCGTGTCCCCTGCACTGGCAGGCGGATTCTTAACCACTGCACCACCAGGGAAGCCCCCTCAGGGTTTTGATGATTAGATTATTTAATGCCCAGGGAACTCCAGGAACAGTGCTTGACTGTAACTTGCTTTAAAAGTGATTACTTTTTAAAAGAATGCTTTTGAATCTGCAATTATGCAATTCAGGTATATTAAGCATGTTCATTAATAGGACTTCCTACTATAAAGAGACCCACAAATAAAAATAGAAGTTTTCTTTCTTGGTCTTAACTATTTATTTATGACTTGCTATGTTATACGCATATGCCTTTTATGGTGGGCTGCCACAAATTTATGTTGGAAAAAGTGGAATTTAAATAAATCTTTACTATGCTAATTTGATAGATTTTGATAATTCGTTTCACTAGCATGGTATGATATTACCAGTAGCAGACTAAAACCTGAGTTCACTTCTGGCTCTGCCCCTAAATCCTGATGAGTCCTATAGCTGGAAAGGCTTTTGGATATTATACTACGAATTAGTTATAATATTTACTCTGTTTGTTTAGGAAAAACTGGAGGAGTGCCTAAAGCAGTTAAAGGAGGAGAGAGTAATAAGACTTAAGGCTGATAAATGAGTCAATGAGGCAAACAATTTCTAATACTTTTGAGAGTGTTTTCGTTTTATTTTGATTTGATTTTAAGCCATACACACATAGTTTGTAAACTTTAAAACTGTAATATGTTGCAAATTGGTTGTATCATATGGACTTTTGCATTTACTGGTATTTAGTGATCATATGATCTATATTCCAGAAAGCATGTTTTTAAAAATGTGAAAATCTCGTTTTGTGTGTGTGTGTGTGTGTGTGCTTTCATATGACACTAGCTTATTTTCTGTTCATGATTCTTTGATTCAAGAAAGCACTTTTTGTGCATATACTGTATATACAGTAGCATAAAAGACATGATGAGACTCTCCTGGCAATGAATTAGGAAAGTGAATCATTTAAATAAATTTAAGATATTGGAAAACTTGTACGAATGCAATGCAAGATGAAAATATATACTATAAGAATTACATTAGGTAATATGCATGAAAGCAGGGCATAATCTAAAAAGTTCCATCTAAATATACTTTATCATAGGTTGAACGTAGGGAGGAATTTTTCAAAGTGCATCCATTGGATTGGCGGACACTCATTCAATAAATGTGGAGCACCTGCTTATATAAGGCAAAAGGGGCCTCATGAACATAACAGCCTTTCTGAGAAATACTAGAGTTGAGCTTATAGGGGGTTTTAAGTGCATAGGTGATGAGCGGAAGGGGAAGAATGCACGGGAGTGAATATTTTCAAGAAGCCAAAGAAAATATTGGTGATCGTACATTTAATAAATTGGGTTGGGTACGATTTAGGACTTTTAAACGTAAGCATTAGATATTTTGCTCGCTAAAGTTAATTCTTAACATTCAGCAGAGTTGTAATATGTTTTGTTCAAATCAGACTCTATAATTCACTTTCTAATTTAAGGGAAACTTAAAGCAGGTAATTTTCTAATGTGGAATGAGGCTCCATTATGAATTGAACCAGTTAGAAATGTGATCTTTTGTGAAATATCATTAATAAAACGACAACTTTGGTTTATTGATATACCACCTAAGTGTTATATAGGAAACTTTGTTGGGTGCCTGGGGGTTTTGGTTATTGTGTGATATGGTCTCTGTCTTTACTGGTGGAGAGTTAGGTTAATTACAGATTAATTACATTTTGAGTGTTTTAGTTTTGTTCCTTGAAACTAGACAAGACTACTTTTGATGACAATGAGAAAAAAGCATGTCAGACATTTTCAGTCTTCTTTTATAGCTGGAACATGAAAATGCCCAGTTAAGAAATATAAAATTCTCTTTGTCTGAAGGCCTTCATGCCCACTCATTGACAAGCATGATCCTGGATGATGAAGGTGTTTTGGGCAGCACTGAGAATTCTTTTCAGAAGTTCCATGCTTTCTTGGATCTCCTTAAAGATGCTGGGTTAGTTCATTTCGCTTCATGGCGTTCTTCTCTTTGCAACTATAATGGTAGTTTGCTGAGGAACTGGAGCAATTTTCATCACTTACGTGGCCATATTTAGCCAAATTTAGTGTAATTATAGGTAATATAGTTGACGTTTTAAAATGAGGAATTAAATTTTTTGAGAAATGCAAATAGGGCAGCCTGCTTTGGTAGAGTGGGGAGCCCATTATAAAAGAGTAACCTGTAGACAGAGTAATTAGTAGGTATAGTTTTTTGTAAAGACTAAATTGAAGGCAGTTTTCATCGAAAATACTCGGGAATGGATAAGAATTTTCCTATCTTTCATTTATTTTGCTTGTTTGATAAGTTTGAATTAAAGTTATTTTTGTCTTAGACATAAAAATTATTATTAATCTTCAGGGAAGATATAGGCCAGTGGTTCTCAACCGGGAGCAATTTTGCTGAAAGAGGGAAGTAGAGATTGATAGTTGATGGAGTGGTGTTTTGTCAGTGAATGAACTGGTGTTGGGAAGGAAGGCACAAACACATTCTTGGAAACTGGAGAAAGGTGGTAAAGAAGTGTGGGAATGGAGGTGTGACAGACAGTGGACGAGGTGCGTGGTACTTGTTGAAGCTGCTAGTGAGACAGTGGGATGTCTCCTAGAGGATGAATCTGGAAAGGGCTAAGAATTTGGGGGAGAGAGAGGCTTGTAGTCTGGAGTAGGATGTTGGCTTTTAAGATTTTAGAAGTATTTCATGATTGTAGGTCTGGGGAAATCTAAACTGCTCTTATGTGATTATAATAACCTTTGTCTTTTCTCCTTTCCTCCTCTGGTCCAGGCTTGGGCAGCTGGCCACAATGGCTGCTATAGATCAGTCAGATTTTCATTTACTAGGTCGTCCCCAGATGAATTCTACTGTTAGCAGTCCACCTAAAGAAGAAAAGAAGGCACTTGAAGAAGAAAAATCAGAATCAAAGCAGAGTGCCCCAGTACAAACGCAAAATCTCCAAGTAAGTGGACAGGACAGCACTTAATGATTCTAAGAGTGATTAGCAAAAAGGAAATGACCAAGTCAGAGAGAAAATAATAATGGTCAGTCTCTAATAGTTCACATGCTTGGGAGCTAGAAGACTGTGGAGTCCTCTCCAAATCTGAGATTAGTAAATGTGGGCCCATTTCATGATACTGTATTGCTGTACATAAGAAAACTGGAAGTTCTTTAGAAAATTTATGAGTTAAAGCAAACTCTCCTTAATGAAGAAAGAAAACATTACAGAAAATATTCCAAATTTTAAATTGTATAAATGTCTATTCTATTCATATTTTATCTAGGTTTCTATTTGTATGCAGTCAGCTTATAATGAAGGAACACTAATGAAGGTACACGTACTGATAGAATTTTTAAAATAAGTAATCTTGACATAGCTAATACGTAAGATATTATAATGACTCACCTGGTCATGGGAATGGGAGGGGAAACCTGTCAGCTTTTCCTCTAGCCTTACTTGGAGCCCCCTTTGCCCACCACAGCCAGTCTCAGACTGGTCTTGGGAACTGACAGCTTGAGAACACAGTCTGGTCACAAACTATATACTGTTTACATGTGCCTGGAGGATAGAAAAGAAATTAATTTTCTTACAGAGTAGGGTTTCATTTTTAGTGAGGGAAAGGAAATGGGTAATAACTACCCCAATCACCAAAGTCTGAAAATGTAGCGGACATAGCCTTGGATATAGCTAGGTTAAGTTGAGAATCACTTGGCAAGATAGAATTAGAAAAAAACTGGCTCTGAAATCTTCTGAATAATCAATTACTATGTTAATAATAAGATCACAGAATAACATTGAAGTTTTGAACTCTACTTTTTAATGGTTGGCTTTGTTCATCACTGAATTTTTGTCTTGTCTTTTGTCTTTCCCTCCAGTTTCAGAAAATTACAGGTGATGCTGGGACTCCTTTGCCTCTCGACTCCTTCCATGTCCCAGTCTCTACTCAGCAGGCCTTAGAAACTTCCAAAGACAACCTGGGGGTCCCAGTCACAGAGCAGCGGCAGGAGCCTTTTGAAGATTTCATTGCTAGAACATGTTCTCCTTCAGCAGACGTCATTTCTGGAACTGGAAGTCAAAGGAAAGAAGAGGAATTATCTAGAAATAGCAAGTCTTCTTCAGAGAAAATGAGCAAAGCAGGTGAATATACCAAAAAATACTCTGCTAAGAAACAACCTGGGAAGGACCTGCATTCCTGCTCTGACTCACCTGTAAAGCAGAAAAGCAAAGGAATTGGGCAAAATAATTATTTGCTTAATGAACCAATTAGAAGTGAGTCTTTGAAAAAACACATTTTTGTTAAGAAAGAGAGTAGAATAGTGACTGTTTCATCAAAGACAACTAAAAGTAAACTCAATCTACTAGAACATTCTGAAAGTGATACTCGTGGATCTGATTGTGAATTTCAAGAAAGCATCCATACTCCATCACACCTAACATAGGTCTAAATCTTTTAAAATTATGTTTTCGCCTTCAAATTTTAATAAATTACTTATGTTTTTATTATAGCATATGGTGTTTTAAAATACTTGACTGGAAGCCATTAGAGAAAGATTTATCTATGCTTTTTTATTATAATGAAAGTTTTGGTGTATTTTTCCTTGTGAGAGTTTGCACCATTCTTTCAGCTGGTGTTTACTGAGGGCTTCATATGTACCGTACTTTTCTGGGTGCTACTGCTTTCAACAGTGAACAAAATAAAGCCTTTACTCTCCTGGAACTAACACTCTGTGGTGGGAGAAAACATAAACAACACAACAGGGTAAGGGGTAAAAAGAGATGGGAATAATAAATGGAATAGTTTTACCATTTGGTTAAATGTCAAACTATTATGAATCATATGGCCAGAAGCCATTGACATATTTTAATTCACAATAACCAGAGAGCATCAAACATTTACCAAGGCACTTAACAGTGTTTACGGATTACAGCAACACTATGAGGTAGGGAACTATTACCATCCCCATTTTATAGATGAGGAGTCTGAGGAGACATTATGTGAGTTACCCAGAATTACACAGCTATAAGTAAGTGGTAAGCTGGGATGTGAGCAGAACCCATGCTCTTTTTTTTTAATGTATGGACTTTATTATGTTTCATTTGTTTCTGATTTATGTGATTGTGTTTTAAAGATTTTTTTTGATGTCGACTATTTTTAAAGTCTTTATTGAATTTGTTACAGTATTGCTTCTGTTTTATGTTTTGGTTTTTTGGCTGCAAGGCATGTGGGATCTTAGCTCCCTGACCAGGGATCGAACCCTCACCCCCTCCATTGGAAGGCGAAGTCCTAACCGCTGGACCACCAGGGAAGTCCCCCTTATGTGATTATTTTTATGGCAGTTGTTTTAAATTTTATTTTTTATTGACGTATAGTAGAATTACAGTGTTGTGTTAATTACTGCTGTACAGGAAAGTGACTCAGTTATACATTTATATACATTCTTTTTCATATTCTTTTCCATTATGGTTTATCACAGGATATTGAATATAGTTCCCTGTGCTATACAGTAGGACCTTTTTGGTTTTCTTTAAATACATCCACTTTTTTAAAATAAATGTATTTATTTAATTTTTTATTTTTGGCTGCATTGGGTCTTAGTTGCTACACGCGGGCTTTCTCTAGTTGTGGTGAGCGGGCTTCTCATTGTGGTGGCTTCTCTTGTTGCGGAGCACGGGCTCTAGGTGCATGGACTTCAGTAGTTGTGGCACACGGGCTTCAGTAGTTGTGACTCGCAGGCTCTAGAGCACAGGCTCAGTAGTTGTGGCGCACGGGCTTAGTTGCTCCGCAGCATGTGGGATCTTCCCAGACCAGGGCTCGAACCCGTGTCCCCTGCATTGGCCGGCATATTCTTAACCACTGCACCACCAGGGAAGTCCCATGTAGGACCTTTTTGTTTATCCATCCTGTATATACACCAGTTTGCATCTGCTAATCCTAAACTCCCAATCCAACCCTCTCCCACCCCCTCCCCCTTGGCAACCACCAGTCTATTCTCTATATCCTTGGTTATGTTTCTGTTTCACAGATAGGCAGAACCCAGGCTCTTAATTACTTTGTTATCCTGTTTCCTTGTTAAGAGAAGAAGGGTTTAAGGAAGGCACCGAGAGAGCAGCCAGTGAGCAGTGAGCAGTAGAAGTGCAAAACAGTGGGGCTGTCAGAAAGCACACCTGTCTCCTTCCCCCATCTGAGCAGAATTTTTAAACGGCAGAGTATGTAAGAGTATGTGATGACACATCTCTGGATTAAATTATGTCTCCCTGGTAAAACATGCACAGATAAGTCTTTAGTTCAATCAGACTGAAAGGTGAGATCAGAGAAAAGCTAGAGTGTCAGATTTCTTCTAGAAGTTCCTGGCTGATTGTTACTAAGAGGACTACTAGAGTACTAGTTAGTTCGTTAGTCATGGATTGAGTGTTAGAGGAGCGAAACAATGAGCAAGATGTAGCGTTGGCCCTTTAGCAGCGGAGTGAGAGGGGAAGACGCACAGCAGATGTCTCATCCTGCACGTGACATGCTGTGACGGGCATATTCAGGGCGTTTCATCAGTGTTTGTGGAAGAAGAGGGGGAGCTGTGAGGCAAAGAAAAGTCATCGAAAGAGGCAGTCCCTAAGCTAAGTCTTAAAGGACTCGTGAAAAACTGGTGAGTCAGCCGGTGAAGGGCAAGGACACTCAAGGCAGAGAGGACAGCGGAAGTCCAGAGCTGTGAGTGTGCGAGGGGTGTGTTACGGAGCCACAGGCACAGGCTCTGGCGCATCAGTGCAGTGTCACCAGGCAGTGGCAAGCGCCCCTAAAGGAGGCAGCGAGGAGGAGGAGAGCGGGTCTTAGCCATCCATGTGCGTGGAGCTGGTTTCCTCAGAAAATAGCTAAGAATGGAAAGGACAAGTTCAGGTGGCATTTTAGACCACTGACGTCAGTATGGATGAGGAATCTGAAGAAGCCTGGAGACAATTATGCCCCACTCTTCTGAGGAGCAGTGTTTTTTATTTTCGAGTCGGACTTTCATGCTGCCACCTCCTCTCCTGTCCCTACTGAAAGGTTTATCGGCTGGCAGTAGGGAGAACCTAGCTTAAGTAAAGGTAATCAGGTTTCTTTACTGTACAGCTTCTCGGGGCTGCTGTAGGCTAATGTTCATTCTGGATCGTCACAGCAGGCGTATGGTACACAGCCATCCTCAAAGCTATTTGACTTTAGAGTCCTTTTTTAATAGAAGTGTCTAACAACTGGTTCCACCAAACAGCAATTTGGTAACTTCTAGACCAGGTAATAGAAAGGGGTCTGAAATAAGGTATAGATGAAGGGAGGAAATAAGTTCTAATTTTATTTAGGAAATTACAAGCAAGACTTGATCTTGGGAAGTAAGGAAGAAGTAGGAGGCGGAGGCTGAACCCCCATCTGTGTGACTAAGGTTGGGAGGTGGTATCATTGAGTTTGGAAATAGGGGATAAAGAACTGAATTGGGGAAAAGACTTTAGTTCTGGACATGTAGAATTTTAAAGCACCTGTAGAATTCAGGAGACAAACTGGTAGATAACTGGACCTGCACGTGAAGACATGGAAAGATAAAAATTTGAATGTCATCAGCACTTAGCAGTCATTAAAATCATGAAAATGGATGAGATTTCAGAGAATTGTGAGTACTGACAACGTTTAAGTAATAAGCAGAGAAAGAATTCTGGGAAGGAGAGAGGTGATAGAGTTTCAAGAAGGAGGAAGTAGATGACAGTGTCATCCTTCAGAGAATGTAAGTGTCCATTGGATTTGGGCAGTTAGGTCCCCAGTGACCTTAGAGCAGTTCAGTGAAGTGGTGGACAAGAAAGCCAGATGGCGATAAATTGAGGGTGTAGGGCTGCCTGTGGGGGCCAGGCGGGGCTAGTGAAGACAGTGGGAATAGGCTGCTCTGAAGGAGTTTGGATGAAAAGAGAAAATAATTAGCAAAAAAGAACTTTTTAGAATGAGACGGGCTTATATCTTATATGTTGAAATGAAGAAACTGATAAAGGAGATCCTGAAGATGTAGATAATAATTTAGAGAACTGGGGAAACATGGACATATGAATTAGAAAAAAACCTTGCACAGTATATAAAACTCACTTGTATCCTTCGTGTTGGATGGATACTGGTAAGTTTGTGAGGAAATAAAAGTAAGAAGAGATAGAAGTTAAATGAGTTTATACTGATAGCCTCAGTTTTGACAGATTTTTCAGAGACACATATATACACATACATAATTACAGTTTTAAAATTCTTTCATAGTTACATGTTTTATTAATCATGTCTGAGAAAAGTCATTGATTTTCATTTTTTACAGCATTATCTTGTAAGGACAAGATACAGTGACAACTTCCAAGCTTTTTGCATATCAGGGCTGAAACTGAAAGTATCTCCATAATTGAATTTTCACTTCTTATTTGTAATCAGTTTATCGTTAGGAGGATACTTCATAGTGTTTGATCACAGATGAGTTTGGGCATTGCTATCACTCAATAATGTTAAGCATCTGTCAGGTTCTCTCCAATACTATATATTAATTTTTTCTCCGTTTAGCAAATATTTATTGGCGGCCTGTGGGAATAAGATACACCTAGGTCCTCTTTCCTTGGTATATTCACAAAAGCCTCTGAAACTAAATTTTCATGTCAGGCCATACTAAGTCCTGGCATAATAAGTTTTCATCGTTAACAGTTTTTTTGTGTTTGTGGGTGTTTTTTGTTTTTATTTTTTTGAAGCAAGGATAAGACACTGTCTTAACTCAGTAGTTGTCCATTGATGAATAAGTCAAAGAAGACATTGATGAAGCATGGTATTTTGAATATCCTTTCCACAGAATAGGTAATGGGCTGTCCTGAAACTCTGGTGAGATGCTGATCATTTTCAGATTTTGGAGTGGCAGAGAAAACCCTATTACACCTTGAATTATCACTAGAAACAGGAATTCAGCCAAATAAAAACAGTGCCTCTGCCTACTGAGGCTGTCAATTTCCATCTTAACAAAAGTGAACATTTCTCCTTTAGATTAAAATCAAGAAAATCCCCTCTGTCCAGGATGCAATAACGGGGTACAAGAAAGAGGAAAACTGAAGGTATTCCCTCTTTACACCTGAACAGTGAATTCATTCTGATATCAAATATTTGTTATGATTCTGCTATGACCAGGTGCTTTATTGTGTTTAGAGATCAAGTTACTGTTCATTCTTGGTAAGTAAGAAAAATCCATGTTTTAGGACTCTGAATAGTAACTTTATATATTTTATATATATATTAAAAATAAATATATATATTATATATAATATATATTCCACCTATTCAACAAAATTGTAATTTTCATCATCTCTTACGAATGATGAACTGTATTTACTCTTTGGAAAGGGCTTATAGGGAATTAAAGTCTCCATATACTTTTTATATAAGACCATGGAAACCAAATTCTCAACTGGGAGCAAACTTAGGTTTTGCTATGAAGGTTTACGCTTGCCTGGCCTTAGAGTGGTAGGCCAGGAACTCAAGGTGGAGTTTTTTTCCTCTAAGTTACTTTCATTGATGCCACCCTGAAAAAATTTGGAGGGAGTATTTTTTGAAATAGCTTTATCTCAGTAACCCTTTAAAAATGCTTCAGGGTATGGGGAACACACCTGTCAAAATGTTCAAGCAACTCTTGTTGATTTAAGTGTAATTGATCAGGAGCAATACAGGAAAGAGCTGGGTACAAAAGACAAAAGGCCCGAGGCTATTTCATGTATAGTTTTTGGCTTATTGTACAAAACAGAGAAAGTCTCATACAATCACACAGCCAAGGTCCCCTACTGTTCTCTCCTTTTAGCATAAATAAAAGAGAGCTAGTTTCTCAATAGCAGCATTCTATCCTTAAGTGGGTACACAGTGATATTCTAATGGTCTCCTGAGCAGGGAATAATTCCGTGGCAGCTCTGACTTCCAGTCACCGGGCTCTCTGTAACTTAAGTCTTTCATGGCCAAGGACTATAATCATTATTTCGATTTCGATTTCGCATCTCAAAATTGAAAGGATTCCATGGACAACAAAACAGGAAGTGATTTCATGAAGTGTTTTAGTATGGATAAAGTAATAAACTATAAAAATACAAATCATCAGTAAAGCTTTTTCTTTCCGGGGAACTATATTCAGAAATTAATGCAAGCATCTAAGGTGCGCATGTGTGTTTTTTCACCCATGATCATGTTTGTGTGTGTGTGTGTGTGTGTGTGGGCATTCCACTGCTACAGGAGACATGCAAAATAATATCAGATTTGCTACTCTATGAAGTACTGGTTTCTCCCAAGAACTGTGTGCTCGCAGGGTTCGTTCAGGAAGGTGAGTGCCCTACCACCACATCGCAGTCATATCTCATCACCTTCGGCAGCAATAATTTACACTTTAACCTTACATGCAGGCGTATTAAATTAGTATTACTCATCAGAACTTGCTTATTAATAAAACAAGCTGAATTAGCCACTGCAGAATCATATTTGGAAATTCAATGACAATTTTACATTTTTAATAAAGGCTCAGAAATATTATTGCAGAGCAGGTGGTACAGAAAACTGTGGTTAAATTTGACATTCGTTAATAATTGAAGTGTGGAACGTGACAGGTGAAAATTGATATTGATTTCTTTCCTCTAATATTCGGAAGAGTTCTAACAGGTAAATAAAATGAGATAACAAGACATATCAAGTCTCACTGATTTCTTTGATCACGTCCTCCCCGCATATCACTCCTTCGCCTACCATGTTTTGAATAATTCAATGCCCATAGTCTTTCCAGTTCAGTGCATTATAAAACACACTCAAGCTGGGTTTCAATCATATTAGACTGAAAGCTGAACTTTTTATGAAGGATTATTTAAAACAAAATGCGTCTTGAGCCCAACAGCCTTTGAAACCAAACAATCCTGGGAGTTCAGTGAGGAAATGTCAACACTGTGGAGAACTTTTGGATTCAGAAAATTCAGTAATCCTATTTGATGTATGTTAACCGTATCAATATTAACAACCTTCTGCTTGATTTCAGCAGTGATTTGAGAGCTGAGTTACTACTGGTCTTGTATTTTAACTAGTTGTGAAAGCACTGAGAGAGTTGTTCTTGGGTTGAACTTGACCTGCCTCTGGGAATGCTGTCTGTTCTATCCATCTTGAAAAGCTTTATTCAAGTGCATTTCTCTGCCTTCCTTCTTCTCATGTGCACCCCTTGGGAAAACGAAAGATGCTCAAATATAGATGTTAACACTGCAGATGCTCTGATTGGCAATGGTGTCTTTCAGCTTCCCAATAAAAAATTATATTGCTGACCACCCATTTGACTGAAAAGTGACTCATTTTACTGACAGATCTCTGGATTGAGATGCCAAAAGAAATAGGTCATTTCAAATTTCCTTTTTAATTTGAAGTCATAGCTTTGTGTTGCAACACTACTTGTTCAAAAGTTAGATCATGAAGTTTCCTTCCTATGACCTCCAAATAATTAATCAAAGTGTTCTTCAATAGGCTATATAAAAAGCAAGCAGAATATTCCTAATTATCAGTCTTTCTCTTGAGTCATATACTTCTTGTAATTTCAAGGAAGAGAAACTCAAATGTAAAGTGTTACAATAGCCAAGCATACCAGCACTGTTACCTAACCATTCAGCAATTTTCTCTGCCAAGTCACTCTGAACCTTAGACTACTGAGAATGTCTTTTTAATTAATTTTTAAGGTTCTCCTCTTTTGAGTTAAAAAATGGTCACAATTTTATAAGTAAAATTAAAGAAAAAACACAACATAGACCATCTGAGATATTTCCATTAGGCATTATATATATATAAATATATACATATATATATAATTTTAATATATATACATATATAAATACACTGGGATAAATCTCCATCTTCTGTGTCAGTCGGACATAGGTCCATTTTCTTAGGAATAGGGAACTCCTTTCACAATGGAAGTGAGGAAATTGGCTGGACCATCCTTCTTGAATATAATTCCATGAAGCCACCATTGAAGGTTGTCTGGATCTTGGTTCCTTCTAGCAATCTACTACTCCAACAGTGTGTAGTTCATCAAATTCAGGTCTTTCTGAAGCCAGGCTAGAAATACAAAGTGAGGTGGACGATTAAGGTAACTGACCAACAAGGAGGAGGAAGAGGAGCAAAACAATTTCCCAATTTCATTTTTTCCCATATTCTCTGTGCTTTACAAGGGAAAAAATATTTGGGTCTGAGTTCCTTTCATTCTTAGCCATTGTTGGTTCAAAGTCTGAGAAAAAAAAAAGGTAAAAACGAAACTATGGAGTCCAGAATTTCGTTAGCTCTCTTGCATGCAATAACACAACTTAAAAGGCCTTCCAAAAAGAAGGGGTAAACTTCTAAAAATATAGCCCAATCTTTTCAATCTAAACAAGTAAACACTAAAAATATATTTTAGAAATCCAGCAAACACACTAACCACAGTCAAAGCAAAGGAAGGCTTATGGCTTACCAAATGACAGTGGCTGTCTACAAGAGAGAGAAAGAGAATACTCCAAAATTCTATCTGACCTGGCAGAGCTCAGCACAGCTACTATTCTTCTTTCCTAAAATCAAGGCATAAAGAAATTGAATAAAACTTGCCAGAATGTCACCCACTGCATCCAAAAGCAGGTTAAAGAAGGGAGTGTCCAGAAATCAGGATGAAGTAAACTACTTAGAGAAGCCCCTTCTCCTATCAGTGGACCACCAGGGTAATAAAATGATAATAGGCCTATTTGTCATCTTCTTTTTATAATTTATACATTTAAATTTCAGTTAACATTTAAAAAATATCCAATCAGAATGACAGGCCTTTCCAGAAGTATCAGTTTTTTTAATCCTCACCCTTTTACAAATGTGAAAACTGAGGCTCAGTATAGCTGTCAAGGAATTTTCCTAAATCATTGAAGCTGTAAATTTGGGACCTAAGGCTAAATCAGTTTCTCATTTTATCTTGGCTAACTTCTTAAAATTCTGTTTAGGGACATGGGGAGGGGGAAGGGTAAGCTGGGACGAAGTGAGAGAGTGGCATGGACATATATACACTACCAAATGTAAAATAGATAGCTAGTGGGAAGCAGCCAAATAGCACAGGGAGATCAGCTCGGGGCTTTGTGACCACCTAGAGGGGTGGGATAGGGAGGGTGGGAGGGAGACGCAAAAAGGAGGGGATATGGGGATATATATATACGTACGGCTGAGGCACTGTTATACAGCAGAGACTAACACAACATTGTAAAGCAATTATACTCCAATAAAGATGTTAAAAATATATATATGAAAGCTATACTATAAAATAGATACAGTGATAATATATCTGAGAGGTGGAATTATGGCTGCTCTTTAATCTATTTTTGGATTATTTGATTACATGATTTCTCTATAAAGAATATGAATCCCTTGTGTAATAAAAGTTACTCAAAACCCAAAAAAACAAAACAAAACAATTCTGTTTAGGAAAAGAGGATAGAATGAAGGTTTGAGCATAGAAATCATCTAGAAATCACTGAAGATACTGGGCCTGTAGTGCAGTTTCATTTGTAGTGGGTTTGGCTTACATTCTTTTTTTTTAATTTATTATTTATTTATTATTTTTATTTTTGGCTGTGTTGGGTCTTTGTTTCTGTGTGAGGGCTTTCTCCAGTTGCAGCGAATGGGGGCCACTCTTCATCGCGGTGCGCGGGCCTCTCAGTATCGCGGCCTCTCTTGTTGCGGAGCAGAGGCTCCAGACGCTCAGGCTCAGTAGTTGTGGCTCACGGGCCCAGTTGCTCCGCGGCATGTGGGATCTTCCCAGACCAGGGCTCGAACCCATGTCCCCTGCATTGGCAGGCAGATTCTCAACCACTGCGCCACCAGGGAAGCCCTGGCTTACATTCTTATATTTCGTTTTATTTCTATACAACTATCAAAGAAGGAGAAAGAAGTTGGGTAATATTTGCATTTGCAACTAATTAAAGCAGAATTGCTTTTAGCTTTAACAAAAAGATCGTTTTGTGATCTCAGATTAACATCTTTATTCTTAAATGGAGCCTAAATAACATTTATTGGCTAAGATTATTTGCAATAAACAAGACTGTTTACTGTTTACCATCTAGCAGATGACTATTTGTAAGTCTCACTGAGTATCTTAAAAGCTTATACTGAGCTCTCATTTTACCAGAGTGAATTTAAATTAACTTCAGCAGCCAGAATTAATGAAACCGGGTAAATGATGCAAAGATATTCCACAGGGTATTCTGTTTTAATTAGAGATAGAAAATGTGAGTCATTAGAGGTTTTTTAAAATGTTGCATTCTATTACTTTCTCATATTTTAAATCTAGGAATATAGATGAAAACTAAAACATGTTAGCCACCTTAGTTCAGTTTTTAATGTATATCAGCTCTGAATTTATATTGAGTGAATAGTAAAGAGTCTGAATGAAGGACATAATCTGGAGGCATTCAGGTACAAGTAATAAACTTTATTAGAAGTCGAGTATCTGTTAATTAGCAGGCAGCTATATAACTTAACTATAAAGCCACTACAATTCAAACATTGTACCATTACTACATGAATGAACACATATACAAATTAAACAGAAAAGAATATCCACAAATAGTTCTAAGTATGTCTGGGAAGTTTGATTGTGATAAAGTCAAGGTATAATCTTTAAAATTGATGCCTAGAAAACTACACACCCATTGAAAACTAAAGTCTCTACCTCATACTACATACCAAAATAAATTACACCAGTTGCACATGTAAGAAGCTTGCAAGTTGCCACTTTAGCCTAACAAGATGTGTCTTTTACAAATGTTTTCTCCCACTCTGTGGCTTTTCTTTTCATTATCTTGATAGTGATTTTCACAGAGCAGAAATTTTCTATTTTAATGAAGTCTAGCTTATCAATTCTTTCTTTCATGGATTGTGCCTTTGGTGTTATATTTTAAAAGTCACTGCCATACCCAAGGTCATCTAGGTTTTCTCCTATGTTATCTTCTGGAAGTTTTACAGTTTTGTGTTTTACATTTAGGTCTGTGGTTCATTTTGAGTTAATTTTTATGAAGGATATAAAGTCTGTGTCTAGATTTTTTTTTTTTTTTTTTTTAACTATGGACATCCAGTTGTTTCCACACTATTTGATGAAAAGACTATCTTTGCTCCTTTGTATTGCCTTTGTTCTTTTGCCAAAGATCGGTTGACTGTATTTATGTGGGTCTATTTTGGGGCTCTTTATTCTGTTCCATTGATCTATTTGTTCTTTCACCAGTACCACCCTGTCTTGATTACTGCACCTTCATAATAAGTCTTCAAGCTGGGTAGTGTCATTCCTTCAACTTTGTCCTTCTTCAGTGAGGTGACAGCTATTCTGGGTCTCTTGCCTCTTCATATGGACTTTAGAATCAGTTTGCCAATATCCATAAAATAACTTGCTGGGATTTTGATTGGGATCGCACTGAGTTTCTATACATTAAGTCAGAAAGAACTGACATTTTGATAATACCGAGTCTTCCTATTCATGAACATGCAGTATCTCTCCATTTATTTAGTTATTCTTTGACTTCATTCATCATGGTTTTGTAGTTTTCCTCCTATAGAGGTTGTACTTATTTTATTAGATTTATACTGAAGTATTACATTTTTGGCAGTGCTAATGTAAATAGTGTGGGTTTTTTTTTTAACCTATTCCACTTGTTCATTATTGGTATATAGGAAAGTAATTGCCTTTTGTACATTAACCTTGGATCCTGCAACCTTGTTATAATCACTTATTAGCTACAGGAGTTTTGGGTCAACTCTTTAAGATTTTCTACATAGATGATCATGTCATCTGTGAACAAAGACAGCTTTATGTCTTCCTTCTCAATCTGTACACTTTTATTTCCTTTTCTTGCCTTATTGCATTAGCAAGGACTTGCAGCACAATATTGAAAAGTTATAATAAAGGAGGACATCCTTGCCTTGTGCTTAATCTTAGTGGGAAAGCACTGAGTTTCTCTCCAGTAAGTATGATGTTAGCTATTGGTTTTTTGTAGATCGTATTTATCACGTTAAGAAAGTCCCTCTCTATTCCTAGTTTACTGAGAGTTTTTCTCATGACTGCATGCTGGATTTTGTCAAATGCTTCTTCTGCATGTATTTATATGGTTTTTTTTTTTCCTTTTTTGTCTTGGATGGATATTAATTAATTTTCAAGTGTTGAACCAGCCTTACATACCTGACACAAATCCCGTTTGGTCATGGTATGTAATTGTTTTTATACTTTTTTGCCTTCAATTTGCTAACATTTTGTTGAGAATCTCTGACACAATTTTTATCACATTTCTACTCTAAAAGGTTTGGGAGTCTAACGAATTTAAGCTATTAATTAGTCTTATCAAACTGTGCTTTTTATTCAAAGATACACCATAGCAGAACCCTGAGGGAATGGATGGTGAATGGTAAGGCCCGAATTTACACTTCTTTTATTCTTTATACCCTGAACCCGTCTCTCAACAAGTGTTTACGGCTGATGTTTATTTTTTTGGAAATTAGACATAGCTCACTCCATTCATTCATTCAACAGATTCTACAGCAGAAGGGAGGCTTCTAAGGAGGTAGTGTGTATTAGTGGGGCTGCAGGTTATTACAGGGAATCCAAGCAAGGCCTCATAATGGAGATGGTGATATTTGAGAAAAGACCTAAAAAAGTGAGTGGATGAGTACTGTAGATAGTAAAGAGAACAGCAATTCAGGTAAAGGGAACAGCAAGTGAAAATGTCTGCCTACTATACTTGTTGAACATCAAGGACTAAAGAGTATAAGGTGTTTGGAAAAGAGTGAGCAAGGAGTAGAGGTAGAGGAGATGAGATCAAATATATAATGTGGAGGGTAATCATGTAGCAACTTTCCAGCATTTTAAGAACTTCAGCTTCAACTATGATGAAGGGGAAGACACTGAAGTCACATAATTCTTCTGACTTAGATTCTCAAAGGGTTCTCTGGCCACTGTGTTAAGGACACATTTCAGAGGGATAATAATTAAGATGACAGACAACGAAATCTTAATCCTGAGTGGTAATAGTGGAAAAATCGAGAAACGGTCAAATTCTGGTTCTATCTCAAAGATAGGGCCGACACATTTTGCTTCTGTATTGGATGTGAAAGGAGAGAGAAAGGAAAAAGTCAAAGATGAATCACATTTTGTAACTGAGCACCAGGAAGAATGGAGCTGCCCTTTTCTGTTTTGGAAAGTCTACAGGAAAAGCATGAGTGACTATGTGTGTATTTGATTGCAAGGTATATTAAGTTTGGGATGTCTATTAAATGACAAAACAGAGATATTCTGTTAGTAAGCAGTCTTGTTAGGTGGACCCAGTCCGTAAAGGACAACCATCAACCTACCTAATCTGCTCAATTTGAAGACCCATAAAGGACTTTGGGGCATTAGTGTAAAGAGGGCTTCCTTTTGCGTTTGTGTGTATGTGTGTTATTTGCTTTGACACTGTGGTTAGGCTAAAGTAGCACTCTTCTGGGCTTTCATCTTTGGCAACTTTTTTCTCACCAAGAAGCTTTTTTATTGGGTTGACGCCAAATGAGTATTTGCCTGATTCTTCATGTCCTGATTCTTTAACTATTTTCCTAGTTTGGACAGCCACAGATTTGGTTAGTATTTGTTAATTTCACCCTTCAATGTGGACACACTTGAAGCCAAGTGAATTCCCACCACACTGATGGTAGACTCCATCTAAGCATGCTCAAAAGAGCACAGAAGGTTGTCCACGGGGAGGGTACTATCAGAGGCTGATTGACAGTATCTGTGTTGTAGACCAACTTAAGGGCAAACACATACGGTTCTTACGCTTTCCTGCTCCTGATAATAGGCAATGGCAGGCTCTGGATCACAATGTTTGAACCCAGCAGGAATAGTTTTGCACTCTATGTGGCATGACTATGATAAGGGGTCTATATCTTATCTAGCATGTATCTTCTTTTTTATGCTACACAAATACAAGGCTGTCACTTTCTGAGACAATAAACTTTCTCTGGCTGTGACAGATTCAAAGCAGACGCCAAGTTAGAAACATTTCTGAATTAGGTGATTTGGGTTCCCTGACCAGGTTTAAAAAACAAAACAAAACTGTTTTTCTTCTTGGTTTCACATTTAAACAATATGAGTTAGTCTAAACTATATGACCAAAAAATAGAACTACTAAAATAACAGGCCCTTATCATTATTATTTTGATATAATAAATAATAGAGGGATATTGTTTTACTAATAATTATCAGCATTTAGTAATGACAAGCCAAACATTAAGCCTTTAGGAAATTTGTGAACTCCTTCATGTCTCACAATAACTGTCAGATTGGTACCAGTATTTATCACCATTGATGAAGAAACTCAGTTTCAGAGGAAGACACTGAGGCACAGAGAGGGTAAATGTAACTTGTCCATAATTGCCCGAGCTGCTATGCTAGTCTGCTTCATCAACCACTATCACCACTATCACATTTCTTTAATTGGACTTTAGATTCAGATAAACAATTTTTCCTGGTTGCAAGGAAATCATTTAACAAGCCCAGATTGCAAAGCTTGAAATGCAAGTCTGAGCCCAAATCTGAGAACCCTAAACCATGTGATCACTAAAAATACTGAGTATCAATTCTGAGCCTTCTAGTATGAGTTTGCATTTAAAATAACAGGTCCAATTAGGAATAAGTGTACAAATGGCATTCTAGGAGGGACTATATCCAACAGGTGTTTTAAATTCCTTTAGTGGCAATGAAAAAGTATGAAGGCATTTCCTGCAATACTAAATGAGCTGATTTCCTTTTGGTGGGTAAACACTGAACTTTGTATACAAAACTTAACCTGAAAGTATTTTCTAAGTATCCTGCTATTACTCTACTCAAAGTTAGCCTTGTTATCTCCTTTAACAAACAAGAATGGTAAGACACAGTCTCAGTCAGTATAGTACGGATAAATCATTTGCAGTCTTGGGGAAACTTGTACCTTAACGAGTGTCTTCTATTTGGGGAAGACAGGAATTCACAATTGCCATTCTCTATGCATATTATTGCCATATAAACTAACTCCAGCAAAAGAAAGCTATAGTTAGGTAGATCCTTTCATAAAGTGATGCAGTCACTCAGGAATACTTTATAACCTAAACCGACTGGACAGTCGGTAACCAATGAATTATCCTAATGCTGATTCATCTGAGAGGTCCTTTATTCCAATGACTTTCACTGCTATCCTTCTCTTTTCCTTTTGGGATTAAGAACTATGCATAAAGTCTTACTTACTCTAAGGTGCACCTTGTACCTCTCCTGTCATACAACTCGTCACTTTCCCCATCATATGGCACCAAATGCCAAAAAGAAATCTGAGCACTCTGCGGTCATGGCACAGGTATTTCTAAAGAGATGAACACCTGTTCAAAAATCACTAATCCGAGAATAAATATATGGGGAAATGAACTGGGGACATGAATGGAATCAACTGAAACTGTGAGAGGCCAGCAGGGCAGATATGTGTGCCTGTATGTGCCTTAAAGAATAATGTTCTCTATGAGAAAAAATGCTTTATTGCCCCAAACTTTAATCCAATTAATATCTGGGAATATATTTCAAGACCACTTGTATATATGTGTATGTACATAATGTTAGCACTGTATATTATTTGTGTTATGTTCTCCCTTCTATTCATGGGAACATGTTGCCTTTAAAGTTTAACCTTTCTTGTTGATTTTGCACATGGATGAAGGTTCACACAGTAAGATAAGTTCAAGGATTTCTTTCTCCAATATCATTGATATGAATTCCTATTACTTAATTTCTTTATGATAGATTTTCAGATGACAGTCCAAGATAGTTCTGCCAATGGAAATCACAGGACTACCAAATATGGAAAAGACTTTGGAACACTTACAGTGTGTTTTCATGGTCTGCATCAGAATTCTACAGAAGGCTTTTGGTTGAATTGGCAGTGAAATGAGAATGGAAAGTTAGTGTATCAGTTACTTTTCAGTGTGGTATTTTTTCTTTTCTACTATTCTACTATGTATTAGAAATTATGTAAAAATCAGGAGAAGAGAAATGGTTAAGAAAAAATATGATCTGTCATGTTAAAGACATTCGGCACTTACCTAGACTCACAGGTAACATGAGAGAACATGAGAGCTGGCTTGTGAGAACTAACCTTGTTCCAATTCCCTCACTGTCTTTATGAAAAGCTTTGAGGCTCAAAGAAGGAAGTGACCCTGCCAGAAGCATACCATGAATCAGTGATGAAAGGGAGACTCCTTGGCTTCTGTAGAGCCATGCCTCTGTGCACAAGGTATTAAAGAAGCATTAATTAAATGCCCCTTTACCTAACAACGTGGAGCTTAATCATAAGGTTTGGGCTTCTTGTCTCTTCTTTTACTTTCTATTTTACATCCTTGGGGGCCTTAGTTTTTAGTTGCTCTCTTGAACTGGATTTACAAGACATTTATTTTCACTAGCCCTTATTGTTTTGGATTGTAGGCTGACTTTTTAAGAAGTTGGGGAAGGATACTGAACTGCCAAAAGTTAACAGATTATTGGCAAAGAGATAAAAATAATTATAATGCCAATTTCCCTGGGTATTCTCTGTGTACTTTAGGGGTAAAAATAGTATTTGTAAAGTGATTTCAAAATGTGCAAATATTACCTGTGGGACATAACCTACTGGTTAAGAGCACTAACTCTGAAATTAATTTGCTTGGATCTTTTTTCCCCAGCTCCACCACTTATTAGTGGTGGGACTTCAGGAGTGTTACTTCTTTGTGTTTCACTTCCTCTTTGAAAAACAACCTCCTCTTAATAACCTCACCCATTTTACAGAGCTGTGGCGTGGAGTTAATACAGGTAGAGTGCTTAGGAATCCATGCCACTCTTAAGTCTTTTAAAATCAATCTTACTATTGTTGTTACTACTATTATTATTTTGTTAGCTGCCCTTGAAAAAGTTTGCCAGCAGTACTCACTTGCTTTTCTTTTTGTTGTATATTCTCTACATCCCACTTAAGCGTTCTACCAAACACGAAAAGGCTCTTTTCAGATATTTTACACCTCTTTACTTGTCTGTCACAGCAAAAGTAAAAGGAGTGTGGCTCCCCTTGACTGAACAAACCAGAACTTTGGTTTTCTCCCATTCATACACATTGGTGAACAGATGTGAAAAAAACGACTCCATGGGGCTTTCAGTCTGGAGCCAAACATCCAGGCTCTGTGTAACTCGACACTATTATGCACACATGTTGTTCCCTTAGGACCCAAAAGAATCTCAACTAAGCCCATCATTATTTCAGGAATATGAAGAATGCTTTTTGTGAAGTAGTTGAACATAAATACAAGAAAACAGAAATACAAGAAAAGGCAGAGGTGTTTCGTATCACGACTTTTTGAGAAATGCTCAGAGCTCTAAGATGTAGCTGACAATTCCCCCATCAGCTAATGCTTTCAAAGTTACCATAAATTTCACCATAAATACATTTTTTCAGCAATGGCAATAACGCGGTGACTATACTGCTCAATTCCTCACAGTGTCAGCATTAAATACATTAAAAGGGTAAGTGAAAATGTCTGTCTGATTGCTTCTGACATAACCCCAAGATCTCTTTTATTTCTGTACTCCATCAATTATAATGTGGAACATTAACACAAATTATTTCTAAACACTAACAAGCAATGTAGCAACAAGTGGCAGACAATCAAGGGGAATTTTGCCATAGCACGGTGCTTATTTTGTTACAAGCAGGAATGCAAACCCAAAGGATGTAATTTAGAGGAAACTCTGTCCTGTCTATTCTCTAGGAACTAGAACAAGGAGACTGAGAGAATATGATTCTGGGTAAATCAAACCGTTTTCTCCTATACAGCTGAATAATAGGGCGCAAACTCCCATGGAAGGTTGTGACCTGCTTGGAAGAAAGCTAGGCGGTTGCCCTGGCTAGGGTCTTTCATATACAGTTATTCAAGCTCAGACTTGATCATCTGTCAGGGATGCTACAGTAGGGAGAGTTTTGCCATAGCTGTGAGACTCAGCAAGATCACCTCCAACTCTAAAACCTACAGTTTTAATTTAATCACCAACACCAGCCATCATTAAGAGCAACCTCAAATAACTCCAAATCTGTTCATCTACTCACATATTCTTTACACAGTCAACAGGCCTCGAGTGATTACTACATGCCAGACACAGTTCGAAGACACAGAATAAGGGATAAGAAAGGTAACAACCTCTGTCACTGTGGGGCTTGAGTTCCTTGGGAAGAAGTTCATTTAAATACAAAGAGACACCAAAGATAATATTTGTTTTGATTATTATTCTGTGAAAGAAGTAAGGTAATCTGATAAATTGGGACTGAGTTCGGCTAGTAGGACAATCAAGGAAAAAATATCTTTAAGAGATGAGTGCCAAAGAATAGAAAGGAATCATTTATGGACAATTTTTCTGGAAATAATATTTCCAAAACAGCAAATACAAAGGCCCTGAGGCAAGATGAAGCTTAACTACAATCAAGGAACAAAGAGAAGCTAAAAGGTTAGGTCAGGAGATAACCACACAAATTTACACCAGCTGGTCCCTAACTTCAAGTCTACGTGGATATATTCTTGAGGTGAGTTAGACATATATATCATCCGAAAAACAAAAAAAAGTTGACTCCAAAATTACCCTGGCAATTCTGAGTGAGACTCTTTACAAAGGCACAACCATATTAAAGATCACAGCCATCACTCTCCAAACTCCACTCTGGCCATCACTTGCAGGCATTTAACGGGGGTGTTTAATATCCTCTCTAAAATATTGGGCAGGAAGAACAAACATCCTAGCACGTCTGCACCGTGCACCTAGTGTCTCACAATTGAAAAGTAGCTGGAGCTCACCCTGCTGATGGCTTTTCCCGGTTTTTTTACCTTTTATTAAGAGTCCCATCTCTTTTAAGAACTGGGATATATTTTTTGAGGGAATTCAACTATAGGAAAATTCAACTGACAGAGATCATACTGTACTTGACTTTTCTGTTCTTTGTTACATTTATTTGTTGAGACAAGCGTCTGTTCTTAGCCTTTTTGTAATGGCACTGTTAAATAGAACGGACACACAGTACACTGCACATACTTAAAGAACACAATTTAAGTTCTGAAATATGCATATACCCATGGAACTGCCAACACAATCAAGAAAAGGAACATATCCATCACTTGCAAGTGTTTTTATGCCTCATTCATAAAGCCCCTTTTTTTCCCCACATTCCACCCCTCCACATCCCCAAGTGACCACTGATATGCTTTCTGTCGTTAGAGATGTGTTTGCAGTTTTCTAGAAATTTATATAAATGGATTCACACAGTGAGGACTCTTTCATCTGGCTTCTTTCACTCAGTGTAACTATTTTGAGAGTCACTCATATTTTTGTGGGCATCAATAGCTGATCACTTTGTCTTGCTGAGTAGTGTCTCACTGGATGAGTATAGCACAGTACGTTTATTCATTCGCCTGTCGATGGGTGCTCGAGGTTGTTACAATTCTGTCTATTAAAAATAAACATGCTACGATGATCCACGTACAAGTCTTTGTATGAACATATGCCTTCTTTTTCTTGCATAAATATCTAGGTGCAGAAAGGCTGGATCATATGGTAGGTGTATGTTCAACTTATAAAGAAACAGCCAAACTGTTGACTGAAGTGACTGTACCATTTTCCTTCCCACTAGCAGTGCAAAAGACTTCCAGTTCCTACACTGCCTCACCAGTACTTGGTGTGCTTGGACTTTTCTAATTTTAGCCATTCAATAGGTGTATAGTGTCATCTCCTGGGGCTTTCATTTTCATTTAGATAATAATTCATTACATTGAGCAACTTCATGTACTTATTTGCATCCGTACACCTCCTTGGCAGGATCTCTTTTTTTTTTTTTTTTTTAAAGATTTATTTATTTAATTGATTGATTGGTTGCTATGTTGGGTCTCGTTTCTGTGCTAGGGCTTTCTCTAGTTGCGGCAAGCGGGGGCCACTCTTCATCGAGGTGCGCGGGCCTCTCAGTATCGCGGCCTCTCCTGTTGCGGAGCACAGGCTCCAGACGCGCAGGCTCAGCAGTTGTGGCTCACGGGCCCGGTCGCTCCGCGGCATGTGGGATCTTCCCAGACCAGGGCTCGAACCCGTGTCCCCCGCATCCGCAGGCAGACTCCCAACCACTGCGCCACCAGGGAGGCCCGGCAGGATCTCTTTTTAAATATTTTTACCCATATTGTTAATTTAAAAAAATTTTTCTGATTACTGAGTTTTGAGAGTTCTATACGTGTTAGAGACACAAGTCTTTTCAGGTATATAATTTGTAAATATTTTCTTCCAACCTGTGGCTTTTCTTTTATTAATAATGGCTTCCAAAGATGAAACCCAATTTATCACTTTTTTTCATTTATGGATCTTGTTTTTGGTGTCATCTCTAGGAAATCTTTGCTTAACCCAAGGTCAAAAAGATTTTGTCCAAGTTTTAGAGATTTATGTTTTGATCTACATTTAGCTAATTCTTTATATGGTGTGAAGTAGGGTTCAAAGGTCATACTTTTGCATATGGCTATCTAGGCACAATATCCGTGTGCTATATGCTTCCAGCACCATTTGTCAAGAAGACTATCCTTTCTCCTCAAAGTTGGCTTTGCAGCTCTGTTGAAAAATCAATTGTCCTTATATGTGTGGATATGTTTCTGGGATCTACATTCTATTTGACTGATGTATTATATCTGACTCTTGGTTATAATATATTCTTTCACTGATGTCTTTTCACTTGCTCATGTAAATAGTCTCCCAGTAATATAGCCTTACCACTTGACTGGACATACCTAGGTATACCTGAAATGCGTTTGATAAATCGATGGATCTTGCACTCAAACTAGGGTTACTTTCCAAAAACACTTAAAACGTTGAGGTGTAAAAACGATGTATTCTACAGCCTTCCTGCCTCAACCAAGTGTATGTTAACACATCCCCATGAGCTATTTTGCATGTGTATGGGGCTGTAGAGTCTGGGGAGTATGAGAGTGGTATGTGCTGTCTATCCCAAAAGATCATCATACGAGGCAAAGGAAACATTAAGGAAATAGATAGGAATAGTCAACTGCCAAATGTTAAAATATTTCTCATGCGTTTTTAATATTTACATTGAGATAAATAAGCAAATTATTATAAAATAAAATACAAAACTTTAGAGAATATTTCAAAATGCTCTTTTTTGCCAGATGCAACAAGATACTAGGAATAAATAGAGGAATTTTCTGGAACCAGCTTGTCTTTCCTTTTTTTATCACCATCGAGTGATGGGGTTGTATTTTATTCAGTGTATTGTACATGTGGGTGTGAATAAGATGGAACTTGTCTCAAAAAGAGAAATGAGCAAAGAATATATGTTGTCAACTTGTCTAAAACATTTTTTCATGTTCTGACTCATTTTTCTTTGTATTGGCATTTCAAGGGATTTCATTTTTTAATTTGACTATTAAAAAACCTTGATAACTTCAGTGAAATCCCATGAAGATAATATAAACAACTGGAATGGAAAATGAAAAGATGATAATAGCAACCTGCACTGTGATATTTCTTGTCAGTGTTCTTTACTATTTAGAATAGTAACAAATCCCATATTCATTTGAGTTTTTGAACTTTGGCCTTTACTTTGGTGCAAGAAGTTCCTTTCACTTTGCTTATTGTCTGTTTGCAATGAAAAACAATTAATGACCATACTTTGATATGATCATCTTAGAGTTGTATAGAGGGAGGATAGTTATGCAACTATTTATATATCTATGGGTTCAAGGAAGTTTAAAGGCTTGCTATTTGAATCCCGTGGAATGTAGCCTCCTTTCCCACAGGGAAATGAACATATACATGTACTTAATGTAGTTTAAAATAAAGCAACACCTGTTCGTAGAGGCACCTTCTATTCGAGGCATGTTTAGGTAGAGGGAAGGGGAACAAGAGCTATAAAACATAATTCTTGTCTATAAGGAGTTTACAGTTTAGGGGGGTTGAGGGCACTCAATGACTCAACAGGGATGAGCCTGATGCAGCTGGCTACAAGGTCACCCTTGGATAAACTCTGCTTTAGGAAAGACCAGCCTACTCTTATTCTGTTCAACTCTTTAATGTGGTGTCCAATAAACCTGAATATCAAGCTCAATGTTTGCAGAATATGAAATCAACATATATGCATCACTTGCATTTCTGCACATTAGCAATGAACAATCCGAAAAAGAAATTAGGAGAACAATTCCATTTACAATAGCATCAAAAAGAATAAAATACTTAGGAACAAGCTTAACCAAAGACATGAAAGACTTGTACACTGAAACCTACAGTGTTACTGAAAGAAATTAAGGAAGACATAAATAAATGGAAAGACATCTCATGTTCATGAACTATTGTTAAAATGTCCATATTACACAAAGCTATCTACAGATTTAATGCAATGCCTATCAAAATCCCCTATTTTTGCAGAAATGGAAGAAACGACTCCAAAATTGATATGGAACCACAAAGGACCCTCAATAACCAAAGCAAACTTGAAGACCTCACACTTTCTTTTGAAATGAAGTTTTCTTGTTATTGTGGGTTAAAAATCCAAAGTCCTAAATGTCCATAAATTATCCTCCTAAATTTACATTTTGGTTCATTCTCAGTGACAGGGCTTTCAGTGCCTGAGTGGCATTGAGGGCTCCTTCAATATCTCTAGCTTGGACTTCTGTCACTGACATGGTGTGGGCATCTCAGAGCCTTGACTCTTTTACCAGTTGATCAAGTCCCGCATGAACCATGCTCAGAAGGGCCCCACGCTTGCTTGCTTTCATGCTCTGCTATTGCTGTCTTGAAATTCTTAATGATTTTATCTTTGAACTTACGTTTTGTAAGTAAAATTTATGGGACAATAAAATATATGCATGAGCAGAGGAGACATGTGCAATATGTGTGTCTGCCACCATTCCTGCTGCCCCATTCACATCTAGTTTTCACCCTGCTTATGGTGTGCTTTCCATGACATGCTTATTTGGTACCCATTTGGAGTCTTACTGAGTTCCACCAGAATTTTGTGCTACTGGTCACATCCAAGACTAAGTGAAGGTGTTAACAGCTCCGGGAGGCCATGCTTTCCATCTGAATCTGAACTTACTTCTAACACAGAAAGAAAGCAGTTGTTTTTTAAGAAACAAGAATGTCCAAGGAATCTTATCATATCCTTTCTTACTCGTGTTACTTGCCAATATTAGCCAAACACTTCTGCTGAAAAAGATGACATATATGAAAAAGAGAACAGAGAACAACCCATAGAACCCATTTAGGGCTCACCCTAATCTAGTATGATGTCATCTTATCTCGATTCTAGCTGAAAAAAGAATTTACTTGGGCACATTCACAGGTTCCAGGTGAACATGAATTTGGGGAGGACACTATGCACCCCAGTGCAAATACTTTCAACAACACTTTTTCTTTGCAGTTTGAACAAGAGGCACTATAGTTTCATTTTGCACTGGAGCCCACACATTATGTCACTTTTTACTGTTAGAGCCCATGTTGGAAAAAGGGGCTTCATGAGACAGCCAAGTGAGTCTGTCAACTGAATTCTAGAATTACCCAGACTTACACACTTTGTTGCAGCAAGTTGGTTCCAGGCAAACCCATGTGAAAGGGGCGTGTCCACAGTGGAGCAGAGAACTTTTGTCTCTCTATCACCAGACTCACTCCCAAGATGAAGGAAAGAAGAGCTTAGCAAAGCATGGCCAGTTATTCTTCCTAACTTTGCCAGTCAAGTAGGTCACCTCACCCAGCCAGTGTCAGTGAATAGAAGAGCAGGGAAGTTAAAAGTTATACTAATCAAATTCCCTTCACATGGAGGTACCATTAGGAACGAGAAGGGAAATTGTCACTAATGCTTCCCTGGGTTTTTCAATCTCTTAACCCACTCAACTATGCCTTTAAGCCTGTAATTAAGGGAATATCGCTCTCCCTTCAGGAAAAAGAATAGACCTTTATCAGGACAGTCCTGCTCACACTTTTATGGGGCTACTCATTTGAGTGGCCTCCGGGAACTGCTGGTGGACGACTTAGAGTTTCATCCCAGAAGTCTCTGATATGGGTGAGAAATTGCATTAATTTAAATTAAGTCCAGGGCTACTCATATCCAATGATCAGAAGCAACTTTTTGTTCTACCAGCCATCCACAGCACAGCTAACCACAGAAAGTTGATGAGGTTAAATGACACACTAAGGTTAAATACATAAAAGCATCCAGTAATACAATTCAGAAATCATAGAAATGTTGCAAATTTGAAAGTACACCTTTGCCAGTATCAAATTCTTCACAGAGAAATTAAAAGGGCACACATTAAACGCTCTTATGAATTAAGGTCCCAAAGTATTAAAGCCCAATTTTGAAATCAAGTGTCCTTGTTACTGTGGGTTAAAAATCCAAAGTCCTAAATGTCCATAAACAATCCTCCCAAATGTACATTTGGTTCATTCTCAGTGACAGGGCTTTAACTGCCTGAATGGGACTGAGGGCTCCTTCAGTATCTGTAGCTTGGACTTCTGTCACTGACACGGGTGTGGGTCTCTTAGGGCCTTGGCTGTTTTATCAGTTTATCAAGTCTCTCATGAACCATGCTTTTAAAGAGTCTAAAGAGTTCCTAAGATACAATTTGATTTTACAGCACTATCCCCAAAATTTAAAAACAATCTCAAAAGCAAGCCAATCCCCTACTCCTAGAAGAGTGAAACTAGGCACATTTTTGTTCCCAGAATCCAGTACAGAATTCGACCAAAGAACATAGCAGAAACTCAATGGCATTTGAGAGAAAGATAAAGTCTCTTTCGTTTTAGCCTCACTAGGATGTCCATTAGTCTATGCCATTTATTTGAAATTTCTGACCTGCCAACTTAGAACCAGGAGGAATCTTTTAGCCTGACGTTGATTTGTCACTATGAATTTGCCATGTGCAGTGCACAGCCCTGAGCATCTGTCACACGTGGACTCTTGAGTTATCCTTCTTCATTGATGACCTTGTGGTTCACACTGCAGTACTGAACTGATTATGGCTTCTGTCGAGTGACATTACACCTCCAGTTCTGATGCGTAGATTTGACAGTCCTATGCCGCCATGGCCATTTTCACTGCCTCCTGCTATGGAACTGCGTAGACCAAAGGGCTTTAAGAGAACATTTCTTTCTCCAACATAATTGACAAATCCAGTGTCAGCTTGGGTCCACATGTAAAGGGAGTCACTTGAGCCTACGGTAGACCATATGTGTCAATGCCGACAAGTTCTACAAAACAGGTTTTCCTTACAATTGAGTCTTTGTCTCGGTCAAGCCTGCTTGGGAAAAACTGTACCTGAAGAGTAAGGCAAGGTGGACGGCTGCCTGAGACTTTCCTGCCCTGTAAACTCCTGCACACTCTCAAGTCAAGTGCCAGGTAAAGGTCTCTGTAAACTAAAGACCCTCCAGGTGCCTTATTCATTCCGCTCCAGGTATTGCTCAGTCACCTGCCACTCCCTAACGCCCCTTTCCTTTATGTCAGACTTTTACTTAAGTGGCTCTAAAGAAACAGCCCCTCTCCCACGCCATAAGCTGCAGCCATCAGCCAAAATCAAAGTATCTTACGGCTGGTATAGTGGGTTGGATGGTGGCCCCCAAAAGGATATACCCATGTCCTAATCCTTGACTGTTACCTCGTTTGAAAAAAAAGGTTTTGCAAATGTCATTAAGGATCTTGAGATGGGATTTCCATCCTATATTATCTGGATGGGTCCTAAATAGAATGACAATTATCCTTATTATACAAGAAAGGCAGAGGGACATTTGAGACAGACAAAAGAGAAGATACAGACACAGAAAGGGGGTGATGTGAAGACAGAGACAAAAACTGAGTGATGTGGCCTCAAGCCAAGGAAGCTGGCAACCACCAGAAGCTGAAAGAGGCAGGGATAGAATCTCCCGTAGAGCATCTGTAGGGAGAGCAGCCTTGCTGACACCTTGATGTCACACTTCCGGCCTCTACAACTGTGAGATAGTAAATTTCTATTGTGTTAAGCCTCCAAGTTTATTAGTCTCCTAGCAAGCACGGAGGACACTTATACAGCATGCATTAAACCTTTTCTAGGCTTCAGCAGCTTACTGCACAAACCTAAATATTTTCAAACAGTCGAAGGTCTCAACTTCCCACCATACATTAAAGACCAAGGCACTAGACTACCTTCCTTGGCAGTACCAAAATATTTTCCACATGGACATTTTCCTCTCCAAAATGTCTGCTCCTTTCTTTTTATTTCTCAGTGTTCCCAGGTAATGCACCAAATGTTAGGGTCTTTTCATTACCTTCCAGCAAGTACAATGCCTTAATTCCATTTGGTTTGGAATAAATTAGGAAATAAGAGAAAAGAGAAAAGATGGAGGGCCGAATATTCCTGTTACTGTGGATAACTCTGGCTTGAGAATCCAGTTTGAACTCAATGATCACATAATGGAACCCCAGAATTGGGCAGATTTATTAACTCGTAATACACAGAATGAGAGAAACAGTAGACACTCACTCACACTCTCAAGGGAGAGAACAGAATTAGTCAAGGCAAGCATGCTCACTTAATTCTTTTCAAGCTTTCTATATAAGTCACTTGATCACCCTGGGGCAGAGTCAGTAAAGAAGCAGGGCTGAAATGACCCTAAGAGCTCTCTTGACGGGACTGAGACATCAGGAGCAGGAAAGGAACATTCCCTCACTCCCCACCACCACACCCCCAGCAGTAAAAAATGATCATCCACATTGACAATGTAAAAGAAATCAGAAACTACGCTAACTCTGATTCACTCTTAGTATACCAACAGCTAATCAGGAGCCTTGTACAAAAGCATCTTGATTAGTTGCTAATAAAACTCTTTAGAAGCAGACCCCTCCACATGCCTCAAAGGGAAGATGCAGACCTGTATGCTTCAGGATTTTCTCAACAAAACCCCACACAATTTCTTTACTATTCCAGCCAAGTATGGCCTAGCCCTACTCTTATCCCTGTTTTTCTTGGTTTAGTAATAAAGAAACATAGATGGAAATAAAGAAGAGATATATCAGGTAGAAAGATATAAAATAGTGGGGAAAATAATATAAGTAAAGTCAAGTACCACCACCATTTACTAGAAGTGAACTTTGAGCACCAACATTAATATTTTTTCCTGTTATATCTGTAAAGTGATAATAAGTAATATGTACATAACAATTTTCAATTTAATCAAATCTCATTTTTATAACTAACTACTTCACAACAAATAACATGCTAAGGCAGCATCAATAGATGAAAACAGGTAGTCCCTGGCCCCAAGGAATGTTGCCCAGGAGAACACAGAGATATGTAAAAAATACAATAACCTTTTCATGGGAAAATTTTTCCAAAGTATTGACAGCAGAGAATAGGGTCATTTTTTATCAACCCAATTTTAGCATAAAATAAATTAGAAAGCCGGCTGGGCCTTTGCTGCAAAACGTGGGCTCCCCAGTCTCAGTTCATGGTAATATATTAACCACTGCTTAGATTCTCGACTTTTGTATTGTTCAGTCATCTTTGCCTGCTATTTTGGGTGTTCTTTGTTAGTTACCCGGTGACTTGCTGCCAGAATATGCTTACAGAGATTTTACTGTCCCTCTCTAGATTCAGCAGTTTGAGAACGTTAACTGTGCCTTGCAAAGCTAAATCTGCTATGGGATATATAAGGCTGGTCTCTCATCAGTTGTAATTCTCTGGTAGTTGCATTGTTAAGAGGAGTCATCTATTATTCCACATACTACATTCCAGAAGAAGCTAAAGCAAATGTTGAATGCATGCTTTCCAGGGCACAATACTGCACAGTCCCTAGAGTGTGATGACTTGGGACAGCTGCCCCAAGTCAACATTCAGGGGACTCAGCCATGCTGGCAGCTTGTCAGTGACTCAAGGAGCACCAGCTGGGGCCCTGTAACATGCTTGTACCACACTCACAGAGAAACAATCTTTTTTTTTTTTTTTTAAATAAATTTATTTATTTATTATTTATTTTTGGCTGTGTGGGGTGTTCGTTGCTACGCCTGAGCTTTCTCTAGCTATGGAGGGCGGGGGCTACTCTTTGTTGTGGTGCATGGGCTTCTCATTGTGGTGGTTTCTCTTGTTGTGGAGCCCAGGCTTTAGCCATGCGGGCTTCAGTAGTTGTGGCACATGGGCTCAGTAGTTGTGGCACACGGGCTTAGTTGCTCTGCGGCATGTGGGATCTTCTCAGACTAGGGCTCAAACCCGTGTCCCCTGCATTGGTAGGCGGATTCTTAACAACTGCGCCACCAGGGAAGTCCTGAAAAACACTCTTAACTTGCCTCCCTTTCCTGGAGTCACCAGAATCACCGCCTATTCCCTTTGTACCCCAGCGTTCCCACCACAGAACAAGGTTAGTAGGTTACCTTCTGATATGAATTGTATCCTCCATGTGAAGCAGTTGTTTCCTACGTCTGTTTAGGACACTTGCATTTTGATATTTTAATGATGTGATATCATTAAATATTACATAAATAGATGAAATATGAAGACAAAGAAAAGATTTGTTTCTAGTGAACAAGTCAAAAGCTTCCTAAAGTGTGAGCGATATAGCTGCAAAAGTGGGAAAAACTCTAGAAGAATTCTGCCCTCAGATTGCTTCCCCTTTATCTATAAGTTTTCATTCTCCTTTAAAGACACCTAAATCTCAGTTAATGTTATGGATGTTCTTTATTCAAGAGTGATGCCCTGTGCTCAAAAGCCTTGCTCCTATGTCAAAAGATTGGTCAACTTATATATGCTTGTTTTCAGTGAAACAAAATGTTTTTGGAAATTTTCATGTTTTGACTTGTTACTTTAACCTACTTTTTAACAGAGCAACACATGCTCCTGAGGAATAAGTTGGCTTGAACTGTACATAAATTCAGCTCATCTCTACTTTCTGTTTCATCACAACAAATAAAGAACTGTGCAGACTGCCCTTTCCTGCTGCCAAACTACAAACTGCCACTTTGTGATTTTGTTTTCACATCAAGGATACTCTTCAGCTTTAGCCAGATCCCCCCAAGCCATTTCCCCCTCACTTTCCAGATTAATTCGAGAGGAATGTGATCTATTCCAGCCCCCACAAACGTCACTGGGATGGTGCTAAGTTCATGTACACAGGGAATCCTCTGCTATTTACCCAAATCTCAAAAGCTCCCCTACCCATTGCCCCAGGCAATTCCCTAGTACAGCACCTGGTTCCTTCTCTTCTTTGCTTCAACCAGTGTTTATTGGGCACCTATCACATGTCAGGCTCAGCGCCAGGTACTAGGTGTGCTGCAGTGAATAAAATGTCTTTATATTGTCAACAACAGGTATGTAGTATGCGCAGAAGAGCAGTAGCTACGTCTTTTTGTCTTTTTCTTTTAGTTGATAAATTGGTAAACTAATGAAGGAGAATTTCCGTAGCACTTTTGACTTGGGAAATTGTTAGTGTATGTCATTACGTATGCATTTAGATATGGTATGTATTTATTTGCATTTCTGTGGAAATTAAAAGGGCATGTAATACTTTAGTTTAACCCAGGGGCTAACAAACTTTTTCTGTAAGGGGGTCAGAGAGTAGATATTTTTGGTTTTGTGTCACAGGGTGTCTTTCACAACTACTAAAGTAAGTAAGCTGTGACAGCATAAACACAGTCATCGATAATACATACATGAATGGGAGTGGCTGGGTTCCAATACAATTTTATTTATAAAAACAGGCAGTAGCCCTAGTTTGCTGACCCCTGGAATCTATTAAAATACCTTACTGCTTCTCCTACTAGCAATTAAACTTGCTTAAGCCTCTTCCGTTTAAAAAAAAAAAAAAATCCAAGTCCCACATCACTGCAAGTAGTTGTCTTGGACACACCATCTCTACCTCCCCACCTCTCATTCACCTCCAGTGCTAGACAGTCTGACCTCTGTGCTCACCGCCCACTGAAATTGCTCTTATCAAGGTCACCAACAATCTCTGTGCTGCTAAATCCCTGAGAGTCTCCAGTCCTCTCTTTCTTACTCACTCTCTCCACAGCTTAGAACACAGCCGGCCACTCCCTCCTCCTGGAAACACTCTCCGCTCTTAGCTTCCGAAACCTCACAGGATTCGTTTTCCTTGTACAATAGTAGCCACTCTT
Organism: Balaenoptera physalus; assembly: GCF_965194825.1. NCBI lineage: Eukaryota > Metazoa > Chordata > Mammalia > Artiodactyla > Balaenopteridae > Balaenoptera > Balaenoptera physalus. The sequence goes on from NW_028126069.1 coordinate 245,795, forward strand.
TCTGCCATCAAAGGCTTCTTTTCCTCTTGACAAACTCTAAATGGCAGAGTTGCTTAGGCCTCCATCCTGGGTTCTATTGTCTCTCCTTTGGGGACCTCATCCACTCTTTAGCTTCAAATGATGTACTGAAAACTCCCACATTTATTTCTGCAGCCCACATCTTTCCCGCGTTCCTGCCTCACATATCCAACGGCCCTCATGACATTTCAAATCTCTCAGGTGTCTTAAACATAAAGTGCTGAATAAATGAATGAGTTTCCCTGGTTACCCAAGCAGAGCCCAGAGGCTAATCGCTAACCCCTCCCTTTTGCTCACCTTAAGCATTCCCCAAATGTAAGCCTTCTCTTTCCTACCCATCTCCTGAATCTTTCCCTGGCTCTCTATACCACATTCCCAGACTACTACAGTTGCGTCTGGTGCTGAAATATTGAAATACTTCCATACTGGTTGCAAAGAGCTGCTAGTCTAAGCCCCGGTTGTGTTGGCCTCACCTCTGGGTTCCACCTGTCTATCCAGCCTGGCCCAGCAGAGAGACGTCTGCAGACCCTGCTCAGTGCTGAAGCTACCATCCATCCTGATGAGTTAATGCTCATGCCAAACTGATTGTTAAATATTTTAATATTACCTCTACCTAATAGCACTGTTACTAAAATATTCTGGCACTAGGAAATACTTTCTCACCCAGTTCACTGGAAAAGCCATCCAGCTGATCTCCCTACCTCTTCCTTCTGCCTTGTTCATCTCCAGAGTCTGCATAGCAGCCAGAATGATTTGTCTAAAATACAAGTTGATTGCATCTCTCCTCTACTTAAAACCTTTAAATATGGATAACCGTCAAGATAAAACCCCAACTCCCAGACCTAAATAGACATCTCTCCAAAGAAGACATGCAGATGGCCAAGAGGCACGTGAAAAGCTGTTCTACATCACTCGTGATTAGAGAAATGCAAATCAAAACTACAATGAGCTATCACTTCACACCAGTCAGAAAGGGCATCATCAGAAAACCTACAAACAACAAATGCTGGAGATGGTGCGGAGAAAAGGGAACCCTCTTGCACTGTTGGTGGGAATGTAAATTGGTACAGCCACTATGGAGAGGAGTATGGAGGTTCCTTAAACAACTAAAAATAGAATTACCATATGGTCCAGCAATCCCACTACTGGGCATATACCCAGAGAAAACCATAATTCAAAAAGACACACGCACCCCAATGTTCACTGCAGCGCTATTTACAATAGCCGGGTCACGGAAGCAACCTAAATGCCCATCGACAGACTAACAGATAAAGAAGATGTGCTACATATATACAATGGATATTACTCAGCCATAAAAAGGAATGAAACTGGGTCATTTGTAGAGACGTGGATGGACCTAGAGACTGTCATACAGAGTGAAGTATGTCAGAAAGAGAAAAGCAAAGATCGTAAATTAACGCATATATGTGGAACCTAGAAAAATGGTACAGATGAATCAGTTTGCAAGGGAAAAATAGACACAGAGGTAGAGAACAAACGTATGGACACGCAGGGGGGAATGGGGGAGGGGGTGGTTGGATGAATTGGGAGGCTGGGATTGACATATATACACTAATAGGTATAAAGTAGATAACTAATAAGAACCTGCTGTATAAAAAAAACAAAATTCAAAAAAAACCCCACAAAACCCACAACTCACTAATGAGGTTCATCAGGCCCTTCATGATCTGACCCTTTTTCATCCTGCAAATCTCACCTCCTCAGAGATGTCTCCTCTGAGCCCATCTTAAGCAGATTCTTCCTGTTACTCTCTCCTCACACCCATTTGTTTTCTTCATTGTATTGATCCCAATTTGACATTAGTGTTGATTTTTAAAAATCTTTTTCTCCTACTAAACTATTAGCTCCCTGAGGGCAGATACCATGTCTATCTTTTGCACTGATAGGCTCCTGGCCCCTGAATGTTTACGTTGATAAATCTGGCCCCCTGAATCCCTTTTAGCTTTGTTTTTCACCACTTTCTCCCTTGTAATCTGTAGTTTAGCTGTATGCACTCAACAAATATTCAATAATCATTTGATCACAAACTATTCTCAGTTCCTTCAACATTCCTTGTAATGGAATACTTTGCCTGGAATACTTTGCATCATTATGTCCTTTCCCCTGAACTCCTGCTTACCTTCCAGGTATCAACACTGTCATTACACCCTCCAGGACAGAACTCTTGATACTATAGTTAGTATCTAGTGCTTTTCTCACTAGATGGTAACCTTGTAGAAGGCAAGAACCGTTTGTCATTTTTCATAGTTGCATCGAAGGCACCTTGCTCAGTACATAGCTAATATTTAGCAGACCAATTCAGCCCTAAAGCAGACACCCCAAGTCCTGAGAGGGAGTCAGTGAATTTACATCCATTTGGGTGGCAATATACTATTTGTAAATGGGATATCTTCCCCCGAAGGTAAGGGTTTTTGCTTTCATGGGAAACATGGGAATTTTCCCATGAAAATTCACGGGAATGAATTTTCCCTTAGTGACATGCTTCTGTGATTTGCAGTGACTTCACCTGGAACTCACTGTTTGGCTTTATGGGCAGAAAGTGGTTCTTAGTGGGAAGTACAAAATATAGGTTACTAAAAAGATCTTTAGTGAGACTGGGTTTTGTAATGTCTTAGAGGACATAACAAGATAGCAGTTTCCCTTCTTTGAAAAATTTCTTTTTATATGTTCATCCTGAATTCAGTTAAAAAAACAATCTCTTTCCTCTGCTTGTTAATGGTGGTTTTCTGGTTTCATTCTTCTGGTCACATAAATATGTTATGATATAAACAAGCCAATGGTGTAATGAATTATTGCAGTCTTATTGTGCGAACGTTTTTACTAGAAATCTTGGGGGAAAAAGCTATTCACGCTCTGCATTTTTAAATCATGCTAATGTGATTAGTCATTATGATCCTACTTACTCTTCATGATGGAGGCAAGATGTCTAAGCATCCAATGTACTTGTGAGGGGCCTGATTAGTGCTTGAGACCCAATCAAGAAGCTGCTGATGAAGCTCACATAACACATTAAAAAGTTACTTAGGACAGAGGAGTTGATCGTTGCTTATATAAGATTGTATAACAAATAAAATAAGTGTAAATTGTCCTAATGTACATTTTTATTCTTCCATGAGAATTTCAACTGCTACCATAACCTCCGAATATATTTTGCCAGGATATGTCCAGACCACTGTTTTTGTAATCAAAGTGTGAAAGTGACAGAGTAAGCTGCTATTATTGTTCAATAGGAAAATTCACACATCCACTAAACATCACTAAACAGGTGTTTTCAGAGCCCAGACTTCAAAATAGTTCACCCATTCTAGCATTTTGATGTTGTAATCAAGCAAAATGAAAAACAGAAGAGACACATTTTGGTTGATTATTATCCTGCCAAATCAGATTGTTCCTGTTATTGTCTTACACAAACACCAAGCTCAGAGGGAGAAGTGGGGAGCAGGGAGAAAAATATGGGTGTGTGTGAGAAGAGAGAAAAGATGGTTTTAGAATCTTAAATGAGTCCAATAAATTGAAGACTTGCTTAACAATCTCAGAAACAAAAGTCAGTAGAAAAAGAAGGAGTGTAACACTTTACATTCAGTTTTTTAAAAGACTTTTTTTAGGAGTAGAACCCTCTTTTCAGAAGGAATCTTATGAAGAATCACAAATATATAAAACCGATAGGAAGAATAGTTTTAGTAAACATTGTATTAGTTCAGATTTATCATATTTATTCAAATTCAATGTAAAAACAAGCCTGTTGTGATGAATGCCAAAAATTAAAATTAGGGGATTAATGACAATTATCTTAACGTGAGCTTCAGCAACCAATTGATTTCTGTGATTTCTTACTTCTTGCATATTATCAAGATTTTTCTTGATTACAATGATAAACTGTTGGAAATGGTAAAAATAGAGTTTTTAAACAAGTTGCCTTGTGATCTAAGGGTACCATTCCATTTCTAAGTAACAAGGGGGAGCTTCATTTGTTCTGTGGGCTGTACCAAGAGAGTTAACCTGGTGAGGCCAGTAAGCATGTTGTTGGCCTCTCCTGTAGTAACATTTTGTATGTGACACCCTTGAATATGCCTTTTTAAAAAAATATATAGTTTTGTAGTAGTTAAAAATTAAGTAAAATTTGATAATGGCCATTCTGACTGGTGTGAGGTGATACCTCATTGCAGTTTTGATTTGCATTTCTCTGATGATTAGTGATGTTGAGCATCCTTTCATGTGTTTATTGGCAATCTGTATATCTTCTTGGAGAAATGTCTATTTAGGTCTTCTGCCCATATTTTGGATTGGGTTGTTTGTTTTTTTTGATATTGAGCTGCATGACTTGCTTGTATATTTTGGAGATTAATCTTTTGTCAGTTGCTTCATTTGCAAATATTTTCTCCCATTCTGAGGGTTGTCTTTTTTCTTGTTTATGGTTTCCTTTGCTGTGCAAGAGCTTTGAAGTTTCATTAGGTCCCATTTGTTTATTTTTGTTTTTATTTCCATTTCTCTAGGAGGTGGGTCAAAAGGATCTTGCTGTGATTTATTTCATTGATTGTTCTGCCTATGTTTTCCTCTAAGAGGTTTATAAAGTGTCTGGCCTTACATTTTAGGTCTTTAATCCATTTTGAGTTTACTTTTGTATATGGTGTTAGGGAGTGTTCTAATTTCATACTTTTACATATAGCTGTCCAGTTTTCCCAGCACCACTTATTGAAGAGGCTGTCTTTTCTCTATTGTATATGCTTGCCTCCTTTATCAAAGATAAGGTGACCATATGTGTGTGGGTTTACCTCTGGGCTTGCTATCCTTTTACATTGATGTATATTTCTATTTCTGTGCCAGTACCATATTGTCTTAATTACTTATTGTCTTAATTGGAGCTTTGTAGTAGAGTCTGAAGTCAGGGCACTGATTCCGCCAGCTCCGTTTTTTTTTTTTTTTTTTCCTCGAGATTGCTTTGGCTATTTGGGGTCTTTTGGGTCTCAATACAAATTGTGAAACTTTTTGTTCTAGTTCTGGGAAAAATGCCAGTGGTAGTTTGATAGGGACTGCACTGAATCTGTAGATTGCTTAGGGTAGTATAGTCATCTTCACAATGTTGATTCTTCCAATCCAAGAACATGGTATATCTCTCCATCTGTTTGTATCATCCTTAATTTCTTTCTTCAGTGTCTTATAGTTTTCTGCATACAGGTCTTTGGTCTCCTTAGGTAGGTTTATTCCTAGGTATTTTATTCTTTTTGTTACAGTGGTAAATGGGAGTGTTTCCTTAATTTCGCTTTCAGATTTTTCATCATTAGTGTATATGAATGCAAGAGATTTCTGTGCCTTAATTTTGTATCCTTCTACTTTACCAAATTCATTGATTAGCTCTAGTAGTTTTCTGGTAGCATCTTTAGGCTTCTCTGTGTATAGTATCATGTTATCTGCAAACAGTGACAGCTTTACTTGTCTTCCGATTTGGATCCCTTTTGTTTCTTTTTCCTCTCTGATTGCTGTGGCTAAAACCTCCAAAACTATGTTGAATAATAGTAGTGAGAGTGGGCAAGCTTGCCTTGCTCCTGATCTTAGAGGAAATGGTTACAGTTTTTCACCATGGAGAACGATGTTGGCTCTGGGTTTGTCATATATGGCTTTTACTCTGTTGAGGTAGGTTCCCTCTATGCCTACTTTCTGGAGAGTTTTTTTTTTTTTTTTTAATTTTTTATTTATTTATGGCTGTGTTGGGTCTTCGTTTCTGTGCGAGGGCTTTCTCCAGCTGCGGCAAGCGGGGGCCACTCTTCACTGCAGTGCGCAGGCCCCTCACCATCGCGGTCTCCCTTGTTGGGGAGCACAGGCTCCAGACGCGCAGGCTCAGCAGTTGTGGCTCACGGACCCAGCCGCTCCGCGGCATGTGGGATCCTCCTACACCAGGGCTCGAACCCACGTCCCCTGCACTGGCAGCAGACTCTCAAACACTGCGCCACCAGAGAAGCCCCTCTGAAGAGTTTTTATCATAAATCGGTGTTGGATTTTGTCGAAAGCTTTTTCTGCACCTATTGAGATGATCATATGGTTTTTATCCTTCAATTTGTTAATATGGTGTATCACACGGATTGATTTGCATATATTGAAGAATCCTTGCATTCCTGGGATAAACCCCACTTGATCATGGTGTACAATCCTTTTAATGTGTTGTTGCATTCTGTTTGCTAGTATTTTGTTGAGGATTTTTGCATCTATGTTCATCAGTGATATTGTCCTGTAGTTTTCTTTTCTTGTTAAATCTTTATCTGGGTTTGGTATCAGGGTGATGGTGGCCTCATAGAATGAGTTTGGGAGTGTTCCTCCCTCTGCTATATTTTGGAAGAGTTTGAGAAGGGTAGGTGTTAACTCTCCTCTAAATGTTTGATCGAATTCGCCTGTGAAGCCATCTGGTTCTGGGCTTTGGTTTGTTGGAAGATTTTTAATCACAGTTTCAATTTCATTACTTGTGATTGGTCTGTTCATATTTTCCATTTCTTCCTGGTTCAGTCTTGGAAGCTTATACCTTTTCTAAGAATTTGTCCATTTCTTCCAGGTTGTCCATTTTATTGGCATAGAGTTGCTTGTAGTAGTCTCTTAGGATGCTTTGTATTTCTGCAGTGTCTGTTGTAACTTCTCCTTTTTCATTTCTAATTTTATTGATTTGAGTCCTCTCCCTCTTTTTCTTGATGAGTCTGGCTAATGGTTTATCAATTTTGTTTATCTTCTCAAAAAACCAGCTTTTAGTTTTATTGATCTTTGCTCGTTTCCTTCATTTCTTTTTCATTTATTTCTGCTCTGATCTTTATGATTTCTTTCCTTCTGTTAACTTTGGGTTTTGTTTGTTCTTCTTTTTCTAGTTCCTTTAGGTGTAAGGTTAGATTGTTTATTTGAGATTTTTCTTGTTTCTTGAGGTAGGCTTGTATAGCTATAAACTTCCCTCTAGAACTGCTTTTGCATCATTCCATAGGTTTTGGGCCATTGTGTTTTCATTGTCATTTGTCTCTAGGTATTTTTTTATTTCCTCTTTGATTTCTTCAGTGATGTCTTGGTTACTTAGTAACGTATTGTTTAGCCTCTATGTGTTTGTTTTTTTTTTTTACGTTTTTTTCCCTGTAATTCATTTCTAATCTCATAGGGTTGTGGTCAGAAAAGATGCTTGATATGATTTCAATTTTCTTAAATTTACTGAGGCTTGATTTGTGACCTAAGATGTGATCTATGTTGGACAATGTTCCATGCACACTTGAGAAGAAAGTGTAATCTGTTGTTTTTGGATGGAATGTCCTATAAATATCAATTAAATCTATCTGGTCTATTGTGTCATTCTAAGCTTCTGTTTCCTTATTTATTTTCATTTTGGATGATCTGTCCACTGGTGTAAGTGAGGTGTTAAAGTCCCCCAGTATTATTGTGTTACTGTCGATTTCCTCTTTTATAGCTGTTAGCAGTTGCCTTATGTATTGAGGTGCTCCTATGTTGGGTGCATATATATTTATAATTGTTATATCTTCTTCTTGGATTGATCCCTTGATCATTATGTAGTGTCCTTCCTTGTCTCTTGTAACATTCTTTATTTTAAAGTCTATTTTGTCTGATATGAGTATTGCTACTCCAGCTTTCTTTTGGTTTCCATTTGCATGGAATACCTTTTTCCATCCCCTCACATTCAGTCTGTATGTGTCCCTAGATCTGAAGTGGGTCTCTTCTAGACAGCATATATACAGGTCTTGATTTTTAATCCATTCAGCCAGTCTATGTCTTTTGGTTGGAGCATTTATTTTTAATTTTTTTTTAAAGTATTAAAGAAAATAACGTTACTTAACATTTTTTTTTAATACATTTATTTATTTATTTACTTATTTTTGGCTGTGTTGGGTCTTTGTTTCTGTGCGAGGGCTTTCTCTAGTTGCGGCAAGTGGGAGCCACTCTTCATCACGGTGCGCGGGCCTCTCACTGTCGCGTCCTCTCTTGTTGCGGAGCACAGGGTCCAGACACGCAGGCTCAGTAGTTGTGGCTCACGGGCCTAGTTGCTCCGTGGCATGTGGGATCTTCCCAGACCAGGGCTCGAACCCGTGTCCCCTGCATTGGCAGGCAGATTCTCAACCACTGTGCCACCAGGGAAGCACCCATTATATAATATATACCACATCTTCTTCATCCATTCATCTGTTGATGGATACTTAGGTTGCTTCCATGTCTTGACTAATGTAAATAGTGCTGCTATGAACATTGGGGTACATGTATCTTTTCGAATTAGAGTTTTTGTTTTTTCTGGATATATAGCCAGGAGTGGGATTTCTGGATCATATGGTAGCTCTATTTTTAGTTTTTTAAAGAACCTCCATACTGTTCTCCATAATGGCTGTACCAATTTACATTCCCACCAACAGTGTAGGAGGGTTCCCTTTTCTCCACACCCTCTCCAGCATTTATTATTTGTAGACTTTTTGATGATGGCCATTCTGACTGGTGTGAGGTGATACCTCATCGTAATTATGATTTGCATTTCTCTAACAATTAGGCATGTTGATCATCTTTTCATGTCCCTATTGGCCATCTGTATGTCTTCTTTGGAAAAATGTCTATTTAGGTCTTCTGCCCATTTTTTGATTGGGTTGTTTGTTTTTTTGTTATTGAGTTGTATGAGTGTCTGTATATTTTGGAAATTAAGCCTCTGTTGGTCACATCATTTGCAAATATTTTCTCCCATTCCATAGGTTGTCTTTTCATTTTCTTTATTGTTTCTTTTGCTGTGCAAAGCTTTTAAGTTTCATTAGGTCCCATTTGTTTATTTTTGATTTTATTTCTTTTGCCCCTAGAGAGATTGACCTAAGAAAACATTGGTATGATTTATGTCAGAGAATGTTTTGCCTATATTCTCTTCTAGGAGTTTTATGGCGTCACATCTTATATTTAAGTCTTTAAGCCATTTCAAATTTAGTTTTGTGTATGGTGTGAAGGAGTGTTCTAACTTCATTGATTTACATGTGGCTGTCCAAGTTTCCCAACACCACTTGCTGAAGAGAACTGTCTTTTCTCCATTGTATATTCTTGCCTCCTTTGTCAAAGATATAATTGACTGTAGGTGTGAGGGTTTATTTCTGGGCTCTCTATTCTGCTCTCTATTGATTCATATGCCTGTTTGTGTGCCAGTACCAAACTTTTTTGATTACTGTAGCACTGCAGTATTGTGTGAAGTCTGGGAGGGTTATGCCTACACCTTTGTTCTTTTTCCTCAGGATTGCTTTGGCAATTCTGGGTCCTTTGTGGTTCCATATAAATTTTAGTATTATGTGTTATAATTCTGTGAAAAATGTCACGGGTAATATGACAGGGATCACATTAAATCTGTAGATTGCTCTGGGTAGTATGGACATTTTAATGATATTAATTCTTCCAATACAAGAGCCTGGGACACCTTTCCAATTCTTTGAATCACCTTCAGTTTCCTTAATCAATGTTTTATTGCTCTCAGCACATAAGTCTTTCACTTCCTTGGTCAGTTTTATTCCTAGGTATTTTTTTCTTTTTTGGATGTGATCTTAAATGGAATTTTTCTTTTACTTTCCCTTTCTGATATTTCACTGTTAATGTAAAGAAATGCAACGGATTTCTGTATGTTAATCTTGTACCCTGCTACCCTGCTCATTTGGTTTATCAGTTCTAATAGTTTTTGTGTGGAGTCTTTAGGGTTTTCTACATAAAGTATCATGTCATTTGCATATAATGACAATTTTACCTCTTCCCTTCCAATTTGGATACCTTTTATTTCTTTTTCTTGTCTGAATGGTGTGGCCAGGACTTCCGATACTGCATTGAATAGAAGTGGTGGCAGTGGGCATCCTTGTCTTGTGCCAGATTTTACAGGGAAGGCTTTCAGCTTTTCACTGTTGAGTATTATATTGGCTGTGGGTTTGTCATAAATAGCTTTTATTATGTTGAGATATATTCCCCTTATACCCTCTTTGGTGAGTTTTTTTTTTTACCATGAATGAATGTTGAATTTTATCAAATGCTTTTTCGGCATCCATTGAGATGAACATGTGATTTCTGTCTTCTCTTTTGTTGCTGTGGTGTTATCACAATGATTTGCATATGTTGAACATCCTGAATCCGTTTTGAGTTAATTTTTGTGTATGGTGTAAGACAGTGGCTCAGTTTCATTCTTTTGCATGTGGTTGTCCAGTTTTCCCAACACCATTTACTGAAGAGACTATCCTTTTCCCATTGTATATTCTTGGCTCCTCTGTCATAAATTAATTGACCATATATACGTGCGTTTAATTCTGAGCTCCCTATTCTGTTCCATTGATCTATGTGTCTTTATGCCTATACGGTTTTGATTACTACAGCTTTGTAACATAATTTCAGGTCAGGGAGTACGATGCCTCCAGCTTTGTTCTTTCTCAAGATTGCTTTGGCTATGGGTCTTCTGTGGTTCCATTCAAATTTCAGAATTGTGTGAGTTCTGTGAAAATGCCATTGGAATTTTGATAGGGATTGCACTGAATCTGTAGATTGCGTTGAATAGTATGGAGATTTTAACAATATTTATACTTCCAATCCATGAGCATGAAATATCTTTACACTTATTTGTTTATTTAATTTATTTCATCAATGTCTTATAGTTTTCAGCATACAGGTCTTTCACCTTCTTGGTTAAATTTATTCCTAGATATTTTGTTATTTTTGATGCAACTGTAAATGAATTGTTTTCTTAATTTCTCTGATAGTTTGATATTAGTGTATAGAAATGCAACAGATTTCTGTATCTTGATTTTGCATCCTGCAAGTTTACCAAATTCATCTATTAATTCTAACAGTTTTCTGGTGGAGTCTTTAGGGTTTTCTATATATAGTAAATTGTCATTTGCAAATAGTGACAGTTTTAATTCTTCCTTTCCAATTTGGATGCCTTTTATTTATTTTTCTTCCCTAATTGCTCTGGGTGAGACTTCCAATACTATGTCAAATAAAAGTGGCAAGATTCGGCATCCCTGTCTTGTTCCTGATCTTAGAGGAAATGCTTTCAATTTTTCATCATTGAGTATGATGTTAGCTGTGGTCTTGTTATATACAGCCTACATTATGTTGAGGTATGTTCTCTTTATACACACTTTGTTGAGAGATGTTGAATTTTGTCAAATGCTTTCTCTGCATCTATTGAGATGACTGTGTAATTATTATCCTTCATTTTGTTAATGTAGTGTACCATAATGACTGATTTGCACATGTTGGACCATCCTTGCATCCCTGGAATAAATCCCACTTGATCATGGTGTATGATCCTTTTAATGTATTGTTGAACTTGAGTTGCTAATATTACACTGAGGACTTTTACATTGATGTGCATCAGGGATACTGGCCTGTAATTTTCTTTCTTGTGGTGTTACTTGTCTAGTTTTGGTGCACCAGCTCTTTAAATCTTCTTCCCAAAGCAAGTCTCATGGCCACACTTAACTTCAAGTGGGCAGAGAAGTATAATCTTATCATATGCCAAGGAGAGAGGATGAGAATATTTGTTAACAGCTCTAATCATTACTATACCTGGGAAGTCAGAGGAAACACCTTTGATTATTACTCTATATTACTTTTATTGTTTGACCACTTTACAAAGAGCATATGTTACTTTATCATTTAAAAACACATTCACATGTAGATTTCGTATCTGTCCACAGATGAAGATTTATACTTTGGACTGTGGGGTGAAAACTGAGGAAATGCTACTGTCTGATTATAGTAACCTTAACTACAAGTTCAGTTTTAAGTGTCGGTAATAAACTTGTTTAAAAAAGGTTGTTAGCAGGGTTAATGTAATAAAGTAACATCAAATTCTACAAATGGTTTTCAGTTTTTCTATTAAGCTACACAGATTAGTCTAATAAACTGGCAATTATCCATCTCCCCATTGGCCTCAAAAATGTGATGCTGTCTCTTTTAGTCCTTAGAATAAATATGTGTATGTGCAACCTGGGTATTATTAACTGCAATTTGTAAAAAAGGAAACTGAACTGTGAGATACATAGCAGTTAATTCAATGGGCCATGATTTCCCCCCCAACACTTTATTTTAAAAATTCAAACAAATACAATAGTTGAAAAAACTTCTCAGTGCATACTCAGAAAGCCAACACTTAGAATCTATATTTAACATTTTGCTACGTTTGCTTCATCACATATATATTCACCTGTCTATCATCTATTGATCTTATTTTTTATTCATTTCAAAGTAAGTTGCAGACAGCAGTATCCTTCACCTCTAAACATCTTAATTAGTTTTCAGTATTTATATTCTATATTTTAAAAGTTAAGTTATATGTTAGAATGCACAAGTGTATACTTGCGTAAGTTCTAATAAATACATCCACCCATGTAACCAAAATCTCTATCAAGATATACAACAATTCCATTATCCCAGAAAGTTCCCTCACATTGGGCCTTGATTTGAAATTTCATATAATGTCTGAAACATTTATATTAACATATTTCCATACATATTTCCACACAAATGCAAGATTTTTAGAAATTTCATGTAATGTCTGAAACATTTATATTAACATATTTCCATACAAATAACCCAATGAAAGTTTAGTATTAGTTGTTTTGTTTGTTTGTTTTTTTAGACTGCAGGTTCTTATTAGGCATCAATTTTATACACATCAGTGTATACATGTCAATCCCAATCGCCCAATTCAGCACACCACCATCCCCACCCCACCGCAGTTTTCCCCCCTTTGTGACCATATGTCCGTTCTCTACATCTGTGTCTCAACTTCTGCCCTGCAAACTTGCTCATCTGTACCATTTTTCTAGGTTCCACATACATGTGTTACTATACAATATTTGTTTTTCTCTTTCTGACTTACTTCAGTCTGTATGACAGTCTCTAGATCCATCCACGTCTCAACAAATGACTCAATTTCGTTCCGTTTTATGGCTGAGTAATATTCCATTGTATATATGTACCACATCTTCTTTATCCATTCGTCTGTTGATGGGCATTTAGGTTGTTTCCATGACCTGGCTATTGTAAATAGTGCTGCAATGAACACTCAGGTGCATGTGTCTTTTTGAATTACGGTTTTCTCTGGGTATATGCCCAGTAGTGGGATTGCTGGGTCATATGGTAATTCTATTTTTAGTTTTTTAAGGAACCTCCATATTGTTCTCCATAGTGGCTGTATCAATTTACATTCCCACCAACAGTGCAAGAGGGTTCCCTTTTCTCCACACCCTCTCCAGCATTTGTTGTTTGTAGATTTTCTGATGATGCCCATTCTAACTGGGGTGAGGTGATACCTCATTGTAGTTTTGATTTGCATTTCTCTCATAATTAGTGATGTTGAGCATATTTTCATGTGCTTCGTGGCCGTCTGTATGTCTTCTTTGGAGAAGTGTCCGTTTAGGTCTTCTGCCCATTTTTGGATTGGGGTGTTTGTTTCTTTAATATTGAGCTGAATGAGCTGTTTATATATTTTGGAGATTAATCCTTTGTCCGTTGATTCGTTTGCAAATATTTTCTCCCATTCTGAGGGTTGTCTTTTGGTCTTGTTTATGGTTTCCTTTGCTGTGCAAAAGCTTTGAAGTTTCATTAGGTCCCACTTTTTTATTTTTGTTTTTATTTCCATTACTCTAGGAGGTGGATCAAAAAAGATCTTGCTGTGATTTATGTCAAAGAGTGTTCTTCCTATGTTTTCCTCTAAGAGTTTTATAGTGTCCAGTCTTATATTTAGGTCTCTAATCCATTTTGAGTTTATTTCTGTGTATGGTGTTAGGGAGTATTCTAATTTCATTCTTTTACATGTAGCTGTCCAGTTTTCCCAGCACCACTTACTGAAGAGACTGTCTTTTCTCCATTGTATATCTTTGCCTCTTTTGTCATAGATTAGTTGACCATAGGCGCGTGGGTTAATCTCTGGGCTTTCTATCTTGTTCCATTGATCTATGTTTCTGTTTTTGTGCCAGTACCATATTGTCTTGATTACTGTAGCTTTGTAGTATAGTCTGAAGTCAGGGAGTCTGATTCCTCCAGCTCCATTTTCTTGCCTCAAGACTGCTTTGGCTATTTGGGGTCTTTTGTGTCTCCATACAAATTTTAAGATGATTTGTTCTACCTCCATAAAAAATGCCATTGGTAATTTGATAGGGATTGCATTGAATCTGTAGATTGCTTTGGGTAGTATACTCATTTTCACAATGTTGATTCTTCCAGTCCAAGAACATGGCATATCTCTCCATCTGTTGGTATCATCTTTAATTTCTTTCATCAGTGTCTTATAGTTTTCTGCCTACAGGTCTTTTGTCTCCCTAGGTAGGTTTATTCCTAGGTATTTTATTCTTTTTGTTGCAATGGTAAATGGGAGTGTTTCCATAATTTCTCTTTCAGATTTTTCATCATTAGTGTATAGGAATGCAAGAGATTTCTGTGCATTAATTTTGTATCCTGCAACTTTACCATATTCATTAATTAGCTCTAGCAGTTTTCTGGTGGCAGTTTTAGAATTCTCTATGTATAGTATTATGTCATCCGCAAACAGTGACAGTTTTACTTCTTCTTTTCCAATTTGTATTCCTTTTATTTCTTTTTCTTCTCTGATTGCCGTGGCTAGGACTTCCAGAACTATGTTGAATAACAGTGGTGAGAGTGGACATCCTTGTCTCGTTCCTGATCTTAGAGGAAATGCTTTCAGTTTTTCACCATTGAGAATGATGTTTGCTGTGGGTTTGTCATATATGGCCTTTATTATGTTGAGGTAGGTTCCCTCTATGCCCACTTTCTGGAGAGTTTTTATCATAAATGGGTGTTGAATTTTGTCAAAAGCTTTTTCTGCATCTATTGAGATGATCATATGGTTTTTATAATTCAACTTGTTAATATGGTGTATCACATTGATTGATTTGCATATATTGAAGAATCCTTGCATCCCTGGGATAAATCCCACTTGATCGTGGTGTATGATCCTTTTAATGTGTTGTTGGATTCTGTTTGCTAGTATTTTGTTGAGGATTTTTGCATCTATATTCATCAGTGCTATTGGTCTGTAATTTTCTTTTTTTTTAGTGTCTTTGTCTGGTTTTGGGATCAGGGTGATGGTGGCCTCATACAATGAGTTTGGGAGTGTTCCTTCCTCTGCAATGTTTTGGAAGAGTTTGAGAAGGATAGGTGTTAGCTCTTCTCTAAATGTTTGATAGAATTCACCTGTGAAGCCACCTGGTCCTGGACTTTTGTTTATTGGAAGATTTTTAATCACAGTTTCAATTTCATTACTTGTGATTGGTCTGTTCATATTTTCTGTTTCTTCCTGGTTCAGTCTTGGAAGGTTATACCTTTCTAAAAATTTGTCCATTTCTTCCAGGTTGTCCATTTTATTGGCATAAAGTTGCTTGTAGTAGTCTCTTAGGATGCTTTGTATTTCTGCGGTGTCTGTTGTAACGTCTCCTTTTTCATTTCTGATTTTATTAATTTGAGTCCTCTCCCTCTTTTTCTTGATGAGTCTGGCTAATGGCTTATCAATTTTGTTTATCTTCTCAAAGAACCAACTTTTAGTTTTATTGATCTTTGCTATTGTTTTCTTTGTTTCTATTTCATTTATTTCTGCTCTGATCTTTATGATTTCTTTCCTTCTGCTAACTTTGGGTTTTGTTTGTTCTTCTTTCTCTAGTTTCTTTAGGTGTAAGGTTAGATTGTTTACTTGAGATTTTTCTTGTTTCTTTAGGTAGGCTTGTATAGCTATAAACTTCCCTCTTAGAACTGCTTTCGCTGCATCCCATAGGTTTTGGGTCGTCGTGTTTTCATTGTCATTTGTCTCTAGGTATTTTTTGATTTCCTCTTTGATTTCTTCAGTGATCTCTTGGTTATTTAGTAACGTATTGTTTAGCTTCCATGTGTTTGTCTTTTTTACGTTTTTTTCCCTGTAATTGATTTCTAATCTCATAGCGTTGTGGTCAGAAAAGATGCTTGATATGATTTCAATTTTCTTAAATTTACTGAGGCTTGATTTGTGACCCAAGATGCGATCTATCCTGGAGAATGTTCCGTGCGCACTTGAGAAGAATGTGTAATCTGCTGTTTTTGGATGGAATGTCCTGTATATATCAATTAAATCTATCTGGTCTATTGTGTCATTTAAAGCTTCTGTTTCCTTATTTATTTTCATTTGGGATGATCTGTCCATTGGTGTAAGTGAGGTGTTAAAGTCCCCCACTATGATTGTGTTACTGTCAATTTCCTCTTTTATAGCTGTTAGCAGTTGCCTTATGTATTGAGGTGCTCCTATGTTGGGTGCATATGTATTTATAATTGTTATATCTTCTTCTTGGATTGATCCCTTGGTCATTATGTAGTGTCCTTCCTTGTCTCTTGTAACATTCTTTGTTTTAAAGTCTATTTTATCTGATATGAGTATAGCTACTCCAGCTTTCTTTTGATTTCCATTTGCATGGAATACCTTTTTACATCCCCTCACTTTCAGTCTGTATGTGTCCCTAGGTCTAACGTGGGTCTCTTGTAGACAGCATATATATGGGTCTTGTTTTTGTATCCATTCAGCCAGTCTATGTCTTTTGGTTGGGGCATTTAATCCATTCACGTTTAAGGTAATTATCGATATGTATGTTCCTATGACCATTTTCTTAATTGTTTTGGGCTTGTTTTTGTAGGTCCTTTTCTTGTCTTGTGTTTCCCACTTAGAGAAGTTCCTTTAGCATTTGTTGTAGAGCTGGTTTGGTGGTGCTGAATTCTCTTAGCTTTTGCTTGTCTGTAAAGCTTTTGATTTCTCCATCAAATCTAAATGAGATCCTTGCCGGGTAGAGTAATCTTGGTTGTAGGTTCTTCCCTTTCATCACTTTAAGTATATCATGCTACTCCCTTCTGGCTTGCAGAGTTTCTGCTGAGAAATCAGCTGTTAACCTTATGGGAGTTCCCTTGTATGTTATTTGTCATTTTTCCCTTGCTGCTTTCAATAATTTTTCTTTGTCTTTAATTTTTGCCACTTTGATTACTATGTGTCTTGGCGTGTTTCTCCTTGGGTTTATCCTGTATGGGACTCTCTGCGCTTCCTGGACTTGGGTGGCTATTTCCTTTCCCATGTTAGGGAAGTTTTCTACTATAATCTCTTCAAATATTTTCTCTGGTCCTTTCTCTCTCTCTTCACCTTCTGGGACCCCTATAATGCGAATGTGGTTGCGTTTAATGTTGTCCCAGAGGTCTCTTAGGCTGTCTTCATTTCTTTTCATTCTTTTTTCTTCATTCTGTTCCGCAGCAGTGAATTCCACCATTCTGTCTTCCAGGTCACTTATCCGTTTTTCTGCCTCAGTTATTCTGCTATTGATTCCTTCTAGTGTAGTTTTCATTTCAGTTATTGTATTGGTCATCTCTGTTTGTTTGTTCTTTAATTCTTCTAGGTATTTGTTAATCATTTCTTGCATCTTCTCAATCTTTGCCTCCATTCTTATTTGGAGGTCCTGGATCATCTTCACTATCATTATTCTGAATTCTTTTTCTGGAAGGTTGCCTATCTCCACTTCATTTAGTTGTTTTTCTGGGGTTTTTTCTTGTTCCTTCATCTGGTACATAGCCCTCTGCCTTTTCATCTTGTCTATCTTTCTGTAACTGTGGTTTTTGGTCCACAGGCTGCAGGACTGTAGTTTTTCTTGCTTCTGCTGTCTGCACTCTGGTGGTTGAGGCTATCTAAGAGGCTTGATGGGAGGCTCTGGTGCTGGGTAGAGCTGACTGTTGCTGTGGCGGTCAGAGCTCAGTAAAACTTTAATCCACTTGAAGGTTGATGGGTGGGGCTGGGTTCCCTCCCTGTTGGTTGTTTTGCCTGAGGAAACCCAACACTGGAGCCTACCTGGGCTCTTTGGTGGGGTTAATGGCCGAGTCTGGGAGGGCTTACGCCAAGGAGCACTTCCCAGAACCTCTGCTGCCAGTGTCCTTGTCCCCACGGTGAAACAGAGCCACCCCCCGCCTCTGCAGGAGACCCCCCAACACCAGCAGGTAGGTCTGGTTCAGTCTCCCCCAGGGTCACTGCTCCTTCCCCTGGGTCCCGATGAGCACACTACTTTGTGTGTGCCCTCCAAGAGTGGGGTCTCTGTTTCCCCCAGTCCTGTCGAAGTCCTGCAATCAATTCCCACTAGGCTTCAAAGTCAGATTCTCTAGGAATTCCTCCTCCCGTTGCCGGACCCCCAGGTTGGGAAGCCTGACGTGGGGCTCAGTACCTTCACTCCAGTGAGTGGACTTCTGTGGTATAAGTGTTCACCAGTCTGTGAGTCACCCACCCAGCAGTTATGGGATTAGATTTTACTCTGATTGCGCCCCTCCTACCGTCTCACTGTGGTTTCTCCTCTGTCCTTGGATGTGGGGTATCCTCCTTGGAGAAGTCCAGGGTCATCCTGTCAATGATTGTCCAGCAGCCAGTTGTGATTCTGGTGCTCTTGCAAGAGGGAGTGAGAGCACGTCCTTCTACTCCACCATCTTGGTTAATCCTGGGCCTTGATTTGAACACAAGATCTGTCTCTAAAGTCCACAGTCTTTCCCACAACACTATGCTACTTCTTTTAAAAAGGCCCAATGTATAAATACATTAAGCAATAAAAATTCTAACGCTCAATAATTAAGGTAGCTGAAATATGGAAATATGAAAGGTAGAAAACACTAGAGATTCTCTCTACTAAATCCAGACAGCCTAGGTGTTTAATATCTGTAGCAGAATGACTGTACCACTTTCTGTTTACTAATTTCCACTGAATAAATAAAAATATCTACTTCCTTCCCCAAGAGTTAAAGAATGAATCAAGGAGGTATGGACATGACAATAACAACCATCTCATATGTTCATCTCTTATACCTTCAATTAAACTAATAATGCTTCGGGGCAAGACCATTTCTTAGGCTTGTAAGGCAAGCACTAGGTCAAGTGCTATACACTTTAGTGATTGCTATGAGAGGCAGGGAGGAACTGGAGAAAACACAAAACCTTTGGAATCAGCCAAATCTGGATTCAGATCTCTTCGTATTTATTTAGCTATAGAACCATGTACAAGTTAAGCTTCTCTAAGCTTCAGTGTATCATATGTAAAATGAGGCCTATATTTGGACTTCCTATCAATGTCAGGTTTCTCAAGTAGACGATCTACATGCAGACCCAGGCAAGAGAAGCCCCTACCCTGGACCTCAGGCTTTTGGGGGAATTTTATGTAACAGTTTGTTAATTTAACTTAGTATGTATATGGTATGTAGGTCTACATTTATATTTGCTCCAGATCCTGCAGATGTTACAAATGGGCCTGTCTGTATCTACTACTAATAACCTAACATGTGTATTGCCATATTCACTTTCAAATATTACCCTATTTAGTCACACAACATTACCATGAGTTAGGTTTCATTAATCCCATTGTGCAGATAAAGAAACAGATGTGGTGAAGAAACCTACCCAGCGCCCTTATCTTCTATCACCATATCACTCTCTTTTTAACTCCCAAATAGCTGAGCTTCCTTCTCTAACATATTATCAATATTTCACTCTCCAAGACAATATGCCCCTAATCCCTAAATCTACTCCTTATTTTCCATGACCTGTTGGTAGCACCTGATACTGTTAATAATTTTTCCTTTCTTAAAACAACTTTCCCTTTGGTTTCTAAGGCAAGACTATTTCATTTCTTCTCTTAGCTTTTGCTCTTTTTCTGTCTCCTCTTGTTAGAGTTTTGGTGAAGAATGAATAAGATAATGTTTTTGGAGACTGTCAGCATAAAGCATATATTCAATAAGGGGTAGGGTTTCTTTTTAACCTAAAAAGAGTAGCTACCATTTTTAAGAATGGTGTCAACTACTCTAGTTGGTGATACACACACATGCACACACACTATTCCATTTATCCTAAAAGCACCATACAATCGAAGTTCAGATTGGCTGACAAATTAACCTGTATTAGAAACCAGGCTCCAACAATTCCTAGGTTTAGGATACTAAGTCACTTAACTTCCCTGAGCTTCTGCTTCCCCATCGTGTAATTTTATAATGTTCTTGTGAGAATTAAACGAAACACAGGATATAAAAAGACAAAGAACATGGTACACAGTCAGTAAATGTTAAACTCCTTTCTCTTCTTGTTGCTACCAGGTGAATACATTAATTTTTTATCCTTCCCTTGTGTGCATTTCTAAAAACTAAGTCCTTGATCTCTTGACCTTCTTTCTGTACTCTATACCTACACTCTGTCACACTTGGGAGTCCAACTCCTCCAGAAAGATAGTTTTGAATTATCTGTGACCATTTCTAAGTGTGCAGGCCCACATCTCTAAGTTTTGCTAGTACTTTCTACTTGAGAATCCCACTGCATACCATATCAAACTCCTCCTTTCCCTCACAAAGAATGGAAAGCAAAAGACTGGGAGTGGGTGACATAAAATGTTACACAGACAAAATTGATAGGATGCATGATAAAGAAGCTAATGTTATGGTTTCAAGCTTGCCTGAGAAAATTACAAAACTGGAGATTCTCACAGATCATGTCCAAAATTTTCTCCCCTTTTCCTCATTCTTCAGACATGAAACTCTAATCCTTCTATTTCCCTAACCCACAAAGCCAAAAATGTTCCCATTCCATTGAATTCCCTTACATTTAAATGCTCCATTCATCTAACACCTAATAATACTCTGTCTTCTATTACCAATTTTCTTACATTTACATCTTATCTTCCAACTATGCTGTAAGTTCTTTAAGGCCAATAACCATCTCTTATACTTTTCGTATTCTTCATAATGCTAATCGACTACTGCTATAAAGATATGGTCAAGAATTCAGAAATTATAAATTAAGATGTTTTCAGACCTTTTTCTGACATGGAAGGAAAACTCTTCAAGTCAAAAGCTGTGATCCACAAATAGAGAAGGTGTGACAAACAGGAAATTTTCTATTTCTCTCTCATGGATTTTAGTTTTGGCTTTCAACAGAAAAAAAATCCTTTAACATATATTTCCTTAGCCATGTGTTAATACTTTATAAATTATTTCCAGGAACTGTACAAGCTTTTCTTCAAAAACTACTTATACCAGCATACTTTGGAGATACTGCAGGTTTGGTTCCAGACCACCACAATAAAGCAAATATCGCTATAAAGAGAGTCACACAAATTTTTGGTTTCCCAGTGCATATAAAATTTATGTTTATACTATTACTGTAGTCTATTAAAGTGTTCAAAGGCATTACATCCTAAAAAAACAATATACATACCTTAATTAAAAATACTTTATTGCTAAAAAATGCTAATCATTATCTGAGCCTTCAGCAAGTCATAATCTTTTTAAAATAGTAACAAAAAAGATCATTGATGACGGATCACCATAACAAATATAATAATAATGAAAAAGTTTGAAATATTTAAAGAATTGCCAGAATGTGACCGAGAGACATAAAGTGAACAAATGCTGTTGGAAAAAGGACGCCGATAGACTTGCTCCATGCAAGATTGCCAAAAACCTTCAATTTGTAAAAAAACACAATATCTGAGAAGCATAGTAAAGCAAAGCACAGTAAAACGAGATATGCCTGTATTTTCTAATACAGTTACTAGTCATTAATTTCTGTAGGAAAATAATTCCTAAAACTATAAGTCTCAAAAACCACACAATGTAGACTGATGTGCTATTTATTAAATATTAAATAATTTAAAAATTTTCAAAACCGAGATGATAAGAATACTTAGTCTAAAGTTTATTAAAAGAAATGGCTTTCTTCTTTGGTTGAATATATTTAATAACTGGGAAAATTTGATTAAATTAATTTTCTTTACTGTGATCAAAATAGAAGAACTGCAGGATAATAAAACTGATTTTGATTTGCTTATTTTACCTGAGTAGCTTTATCTTTCATGCATGAAGGGTAATGAACATGAGGATCTCGTGGCCACTGTCCTGTGAGATAAGGTCCTGTTATCGTATCCAAAGAAGAGGTTCGCCTTATTGTACCAGAGGTTCGAACTTGATGAGATTTTGGCCTGTCCACTATCAAAAAGTGAAAAAAGATTAGATTAGTCACTAATGAATAAAGTAAAACTTAAAATTATTTAACCCTCATGGTTTGTAAAATATCACTCTGTCAATTTTCCCTACAATATATATTTACCTTAATAGCCCTCCTGCATGATGTGATGAAATTTATAGACCCTCTCCCAGAGGAAAATATATTCACATATTAAATTTTGCACACACTTCCAGGGCTGTCAACCCTACAAAGCCCATCCATTTTAGAGACCTATTCTAAAACCTGTATAGCATCTCCACTGCCATTACTTTATTTAAGACTTCAGCATGTCTCAACTGCCAGTTTCCTAAATGCTATCTCTGCATCCACCCTAACTAAATCTTACAGTGCCACCTCCCTCCACTGCTTAAAAAAATTTCCATGGTTATTCACTGCCTTTAACTTAAAGCCCATTATTTTTCACAGTTCAGCTCCCATATACATCAATACTTGATGTCTTGCTACTCCTCCATAAATCCATGTTAACTACGAAATGCCATACAAACAAACTGCAACTTCCCAAATGTAAAACGCTCACTTCTCTGCCTCTATACCTTCTATTATCTCCTGCACCTAAAATGTTCTCCTTCCCTGTTCACTTGACAAAAACTTATCTTCAAGATCAGCTCAGGTGTCACACTGCCTTTGTGAAACCTTTCCCAATGCTCTTCTTTTCTCCATCTCTGTCCTTTTTAAAGATATATGCACTCTCCTCTGCTTGCCTGGAGCCCTAAATTTGTCTTTTTTCCCCAACTAGAGCATACGTTTGGTCCCTACAGATTGAAAAGAAGTTGATGCTCAATACTTATGAATTGATTCACAGCTACACAAAAATAACATGTATAAAGAATCTTATATTTTAATTCAGCTTCCTCATTTATGGATGAAGGATTTGAAGCCCAGAGGGATAAACTTAAATTGTCCAATGAAACAGAACTGCTACCAGGTAATAGAGGTAAAAAGGAACGAAGATATCCAGACATTCTACACAGTTCAATCAATCTACTATAATAATCTACTTCTCCTCTCCATATAGGTACCATAGGTACCTCTGCTGAAAATTAAAATGATCATACTGAACTCTATCGTTTCTTTACAAAGAAACTATAAAGGATTTTTTATACATGCATCTCAAATAAGTTACTACTAATGTGCATTGAATAATAAAATCCAGTGGATTACAAGCACCAAGGCTCAGTCTTACTCAGAGTTATATCTCACATCAAACAAAATGTCTTGCACATTACAGAGGGCCAAGAAACATTTGTTATTGAATACTGTCCTTTAACTACCCTTCTGAAACCAAAATACAAAATTGGGTTTTTTTAATCAGAAAACAAAAGAAAATGCAGCATACTGTGAACTATCGTATTATTTACATACAGTCGTCCTCAGTTCTGTGGGGGACTGGTTCTAGGACCCTCACGGATACCAGAATCTGAGGAAGCTCAAGTCCCTTACGTTTGGCCATCCACCTCTCCGGGTTCCACATCCTTGGACACAGAGGGCTGGAGGGCCAATTTTATCTTACAACTGCAGTTCTGATTTCTTCTTTGACCCAAGAGTGTTAGAGAAGATCTGAAAATTACTCAATTTCCTTCCTATCTTTATTACTTAGCTCTCATTTTATTTTGCCATAGGCAGAGAGTCTAGGACAATCTATGTCTAATCTTTGGGATCACCTGAAATTTTATTTGTGACCAAAAATCATGGTCAATTTTTATAAATATTTCATGAGTCACGGAGAACATATATTTTCTGTTTTCAGAATAGTTATTTTTCTTGTACATCAGCTGAAATAAAAATATAGAATATATTAATAAGAAAATTATTAGCTTTATCTGTCACAGACTTAGAGAACTACTCAAGTTTCTAAAGTACTCTTGAGATATAACAATTCTTTTTATCTCTTGCAATTTTTATCATTTAAATTTAGTTCTGGGGAATTCCCTGGCAGTCCAGTGGTTAGGACTCTGCACTTCCACTACAGGGGGCATGGGTTCAATCCCTG
The DNA here is from genome assembly GCF_965194825.1 of Balaenoptera physalus. Classification (NCBI taxonomy): domain Eukaryota; kingdom Metazoa; phylum Chordata; class Mammalia; order Artiodactyla; family Balaenopteridae; genus Balaenoptera; species Balaenoptera physalus. The sequence goes on from NW_028126069.1 coordinate 269,857, forward strand.
GTCATCGGGGAACTAAGATCCCGCAAGCTGCGCCGTGTGGCCAAAAACAAGAAACAAACAAAAAAAAGTTTATAGAAATTTAGTTCTGTATAATTTGGTTCCATATTGATTCATGACATCATCATTATGGCTTATATGCTTCACCATTGCAGTCTGTTCCATTTATTACTTTTAAGCTCTGTCAAATTGAACATTATCACCCCTTTATGCTTTCCTTCTATTATAATGTATCTGGTTTGCCTATTCTTTTATTTTCAATTTCTTTCAATCATGCTGTTTAGGTGCGACTCTTGTATACTGTATGTAATTAGGCTTTTTGAAAAAACTTTAGAGTAGGTCTTCTCCTTATAAAAGGTATGTTCATCCCACTTATATTTATTGTTATAACAAACTTGATTAAACCTGTCATAACTTTTTTCTTCCTCCTATAAATGCTTCCTTGCTAGTTGTTTTCTATGTTTTACTGTTTACTTCTTTTTCTCCTTCTTACCTTTTCCCCTACCATAGGTAATTTAGAAGATATGCAGATTGTTTTTAGTTCTATTACTAGGAGATACTTCTATTAATTCTTTTAAATATTTTTTCTGGCTATAAAAGCAATATGCACAAATTTTAGCAACTTTAGGAAACACGGAAAATTAACATGTCTCTCATAATCTGATTTATAATAATTTGTTTAAAACTTTTTAAAGTTACTTTACATTCCCTCCACCAAGAAAAAAAAAGACAAAAACAATTTATCCCTTGAAAAAGAACATTTATAGCAATAAAAAAGACCTACATAAAGGTCAGCCACAACCAGAAAATGAAAAGCCACTATATGCAAAAAAACTTGTGCCTGAACTTTAAACTGCTCCAAACTATTATGAAAGTTGTATGTAGTCTACCTATAGTTATTAAAACTCCTGTTAACTTGGTGAACAATAGGGATAATTTTTATGTTTTATAGTAAGTCTATAAAGAATCCATAAACAAGTCCCTTGATACATATAATATTCTAATCTATACTTTTTTATTATATTGTTAATAACTGGACCTTAGTCTATACCTTCCAAAGGATCCCATTTCTCCCCTTAGTGTCCATTCTCTCTGATTAGCTACTGTCAGAACTGTGGTCTTCAAGTTATTTTGACTGAGTACTCCTAATAGTAAATATCTAAGTATGCAGCAATATGTGCAGTTATTTATTTATAAATGAGGTATATATTATATGACTAATATGTTATATATAGTGTAAACCTAAGTAGAAATTTACACATGATATAAAAAATAAAAATATGTATGAAAAAAATGGAAGTTACATTTTCTTCCTGTATCTCATAAGTGGGTGGCCTTACTTCAGTGTGAAGACCACTGGGATAAGGGACTTTAAATTGGGTGCTCCCAAGGCCCAAGGACCAGTGGCGGTCATCAGCTTGGACTCTGAAAACCTAGGCTCCAACATTTGGTGTAGAAACACTCACCTTGTGCTGAGTATAAGAGGGGGACATTCTTACCAACGAGAGAGCCAAGAAACAGATTTGGCAACTTTTTTCTGGGACAGCGCGGACCGGAACTTCTGGTGTCATTAAATTCATGAGTTTTCTTGTATTGTCCCTTAACCAAAAGGAGCTTTTGTACTTTTAAATGTTGTATAAATGTGTTATATTGGGTGAGAGCCTGAGGTTTTTGAACTGGAAACTTCCTGAAATTTATATCTCCATGTGGTTACCATAAACATAATGTAATAAAAGGGAAAAATATGAATTGGGTGCTAAATTCAATCTACGATTGGCCAGTTAGCTCTAATTCTGTGATATAACGCTAATGCTTAATTGTGTTAAGAATGTGTAAACAAGCATCACACATTACCAATATCAAAAAAAACAAAAACGGTCTGCCTTAAGTAGAAAGAATAAGGTAGGACAACATGGTATCGATATCCTGTTATAAAATTCGCTCTACCAGGGACATCCCTGGTGGCCTAGTGGGGGGGAATCTGCGCTCCCAATGCGGGGGGCCTGGGTTCGATTCCTGGTCGGGGAACTAGATCCCACATGCATGCCACAAGTAAGAGCCCGCATGCCACAAATGGGAGCCCACATACCGCAATGAGGATCCCGTGTGCCGCAACTAAGACTCAGCACAGTCAAGATAAATAATAAATAAATAAAGAAATATAAAAAAAAAAATTCCCTCTACCAGTCATGATTTTTTTAAAAATTATAGTATATGAAGTAAATATACTTGAAAGGTTATATTTGAAACATATGCTTTAAAAGACTCTCGGAAGATGGCGGAAGAGTAAGACGCGGAGATCACCTTCCTTCCCACAGATACATTAGAAATACATGTACACGTGGAACTGCTCCTACAGAACACCCACTGAACGCTGGCAGAAAACGTCAGACCTCCCAAAAGGCTCTTGGTGCTCCAGCCAGGCATCAGGGCTGTGCCTCTGAGGTGGGAGAGCCAAGTTCAGGACACTGGTCCACAAGAGACCTCCCAGCTCCACGTAATACCAAATGGCAAAAATCTCTCAGAGATCTCCATCTCAACATCAAGACCCAGCTTCACTCAACGACCAGCAAGCTACAGTGCTGGACACCCTATGCCAAACAACTAGCAAGACAGGAACACAGCCCCATCCATTAGCAGAGAGGCTGCCTAAAATCAGAATAAGGCCACAGACACCCCAAAATACACCACCAGACGTGGATGTGCCCACCAGAAAGACAAGATCCAGCCTCATTCCCCAGAACACAGGCACTAGTTCCCTCCACCAGGAAGCCTACACGACCCACTGAACCAACCTTAGCCACTGGGGACAGATACCAAAAACAACGGGAACTACGAACCTGCAGCCTGTGAAAAGGAGACCCCAAACACAGTAAGATAAGCAAAATGAGACAACAGAAAAACACACAGCAGATGAAGGAGCAGGGTCAAAACACACCAGACCTAACAAATGAAGAGGAAATAGGTAGTCTACCTGAAAAAGAATTCAGAATAATGATAGTAAGGATGATCCAAAATCTTGGAAATAGAATAGACAAAATGCAAGAAACATTTAACAAGGACCTAGAAGAACTAAAGAGGAACCAAGCAATGATGAAAAGCACAATAAATGAAATGAAAAATACTCTAGATGGGATCAATAGCAGAATAACTGAGGCAGAAGAACGGATAAGTGACCTGGAAGATAAAATGGTGGAAATAACTACTGCAGAGCAAGATAAAGAAAAAAGAATGAAAAGAACTGAGGACAGTCTCAGAGACCTCTGGGACAACATTAAACGCACCAACATTCGAATTATAGGGGTTCCAGAAGAAGAAGAGAAAAAGAAAGGGACTGAGAAAATATTTGAAGAGATTATAGTTGAAAACTTCCCTAATATGGGAAAGGAAATAGTTAATCAAGTCCTGGAAGCACAGAGAGTCCCATACAGGATAAATCCAAGGAGAAACACGCCAAGACACATATTAATCAAACTATCAAAAATTAAATATAAAGAAAACATATTAAAAGCAGCAAGGGAAAAACAACAAATAACACACAAGGGAATCCCCATAATGTTAACAGCTGATCTTTCAGCAGAAACTCTGCAAGCCAGAAGGGAGTGGCAGGATATACTTAAAGTGATGAAGGAGAAAAACCTACAACCAAGATTAATCTACCCAGCAAGGATCTCATTCAGATTTTATGCAGAAATTAAAACCTTTACAGACAAGCAAAAGCTGAGAGAGTTCAGCAACACCAAACCAGCTTTACAACAAATGCTAAAGGAACTTCTCTAGGCAAGAAACACAAGAGAAGGAAAACACCTACAATAACAAACCCAAAATATTTAAGAAAATGGGAATAGAAACATACATATCGATAATTACCTTAAATGTAAATGGATTAAATGCTCCACCAAAAGACACAGACTGGCTGAATGGATACAAAAACAAGACCCATATATATGCTGTCTACAAGAGACCCACTTCAGACCTAGAGACACATACAGACTGAAAGTCAGGGGATGGAAAAAGATATTCCATGCAAATGGAAATCAAAAGAAAGCTGGAGTAGCAATTCTCATATCAGACAAAATAGACTTTAAAATAAAGACTATTACAAGAGACAAAGAAGGACACTATATAATGATCAAGGGATCGATCCAAGAGGAAGGTATAACAATTGTAAATATTTATGCACCCAACATAGGAGCACCTCAATACATAAGGCAAATACTAACAGCCATATAAGGGAAAATCGACAGCAACACAATCATAGTAGGGGACTTCAACACCCCACTTTCACCAATGGACAGATCATCCAAAATGAAAATAAATAAGGAAACACAAGCTTTAAATGATACATTAAACAAGATGGACTTAATTGATATTTATAGGACATTCCACCCAAAAACAACAGAATACACATTTTTCTCAACTGCTCATGGAACATGCTCCAGGATAGATATCTTGGGTCACAAATCAAGCCTTGGTAAATTTAAGAAAATTGAAATCGTATCAAGTATCTTTTCCGACCACAACGCTATGAGACTAGATATCAATTACAGGAAAAGATCTGTAAAAAATACAAACACATGGAGGCTACACAATACACTACATAATAACGAAGTGATCACTGAAGAAATCAAAGAGGAAATCAAAAAATACCTAGAAACAAATGACAATGGAGACACGACGACCCAAAACCTATGGGACGCAGCAAAAGCAGTGCTAAGAGGGAAGTGTATAGCAATACAAGCCTACCTCAAGAAACAGGAAACATCTCGAATAAACAACCTAACCTTGCACCTGAAGCAATTAGAGAAAGAAGAACAAAAAAACCCCAAAGCTAGTAGAAGGAAAGAAATCATAAAGATCAGATCAGAAATAAATGAAAAAGAAATGATGGAAACAATAGCAAAAATCAGTGAAATTAAAAGCTGGTTCTTTGAGAAGATAAACAAAATTGATAAACCATTAGCCAGACTCATCAAGAGAAAGAGGGAGAAGACTCAAATCAATAGAATTAGAAATGAAAAAGGAGAAGTAACCACTGACACTGCAGAAATACAAAGGATCATGAGAGATTACTACAAGCAACTCTATGCCAATAAAATGGACAACCTGGAAGAAATGGACAGATTCTTAGAAATGCACAACCTGCCGAGACTGAACCAGGAAGAAATAGAAAATATGAACAGACCAATCACAAGCACTGAAATTGAAACTGTGATTAAAAATCTTCCAACAAACAAAAGCCCAGGACCAGATGGCTTCACAGGAGAATTCTATCAAACATTTAGAGAAGAGCTAACACCTATCCTTTTCAAACTCTTCCAAAATATTGCAGAGGGAGGAACATTCCCAAACTCATTCTACAAGGCCACCATCACCCTGATACCAAAACCAGACAAAGATGTCACAAAGAAAGAAAACTACAGGCCAATATCACTGATGAACATAGATGCAAAAATCCTCAACAAAATACTAGCAAACAGAATCCAACAGCACATTAAAAGGAACATACACCATGATCAAGTGGGGTTTATTCCAGGAATGCAAGGATTCTTCAATATACGCAAATCAATCAACGTGATACACCATACCAACAAATTGAAGGAGAAAAACCATATGATCATCTCAATAGATGCAGAGAAAGCTTTTGACAAAATTCAACACCCATTTATGATAAAAGCCCTGCAGAAAGTAGGCATAGAGGGAACTTTCCTCAACATAATAAAGGCTATATATGACAAACCCACAGCCAACATTGTCCTCAATGGTGAAAAACTGAAACCATTTCCACTAAGATCAGGAACAAGATAAGGTTGCTCACTCTCACCACTATTATTCAACATAGTTTTGGAAGTGTTAGCCACAGCAATCAGAGAAGAAAAAGAAATAAAAGGAATCCAAATCCGAAAAGAAGAAGTAAAGCTGTCACTGTTTGCAGATGACATGATACTATACATAGAGAATCCTAAAGATGCCACCAGAAAACTACTAGAGCTAATCAATGAATTTGGTAAAGTTGCAGGATACAAAATTAATGCACAGAAATCTCTTGCATTTCTATACACTAATGACGAAAAATCTGAAAGTGAAATTAAGAAAACACTCCCGTTTACCATTGCAACAAAAAGAATAAAATATCTAGGAATAAACCTACCTAAGGAGACAAAAGACCTGTATGCAGAAAATTATAAGACACTGATGAAAGAAATTAAAGATGATACAAATAGATGGAGAGATATACCATGTTCTTGGATTGGAAGAATCAACATTGTGAAAATGACTCTACTACCCAAAGCAATCTACAGATTCAATGCAATCCCTATCAAACTACCACTGGCATTTTTCACAGAACTAGAACAAAAAATTTCACAATTTGTATGGAAACACAAAAGACCCCGAATAGCCAAAGCAATCTTGAGAACGAAAAATGGAGCTGGAGGAATCAGGCTCCCTGACTTCAGACTATATTACAAAGCTACAGTAATCAAGACAGTTTGGTACTGGCACAAAAATAGAAATATAGATCAATGGAACAGGATAGAAAGCCCAGAGATAAACCCACGCACATATGGTCACCTTATCTTTGATAAAGGAGGCAAGCATATACAGTGGAGAAAAGACAGTCTCTTCAATAAGTGGTGCTGGGGGGCTTCCCTGGTGGCGCAGCAGTTGAGAATCTGCCTGCCAATGCAGGGGACACGGGTTCGAGCCCTGGTCTGGGATGATCCCACATGCCGCGGAGCAACTAGGCCCGTGAGCCACAATTACTGAGCCTGCGCGTCTGGAGCCTGTGCTCCGCAACAAGAGAGGCCGCGATAGTGAGAGGTCCGCGTACCGCAATGAAGAGTGGCCCCCGCTTGCCGCAACTGGAGAAAGCCCTCGCACAGAAACGAAGACCCAACACAGCCATAAATAAATAAATAAATAAATAAAATTAAAAAAAAAAAAGTGGTGCTGGGAAAATTGGACAGATATATGTACAATTATGAAATTAGAACACTCCCTGACACCATACACAAAAATAAATTCAAAATGGATTAAAGACCTAAGTGTAAGGCCAGACACTATCAAACCCGTAGAGGAAAACATAGGCAGAACACTCTATGACATAAATCACAGCAAGATTCTTTTTGACCCAGCTCCTAGAGAAATGGAAATAAAAACACAAATAAACAAATGGGACCTAATGAAACTTAAAAGCTTTTGCACAGCAAAGGAAACCATAAACAAGACCAAAAGACAACCATCAGAATGGGAGAAAATATTTACAAATGAAGCAAATGACAAAGGATTAATCTCCAAGATTTACAAGCAGCTCATGCAGCTCAATAACAAAAACATGAACAACCCAATCCAAAAATGGGCAGAAGACCTAAATAGACATTTCTCCAAAAAAGATATACAGATTGCCAACAGACACATGAAAGAATACTCAACATCATTAATCATTAGAGAAATGCAAATCAAAACTACAATGAGATATCATCTCACACCGGTCAGAATGGCCATCATCAAAAAATCTACAAACAATAAATGCTGGAGAGGGTGTGGAGGAAAGGGAACCCTCTTGCACTGTTGGTGGGAATGTAAATTGATACAGCCACTATGGAGAACAGTATGGAGGTTCCTTAAAAAACTAAAAATAGAACTACCATACAACCCAGCAATCCCACTACTGGGCATATACCCTGAGGAAACCATAATTCAAAAAGAGTCATGTACCAAAATGTTCATTGCAGCTCTATTTACAATAGCCAGGACATGGAAGCAACCTAAGTGTCCATCATCGGATGAATGGATAAAGAAGATGTGGCACATATATACAATGGAATATTACTCAGCCATAAAAAGAAATGAAATGGAGGTACTTGTAATGAGGTGGATGGAGTTAGAGTCTGTCATACAGAGTGAAGTAAGTCAGAAAGAGAAAAACAAATACAGTATGCTAACACATATATATGGAATCTAAGGGAAAAAAAAAAGGCCATGAAGAACCTAGTGGCAAGACGGGAATAAAGACACAGACCTACTGAAGAATGGACTTGAGGATATGGGAAGGGGGAGGGGTGAGATGTGACAGGGTGAGAGAGTGTCATGGACATATATACACTACCAAATGTAAAATGGATAGCTAGTGGGAAGCAGCCGCATGGCACAGGGAGATCAGCTCGGTGCTTCATGACCACCTAGAGGGGTGGGATGGGGAGGGTGGGAGGGACGGAGATGCAAGAGGGAAGAGATATGGGAACATATGTATATGTATAACTGATTCACTTTGTTATAGGGCAGAAGCTAGCACACCATTGTAAAGCAATTGTTCTTCAATAAAGATGTTTAAAACAACAACAACAACACACACACACACACACACACACACACACACACACACAAGACTCTCACCATTGCTCACATAAGGAAAATTTCAAAGATATGTAGTTGTTAGTAATTTCCACGTAAATTATTTGAAGGGTTAAAATTCAAAATAAGTTTAAAAATTGGCAAGGATAGTACTCTTCCAAGATATGATTAGCCATAATAACCCCACTTAACCAAATATCAGTAGGGCCTTTTTTACCAACAGATTCATCATAAGCAGTGCGATTCTACTTTAACTTATTAAATAAGTTATTAAATAAGACGACTTATTCCTATTATCCAAACTATCATGGCAATGAGTTAGACTTTAATTGCCTCAACATCTAAGCTTTGATTCTCCCAAATTTTTTTTTATTTAATTTGCGGTATTATTGCCTACCAATTCAGGTTTTACAATTTAGTGCAACAATAAAAATCAACACTGGTTTTGCATTATAGTAGTCCCCTCTTATCCTCAGTTTCACTTTCCACAGTCAACCATGGTCTGAAAATATTAAATGGAAAATTCCAGAAATAATTCATAAGTTTAAGATTGGGGGGAAGAGTCAAGATGGCAGACTAGGAGCACATGGAATTCACGTCTCCACACAACTAGGGCACCTACCAGGCACCAGTGAGGGACCACAGACACCTAAGGAGAGGGGAGAAACCCCCAGTGACCAAGTAGGATGTGGGGCATGGGGGGAGTGAGAGGGGGAGAAGTGGAGGTGGGATGGGACTGGCGCCCCTGAGGGGTGGCTGGAGGAGGGGAAGGGATCCCACCCCCAAAGGTGGAAATTGGGGGACCACTGGGAGGGCAGAGGATCAAAAGGGAGCATGGCCAGGTCTCCCCTGCCCACTTGGGCCCCCGGGAGCCTGCTGAGATCCTGGTCCTGATCCTCTGCCCATGAATGTTCCCTCCAGCTGCATGGGTCCTGAGGGAGTGGGAGGGAGGGAAGGGAAAGCAAAAGTAAAGGCCAGACCTACTGGACTCAAACCCCTGAGGGGTGGCTGGGGGAGGGGAGGAGTTCCTACACCCAGCAGGACACACCCACGGTTAGGGGTCCAGCGGGGACTGGGGAGACCCCGGGAGAGATGGGGAGTGGGGGCGTGAAGGAATGGAAGGGAATGCGGCCAGTGCTCTCCCTGTCCACTTAGGCACCAGAGAGCCTGTTGGGCTCCTGGGCCTAATTCTCTGCCCTCAGAGCCTCCCTCCTGCTGCGCAGAGACCAAGCCCCATCCTTACACCCCCACCCAGGGCCCTACCTCTACACTCAGAGAACCCCTCCAATGAGCTGGGCCTAGACCGCACCCACACACCCTCACCCACGGCTTTGCCTCCAAACCCCAGAACTCCACACTCTGAAGGCCCTCCTTTGGACGTGCTGCCTCTCCCCTTCTGTAGGTCCTAAGTAGAGGCCCTGCCCGACACTTGAACATCACCCGCCCAGGCCACGCCCCCAAGACCTTTTCTGGCTGCATGGGTCCTAAGCCTAGGCCCTGCCCCACCATAACCCCCACCAATGTCTAAGTTCCAACCCTGCCTAAACTCCGCCCCCCATAGCTAAGGCTTTTTTTTTTTTCCTTTTTTCCTCTTTTAGATTGGGGTTCTGTTTTACCTTGTTGATTAATTGTTCTTCATTCATTTATATGTTTATTTTTTCTAATAAATCTTTTATTTTTCTAATTTTATTTTATTCTTTATGCTTTGTTATTGTTCTGCTCCTTTTTGGCTTGTTCCCCCACCCCCCTTTTTTCTTTTTCTTTTTTCTGTTACAGTTTTATTTTACCTTGTTGCAGTTGTTTCAATTATATTATTATTTTTCCTAATATATTTTTGATCTTTCTAATTTTATTTTGTTTTTTATTCTTTGTTATTGTATTGCTCCTTTTCTTCTTCTTCTTCTTTTTTTTTTTGCCATGCCACATGCCTTACGGTATCTGGTTCCCAGGCCACAGGTTGGGCCCGAGCTCCTGTGGTGGCAGCTCCGAGTCCAAACCGCTGGACTAACAGAGAACCTCAGACCCCAGGGTATATAAATAGGAGTGAGGCCTCCCAGAGGTCCTCATCTCAGCACCAAGACCCGGATTTATCTAACTGCCTGCAAACTCCAGTGCTGGATGCCTCAGGCCAAATAATCAGTAAGACAGGAATACAGCCCCAACCATCAGAAAAAAAAAAATAAAATGACAAAAAATATGTTACAAATGAAGAAGCAAGGTAAAAACCTACAAGACCAAATAAATGAAGGTGAAATAGGCAACCTACCTGAAAAATAATTCAGAGTAATGATAGTAAAGACGATCCAAAATCTCGGAAACAGAATGGAGAAAATAAAAGAAACATTTAACAAGGATCTAGAAGAACTAAAGAGCAAACAAACAGTGATGAACAATACAATAACTGAAATTAAAAATACTCTAGAAGAAATCAATAGCAGAAGAACTAAGGCAGAAGAACGGATAAGTGAGCTGGAAGATAAAATGGTGGAAATAACTGCCAGGGAGCAGAATAAAGAAAAAAGAATGAAAGAATTGAGGACAGTCTCAGAGACTCCTGGGACAATAGTAAACGCACCAACATTCGAATTATAGGGGTCCCAGGAGAAGAAGAGAAAAAGAAAGGGTTTGAGAAAATATTTGAAGAGATTATAGTTGAAAACTTCCCTAACATGGGAAAGGAAATAGTCAATCAAGTCCAGGAAGCACAGAGAGCCCCATACAGAATAAACCCAAAGAGCAACATGCCAAGACACATATTAATCAAACTATCAAAAATTAAATACAAAGAAAAAATATTAAAAGCAGCAAGGGAAAGGCAACAAATAACATAAAAGGGAATCCACATAAGGTTAACAGCTGATCTTTCAGCAGAAACTCTGCAAGCCAGAAGGGAGTGGCAGGACATATTTAAAGTGATGAAGGGGAAAAAACCTACAACCAAGAGTACTCTACCCAGCAAGGATCTCATTCATATTCAATGGAGAAATCAAAAGCTTTACAGACAAGCAAAAGCTAAGAGAATTCAGCACCACCAAACTAGCTTTACAACAAATGCTAAAGGAACTTACTCTAAGTGGGAAACACAAGAGAATAAAAAGACCCACAAAGACAAACCCAAATCAATTAAGAAAATGGTAATAGGAACATACATATCGAGAATCACCTTGAATGTAAATGGATTAAATGCTCCAACCAAAAGACACAGACTGGCTGAATGGATAGAAAAACAAGCCTGTCTATATGCTGTCTACAAGAAACCCACTTCACACCTAGGGACACATACAGACTGAAAGTGAGGGGATGGAAAAAGATATTCCATGCAAATGGAAATCACAAGAAAGCTGGAGCAGCAACACTCATATCAGATAAAATAGACTTTAAAATAAAGACTGTTACAAGAGACAAGAAAGGACACTACATAATGATCAATGGATCAATCCAAGAAGAAAACAAAACAATTGTAAATATTTATGCACCCAACATAAGAGCACCTCAATATATAAGGCAAATGCAAATGGCTTTAAAAGGAAAAATCGACAGTAACACAATAATAGGGGACTTTAACACCCCACTGACACCAATAGATCATCCAGACGGAAAATAAATAAGGAAACAGAAGCTTTAAATGACACAAGAGACCAGACAGACTTAATTGATATTGTTGGGACATTCCACCCCAAAGCAGAAGAATACACTTTCTTCTCAAATGCACACGGCACATTCTCCAGAATAGATCACATTTGGGGTGACAAATCAAACCTTGGAAAATTTAAGAAAATTGAAATTGTATCAAGCATCATTTCCGACCACAACACTGTGAGATTAGAGATCTATTACAGGAAAAAAACAGTAAAGAAAACACAAATACATGGAGGCTAAACAGTGTGCTGCTGAATAACCAAGAGATCATTGAAGAAATCAAAGAGGGAATCAAAAAATACCTAGAAACAATTGACAACAAAAACATGACGATCCAAAACCTATGGGATGCAGCAAAAGCAGTTATAAGAGGGAAGTTCATAGCAATTCAAGCTCACCGCAAGAAAAATCTCAAATAAACATTCTAACCTTACACCTAAAGCAACTAGAAAAAGAAGAACAAAGAAAACCCAAAATTAGTAGGAGGAAAGAAATCATAAAGATCCGAGCAGAAATAAGTGAAATGGAAACAAACCAAACAAAAGCAAAGATCAATAAAACTAAAGGCTGTTGCTTTAAGAAGATAAACAAAATTGGTAATCCTTTAGCAAGTCTCATCAAGAAAAGGAGGGCGAGTACTCAAATCAATAAAATTAGAATTGAAAAAGGAGAGATTACAACTGACACTGCAAAAATACAAAAGATCATAAGAGACTACTACAAGCAACTATATGCCAATAAAATGGACAACCTGAAAGAAATGGACAAATTCTTGGAAAAGTACAACCTTCCAAGATTGAACCAGGAAGAATTAGAAAATATAAACAGACCAATCACAGGTAATGAAATTGAAACTGTAATTAAAAATCTTCCAACAAACAAACATCCAGGACCAGATGGCTTCACAGGTGAATTCTATCAAACATTTAGAGAAGAGTTAACACCTCTCCTCCTCAAACTCTTCCAAAAAACGGTGGAGGGAGGAACACTCCAAAACTCATTCTACGAGGCCACCATCACCCTGATACCAAAACCAGAAAAAGATATCACAAAAAAAGAAAATTATAGACCAATACCACTGATGAACATAGACGCAAAAATCCCCAACAAAATACTAACCAACAGAACCCAACAACACATTAAAAGGATCATACACTATGATAAAGTGGGATTTATCCCAGGGATGCAAGGATTCTTCAATAAACGCAAATCAATGTGATACACCATATTAACAATTTGAAGAATAGAAACCATATGATCATCTCAATAGATGCAGAAGACTCTTTTGACAAAATTCAACACCCATTTATGATAAAAACTCTCCAGAAAGTGGGCATAAAGGGAACCTACCTCAACATAATAAAGGCCATATATGACAAACCCACGGCAAACATCATTCTCAGTGGTGACAAACTGAAAGCATTTCCTCTAAGATCAGGAACAAGACAAGGATGTCCACTCTCGCCACTCTTACTCAACATAGTTTTGGAAGTCCTAGCCACGGCAATCAGAGAAGAAAGAAATAAAAGGAAAACAAATGGGAAAAGAAGAAGTAAAACTGTCACTGTTTGCAGATGACATGATACTATACATAGAAAACCCTAAAGATGCCACCAGGAAACTACTAGAACTAATCAATGAATTTGGTAAGGCTGCAGGATACAAAATCAATGCACAGAAATCTCTTGCATTCCTATACACTAAGAACGAAAAATCAGAAAGAGAAATTAAGGAAACAATCCCACTGATCATTGCAACAAAAAGAATAAAATACCTAAAATACTCAAACAATCTTTGAATTTACAAGAGCTTAAATAAAAACATTTAATAAACCATTGAATAAAAAATTAATAGTAGCAATAAAATTGCTAAGATAAATACTCTAAAGTATGAAAGAAAATCAATTAAATAAATACTTATCATCATTACTTAAGCTAAACAGGCATCAGGAAAATAGTAATTTCATATGTAGTGAAACCAGGTAACCACTACCACTAAATAAAACTTGCTGAATGTCTACTACTATATATGAAAAGCACTGTTCCGTGTACCAAGAAGAATTACAAAATCAGTTTCAGACTCTCCTCAAGGAATTTACATTCTGGTTGAGGGAGATACAATATGTATAATTAAACTATAATATAAAGTGGTATATTATGGCACATGCACACCAATGAAGGACAGGAAGCAAACAATGCAAAAAATAAATGAGGCAGCAGATAGCTAGAATGATGTACTCCAACTACATCAAGGGAAACTTTCAAGTAGTAAGACTCTTACCATGCCACTTATAATCCTGTTGCTAACATCGTCTACTTAAATATTTGAGGATAAAATAGAGAATAACTAAATTCAGCAATAAAATATGATGGTTAGAAAAAAATCACATCTATTTCCAGTACTAGCATCATTGTTAGGACCAGAAAATGACTCCTCATGTAGCATTCTGTAAAAAGACTTGCTCATTATATCCATCTACAGGTTGTACTTTCCCCCTCCAATTCCCCTCCCTGATGAGGGAGCAGTGGTAGGCCTGCGGTTCCTCTGGGGTTCCTACTGAGGACTATACAAAATAATTATTGCTTTCTAACAGCCAATTGGAAATTTAACTTTAAAGTGATAATAGTATAATAGGTTTAAAAACAAGGAGCTGTATTAGATAACTCTGCATCTGAATAGCATACAAGGCATTACTCTAAATAGGCAAAACTGCTTAATATCTAACTGCCAGAGCACTGTAAGATGATGTTAAACTAATTGTTCCCAACAATTTTTACTTTAGTAGCAGTGACTGAAGATTGACTGGTTAGTGAGTTTGGAAATCTGATGGATTAAGAAGCTCATCTGAAGGAGAAAATTAACAAAGTTAAGTGGAATTTCTGCAAATTAAAAAAAAAGTTATTATTAGAAACTTTAAGAACTTTAGCTACAGAGAAATATGAAACAAGCCACTACGCCTTCTAAACCAACCTTAACAGGTGGTAAAGAGGATGCAATATTTTTGAGTGACATAATGTAGCCACACAGAATGTAAACTAACACACGTAATAAAAAGTGCTCACATTCTTTTCTTGGGCTTTAACACACTCCAACCTTTTTCATAGGTTCAGTGTGCATAAGTAACTAAAAAATAAAAATTGTTGATTCTCTGTGTTTAGCTCTCAAGAAAGATTATTCGCCAAAGCTCTCCATTAAACACTGATTATACAAGCAAAGCACATCTAAACTTAAGAAAGCATTTAAACCTTTTGAAAAAGAGCTATTATTCCTTCAACTACTGTGTAAAGACTATAACTGCATGAAACTTAGCCATTGTAACACCACCACCAAGAATAAACTGCTTCTTACTTTATTCAAAGTTGATTACCACTCTGAAGAATCCTCAAGCCATACATTTATTACAACTCTAAAGAATCCTCAAGCCATACAATTCAGCAAAATGCTTAAGATAACTAAGTAACAAATACCAATTTTTCCAGACCTTTCTACATAGAACTCACATTAAATAACTAGTTTTACATAAAAATATCACATTAACAAAGTTAGTCAGTAGTATCAAAACACATATATATAATATTTTGTCTTGAATTTAAGTTCCTAAAGTGTGTAAAATCTTTTTATGTTTTAACAATTATGTTCAAAAAGAAGCAGCCATTAAATCCCATAATGTGTACGTGTGTGTGTATGCCTTAAATCACCTAGTATTGATTAGAAAAATGTTAAAGAATGGTTAAAAAAAAAAAAAAGGCAATACTTTTTAGTCAGTACAGTGTCAACATCTGGGCATGTCTGAGAAGTAATGGCAAAAGCTTTCTAATACAGTCTATCACCCACAAATTAGATCTTGGGAGATCCTAGAACAAAAAGGCTCAAGGCCCTCAGGCATAGGTAGAGCTAAGCAATGGATCTCAAAGATGGGATCCTGAGATGTGGCTCTCTGTATAAGCATCACCAGGCAGCTTGGTAAACATGCACGTTACTGGGCCACACTCCTAGAGATTCTAATTTAGTAGCTATAGGGTGGAACCAGGTATCAACATATTTTTTTTTAATTTTTCTTTTCTCTCTCTTGTTAAAAAATTTATTTATTTATTTTTGGCTGCATTGGGTCTTCGTTGTTGCATGCGGGCTTTCTCTAGCTGGAGAGAGCGGGGGATACTCTTTGTTGCAGTGCGCCGGCTTCTCATTGCGGTAGCTTCTCTTGTTCGGGAGCACGGGGCTCTAGGCGCACGGGCTTCAGGAGTTGTGGCTCGCGGGCTCTAGAGCACAGGCTCAGCAGTTGTGGCGTGCGGGACTAGTTGCTCCACGTCATGTGGGATCCTCCTGGATCAGGGCTCGAACCCGTGTCCCCTGCACTGGCAGGCGGATTCCCAACCACTGCGCCACCAGGGAAGCCCTCAACATATTTCTTAAACCAGACCAAATTGATTCAGATGCATCATCAGCCTTGGGAACCACTGAGGTCCTAAAGCAATGTTTCTCAAAGTGTTAGACATTTGTTAAATATGCTCAATACCGGGCCCAATTTCTCATCAACAATGTGAGACGCTCTGCTAGTGGGACCAAACAATGTGAATTTTAAATACGTATCTCAAGTGAATCTACTGGTACTACAAGCTTCAGAACCTATGTCTAAAGGATTGGGACTAGATCCTTTAGAGTTGCAGGTGCTCACAAATAAAATCATTTTGTTGATTATAATCTACTCCATTTAGAGGCACTGAAAGTTTGAATATAAATCCAAGAAAATATCCTGCTGCAAAAAAGTCAAACAATTCTTCGAAATCTGCACTTAGCAGCTAACCTTCTAGAATCTAGTAAACTTAAACTTCTAGTCATCTCCTTCAAAAAGGTCACTTTCGAAACTGAGTGCCAGCCATGACAATAAGAACCTTCAAACCTAAATACAAAGCACTCTAGACAGAATGCTTAGGAATGCTTTCTTAGAAAGATGATATAACAGACAAAAAGTTCAATACAGCTTCTTTGGAAAGATTCCCTCCCACCCAAACAGGGCATTTTGCACACACAAGTTAACTACAATAAAATTTGCTTCCTAAAAAATACAAGAAATTCTGAAAAAATACATTAAGTACGTCCCTTTTTATAAAATCAAAGTGTCAAAGAAAAATTAAATAAAATATATAAGCAGAGTAAAATTTAGATTTTAATAATTAATTTGATTAAAGAATTTAAGCCTGAGTCTCCACATATTACAGTATTTTATAGACTGTTTATTTAAAACCTTTATCTTTTAAGAGAAAATAAGTGTTTCATGGTGTCTGAATTTGCTCCTTCATATGATAATTTCAATCCTTATCACTGAAATCAAAATAACAAATTCATGAAGCAGAGACTGAATATAAGGCATTAAGTTGCTTTTCTTCAACTTCAAAAAAACCTGAAATGATATAGTTCCTAATTTAGTGATCAAAAATAACCAAAAGTAAATACGGGTAGAGAATATCTTGCTATTGATTCACTGAGGTTAAGCATGAACTTAACTAAAGGTCTGTTTTGTTTTGTATTTTTATAAATCTATTTACTTTTTATTTTTATTCTGGCTGCGTTGGGTCTTTGTTGCTGTGTGCGGGCTTTCTCTGGTTGCGGTGAGCGGCGGCTACTCTTCATTGCAGTGCACGGGCTTCTCACTGCAGTGTCTTCTCTTGTTGAGGAGCACGGGCTCCAGGCGCGCGGGCTTCAGTAGTTGTGGCACACGGGCTCAGTAGTTGTGGCTCGCGGGCTCTAGAGCGCAGGCTCAGTAGTTGTGGTGCACGGGCTTAGTTGCTCCGCAGCATGTGGGATCTTCCCGGGCCAGGGCTCGAACCCGTGTCCCCTGCATTGGCAGGCGGATTCTTAACCACTGTGCCACCAGGGAAGCTCCTAAAGGTCTGTTTTGTTCATAGAGATTTGCTTCAGTATTTCTGTATTGAGAGTTACTTCCTTGAAAGTTATAGTTTTACATTTATTATCACTGTTGAAGAGTCTCTCCTTGACCAAACTTTAGTCAGGCTCCTCTGAACTCTCTCCAATTAGACCTTAACTTTTGGGCTTCTGTGTTCATCTCTGCATTGTCCAATTTTAGCAAGAAACCTACTATGTCAGTTTAACCAGAATCCCCCACCCTCAATATTGATCACGCTGGATATCTGATTAGGTTCCTCATCTCTACCATCCCCCATGTAATATCTGACCACCTGGCCTGCCTTCATCAACAATCCTGTTTAGGTCTGTGTAGCCAGAATCCCCCTTATTTTCATGTTTCTTTCCTCTTAGTAATTTTTACCCCACCCTTCTACTTGGCTATACAGCCCCAGTTCTCCTAGTTGTATTCCAAGTTTGAGCCCAATCTCTCTCCTCCACTGCAAAACCACATTGCAGTGGTCCCTACAACTATCGTGATAGTCTCCCTGAATAAAGTCTGCTTTACTAATCTTTATAAGTGTCATGAACAATTTTTTCTTAAACATCACTACCAACATTATGAGTAATTTTCTCCTTGCCTCTCGGTTACAGAGAGAAATTTTCAAAGTAAATCCCTCCCCCACCACCAGGAAAAAAACAAATTTAAAGAACTACGTAACTAAGAATAAAAAAAGTAGAAAGGAGGAGACTGGTATACATCTCTAGCCAATCTAATGCACATTAATACTGATCATCTAATAGAATTATTGTTACATTCAGTTTTCCAAAATCAGCACAGTCTAGGCACCTCACCAACGGCCTTTATGGGCCTTTCTTGCTTAAAATATAAGAAGATAAAAAGTTAGCCAAATACATGGGCCACATAAAATAAAATCATCAAAATCAAATGAACTTCAGATGAGACAGGAAGGACACCAGATCTGAATATGCATCTGAAATAAAACTGAAGAGCAAAAGCTAAAGCCCTCTCAGTGTGAGCAGATTCTGAAACACTAATCAAGACCTGGAATCCTGCCATAGAAGCAATCTAGAAAACATGCCAAAATGACCATATGGCTGCCCTGCAGAAATCTGGAAAGGAACCAGTCAAGAAGCTGACAAGAGAAACAAACATGCTTCTCACCAAATGAGGCCTGACACAGCCTGGAACCTGAGGTCTGTCAAGAAAAGCAAACAAAAAAATGTAGTCAAGCAGCCATTTAGGAATGATTCTTCTCTAGGTTATAGCTCACTCAAATTTGTGTCAAATGATACATAAATTGAGATACAACATTTGGAGGAAGGCCTTCAGCCTGTTTTCAAAGTAAACCCAAGAGAGTATCTTCTTGTATCAAGGTTGTAAAAGAAAACTTCACCAAGATGGCCATGAAGGCTGGTGACAAGCACTGGAGGAATACACAACAAATTAAGATGGAGTTCTGACATCTGGAATATATCTATAAAGAAATTACATATATGGCAGCTGAGATGCTAAAGATTTTTAAGTTCATTTTTTTTCTGGTGGAAAATGGTATTTCTTTAAGGAAGCCTGGCAAAGTCATAATTAGTAGAAGAACATTCTATAAACTTTATGAACTTCCAATGAATTCGATTAATAGAGCTTCCAAACATCTGAAATCTTACATAACTAATGGTCTCAAATGTTAAAGAAATAACCACAAAATATTAGCAACTATAAAACAACCAAAATAAGATGACCAAAAATGGATATTAATACAGTAAGTGAAAGGAAAGCAAATATTCCTTAACCAGAAGGCAAAATGTTTAACAAAATTTTGTTTCAAAGCACTTAACTTCCAGTTAAAGCAGCGGTAGAGCTTAGAAAATTTTTAACCAAATGAGACAGATCCACTATTATATCCCAATTAAAAACAAAAAAAACTAACAAAAAAGACTATAATAAAGGCTACAGAATGGGCTATATCTTTACCACAGTATGACAACCAATATTACTGATCAAACTCCTTGATTTTTAAAGTAGGGAAAACTGTGATCTAATAGTTCAAAACAAGCTAAAAATATTCTTTAAATGACAGAAGCAACGAAAAACCTCAGAAGGAGAAAAACTGAAAAATGTTGTGTTTGAGAACAAGGAAGATATGAAAAGAGAGGTGATCAAACTGAGGAAAGATTTAGAAATACAAGAAAAACTTATTTCAGGAATGAAGACTAAGTTAAGAAGAAGCACAGTGGGTTAATGCCTTACCAAAAGTACAAAATGGAACATAAGACAAATTTTAGAATTAAAAAAAAAGAAGAGGTAAAAAGATTTTAAGAGACAATAATTAATATGTAACATAAGCAAGACTGTCCAATATATGTTTAGTAGGAGTCCCTGAAGAAGACCAAAGCAACAAAGCAAAAAATACTAAAAACTATAATAAAACTCTCCTGGAATAAAAGATAACTTCAAACTACATATTGAAAGACTATACATGTATCTGAGAAAATGATACAGCCCAAATCGAACACATTTTAATGAAGCTAGAGTGACCTTCAAGTATAAAAACCCATAGATGAAAACTTCTTATAGTCTTGTATATTCTTGCTACATAATACATGAGAACTCAAGGAATATTGTTCCCATAAGTCTGTCCTGAAGAATCTACCAGAGAATAAGCTTCAAACAACCAACAGCTTGGAAAGGAATTAACATAAGGGCTCCTGGAATGTGTGAGCCATTCAGGTAGTAACTTTCAAAGGGGAAGAGAGTAGCAGAATGCTCAATATCTCTCAGGTAAGTTCTCCATCATTCCATGAAAGAAATGACCAGAGAAGGATTGGAAATTCATATAGTTATTCTCTCAGCACATCTGTAAGACTACGAATTTCCAGAATATCTGATAACCAAATGTAGTTATTAAAGTTCTTATAGAACCAGATATATATATATATACATATATTTTTAAACATTTTAATATTCCTCCAATATTTTATTGTGTTGACTCTGAGAAAAATTAATGTTAGTCTTAGAGAGGTATACTTTCTTCCTAGGTAACCTAGTAGAGAAATTAGCTCCTGCCCAACCTCGTGAAGAAACTAATTGAAATGGGGCATCCATAGTCACTCCATTAATAGAATTTTTCCCCATCCCCTTCCTCTAGAGCTGGCAATTACAGAGTAAAGTTTGAAAGTCAATCCTACAGAAGCCTGCAGCAAGAACCAGGAATGGATCAAGGAACGGGAATTCCTCTTACGGGGAAAGGTGGAGTTTACCAGGGGAAAAGGTAGAACAATGGGCTGAGGGACTTGAAGAGAGAGTCATTTGGAAAAAAACAAGATGGAAAGAAGCCTTGAAGAGCACCTTCACCTTGCAAGGAGCTAAATCAATAAGGATCTGCTTTTTGAAGGAACAAAAGTAAGCAACCTCTGTCCACATCATCCCAGTATCTATGGGACAGGTCAATAAAGAACAAAAAGTCCTCAAATAATTGTCAAGACCAAGAAAGAACTGATTGACTATTAACATTATGGAATCAGGGTCTTACCACTATTACAAAAGGACAACCAAATTTTACCATGTAATACAAGATCTTTATGATGAAATCTGTATGAGGACTATAGTTCCTCTGATCCTGAAAAAGAGTCTGAAAATTATCAGCTTTCTCATCTCTTATTTGAATAAAGAATAATGACTTAATATGGCAGAGAAAGCACAACAGTCTCCTAGACAAGTAAATATCTCTTCTTAAATCTAGACTGAAAATTTGTAGAATTCTAAATCCAAATACATTTTAACAACACACAATTTATAGTGAAAATAAGATTCAAGCATTTAAGTCTAAGTTATAAACATTTTGTTTAGGTAATAAAACCTACAGATTAGCTCATAATAGCATAATAATAGGGTAAACAGTTAACTCCATGGTTAAGTAGAAAAGGTTAAGGAGAAAGGCTTAGGAAAAGAGTAACTGCTTAACCTCAAAAAGATATGACTGCTAGTCAAGCTAATTTACTGATGGTAGGCAAATGATAAACAGAACTCTGAACTGAAAATACATCTGGATACCACGGATTTGCTTCATGCAAAAGAATCTAGTAAATTAAATCTAGCCGACCAGCTGTATTTTCCCCCACATTGTGTCTCCAAATCCAGCAATGGTGAATATATTGTTGACTGGGAAATATATAACTACACTTCTGTAGAATAAACGCAAAATCAATAGGCTCAACAGAATGAAGGCTTCAGAAATAAGGAAACACAGATGTTTATTCTAGCATTTACTTTCATAAATATTGACAGCAAAGAATCAAATATGTAGCTGTGAAGCAGTAATATATCCAAAATTGGATGCTTCATTAAAGCTGGATATGGCCCAAAGCTGCAGGAAAACATCCTGAAGGAAAACGTCTTATACAAATGATACCTTTGTAGAGGCCATGGAGTAAAACAGAACATGGTAAAAACCAGTTCCGTGTTTGCATACACAGGACACCTTCCACCTCAACAATTCTACAAATATTGTGCATAAAAGGTTGCCAGGAAACACTGCCAAGGACTGGGATCAACTTCAGAAAAAATGAAATAAAACTACTAGCGGCATGACTAAGTGTAGGGGAAAAGTGTCATAAAATATTTTAGAAGAGCATCATATTTTATTCCTCCAGAACAGGCATAGAACTGGCCATTATAATCTTAGCCAAAAACAGTCTATTGATATTACTGATTGAACTGGACTTCAATCAAAATGGCACTGCCCAGGAGCTACAAATGGACTGAAGTCACAAAGTTCCAGAGTTTGTTATTAGCATCTAAGTTAATTTTTTCCCTTAAATGATGAAAGAACATTGTTCAATCCAAAAGCCCAAGAAATGAGCGAACAAATATCAGACTACACTTTTGGATATAGCTTGAATCATTAACAATACCTACAATAGCTAGGGCATTTATAATAAAAACCTGAACAACACTTCCAGATGTACTAAAAAGACTCATCTCAACATGGGAAGAAAACAAAACCACACTATAGAAAAGAGATGGGTCAACTGGATTTTTGTCTGCCTTTTTTTCTCTATTCTTTCCTTCTTTACCTCTGACCAGAATTTTTTAAATCCTTTCTATGTAGTGTTTGAGACAGGACAAGTACGAACAATATATAGTCAAACATTATGAATAATACAGTTAACATCTTTTTCATGGATATGTCAAATCACTCATTTATCTGTCTCTTCCCCTGCCCCATATTTTAGCTATTTTACTTTCATTTAAGAATGAAATAAGAAAGCGAAACCTAATATGATTCACTATTTTGTTTATACTTAAATGATAAATGTAAAACTTATCTACCAGAGGGTAGGCTCCTTCCTAAAAGTAAAGCTCTTGTCTTTTTCTGTTTGTTTCTCTAACACCTAACACAACTACTCTAGTTTTGTTGAACCTGTGGATATCAGTTATCCATCCTTTCCTTACTTTTAAATAAATTAATACTCAAAAACTAGAAATCACCTGGCATATATTATGGAACTCATTAGCAAAGTAGGCTTCCTGGAAGAGCCTCAAATAGAATGGCTCCACGTTTCTTTTTAATATTCTGTATGTGAGGCTCATCTAAAATCATTGTGAATAAAGTGCAAGACAGTGACAAAAATAACTTGAACTCAGATCTCTATCATCCCATTTTCCACATTTACATAAAAGGCTATGATTTCCATGCTTAGGTATTTCACAAACAGCTCATTAAACAGGTTCATATAATAAATAACTCTTCATATAGTGCATAGCCAAGAAAAATAACATATTTATATAAAATAACAAGACCACTTAATAAGACCACTAAACTTCGTGTCCTGCCAGGCACTCTGGGAGACAATGGATTTATTTCCACATGGCTATCAATTCTTATAATGTCTCCAAATTTTTTTGAAAATAGTTTCTTAAATTATTAATCAAAGAGTAGTTATAGCATCTTCAGTTAATGAAATAGCAAATTATATAAAACTAAATACATTCCACCAAGATCACACAATCGAACTTGATGAAGGATGTCTTGCATACTGACAGAAGCACTGATAACAATGAACCACACTTGCCTATGTGATGGATCACACGAGGTAAGAGTGAGACTCCCAAGGTGAACTTTCAAAGTGGCTCCAGTAGTAGCAGCTGGTAGACCACCTTTCTTTAAACTGTGAGGTGCAGTAAAGTTGCTAATGCTAACAGCTACAAGTTTTTAAAATTCGTGGCTTATCACAATAAAAACCCAATGTGTATCTTCCTGGCTGACAGATGGCCTTCTATATGATCATTCCGGGATTCAGACTTCCTTCATCTTGTAGCTCCACCATTCCTCCAGGGCCTTGGTTGGAGTCCTCTGCTAGATTCTCTGCTTCCAGCTGGCAGATGAGGGAAGAGAATGAATGACCAGGATCAAACTAGTGCTTTTTTATTGAACACAGATGAAAATGTTATATATCACAAAGCCTTATCTAATTGTAAGGAGGGGTAGGAAAAAGAGTCTTGATGTGGGCCAACAGGGAGACAAAACAGGGTTTGGTGAATCCTTAGAAGTCTCTACTATAGAAGGGCTTAACTCCCTTTGTCTGAATTATCTTGGAGATGGTTTGAGCCAAATTTTAGAGTAAGTCTTGCTAAATTATTACAATTGTCACCATAAATAGAATGATCTAACTTAATCTAATTTACAGTAATCATTAGATTACCTTCCACTGACACGGAATCCTTGCCTGACAAGGAACAAGTATGGAGCTATTGAAAGATAATAGCATTTTCAATACAAAGTGAGTTCAGTTTACAAAGAACTTGAGGTACACCATCGAGGATGCTGAGGTGAGTCTTTTATGTCAAGCAAAGGATTGTGAACTGCAGAATTTTTTTTTTTTAAAAGAAAGACTATGTTTATAAAGAAAGACTGTGCAATGGGTCAATTAGAGAGGGGAGACTAATGGTGGGGGAACCACTTAAGAGGCAGCAGTTCTAACAAATCAAGCAATAAGTAATAACGGAGCCGTGAGGGGATGGAAAGAAGCTACCAGATTCAGGACATAATTCTAAGGAGATGGGATAAGATATGGTGATCAGTAGGATGAGAGAAATGAGAGAGGAGGAAAAGTTAATAATTATGCTGCAAGGAAGTTAAGAACCCAACCCAATGATGCTCTGGGTCTGAAAGTCTTATTAATAAATTATTGATTTTCTGTTAGTAGCACAGAAAAATACACTAGGCCACTTTTTCAAAGCATGTTACCTAAGGGAGTATGATATATTCTACGTGAAACATCAGTGGAATATACTTTAAATTAAAACTTTTTATACAAATAGTAACAAGATCAGCAAGAAGGTAAAGAGCATGAGCAAAACATCCAAAGACAATTATAATGATATTTTAAAATATTTGGATATGTAGACTTGCAGGATGTAAGCATCATGTCTGTTTTAATTTGCTATATACAGTTACCACCTAGAAGAATACCCACTCCAGTCAGTAGAAATGCAATAACGACAGCTTTCAACACTTCTTTCAACTTTGAATCTAAATACCAACATAATATTCTGCTCAAAAATCACAAAGCCAACTCCAGCAGAGAAAATGATCATACACTTACTAAGAAAATTAAACTGTAGATAACTGGATTGTCATTCTAAATTATGTTAGATGATTCAGAAAAGGGAATTTATATGTAAACTGATTAATTTCTTTCTCCAAATCCATCCAACAACTTTTTACCAAATCATCCTTAAGTAAATACGTCAAAGAGTTCAGCATTTAAGACATGCCTCCTGAAGGAAATATAATTGTATTATAAATAGCAAATTTCCCCATAACCACAAGGAAGATGTTCAGAATTCTCATCTAGTTAGTTGTCCATTGGTTTTATCTTACATGAGATAAGTAAAGTCCCTAAGTCACTACCAGTTAGTATATTAAAATTACTTATAGCATTATGAAAAGATGACCATGAATTTCTACTCTACACGGAAAAAGTATCAGGAGCCAGTGATTATCCAGTGATTGCTGAGAAAGGAATGCAAACTTTACAGCATTCTCTCTTTTATACACATACATGCACACCACACACACACACACACACACACACACACACAGATATTGTGTAGGCCTTAGGTATAATCAAATTAGGTGACCAATTAATTTTTTTAATCTGTACACAAATTTTTTTAACATTTTTATTTGTAACAGACCCAACCTTAACCAAAATGTCCTCCACTAAGTGATGGGTAAGGAAACTGTGGTACATCCATACTGTGGAATATTGCTCAGCAATAAAGGGTAACAGACTATTGATACTCTGAACAACTGTGATAGATCTCAAGGGCATTATGTTGAGTGAAAAAGAGCCAAGCTCAAAAGGTCACATAGTGTATGATTCCTTTTATCTAACATTCTCAAAATGACAAAATTATAGAGATGGAGAACAGATCAGTGATTGCCAGGGGTCAGGGTGGTAGGGGGAGGGAGTGGTGTGACTGCAACGGGCAGCACGAGGGAGATCTGAGTGGCATCTGACATCTGTGATAGAACAGGTCTCTATCTTGATTCTCCTGGTGGCTACACAGATCTACACATGTGATAAAATGACACACACACACACACACACACAGTCACACACACCAATATAAAAATCCTGGTTTGATGTCATACTATAATTTTGTAAAATATAACCGTTAAAGGAAAAGTGGGTGAAGGATACGTGGGAGCTCTCTGTATTGTCTTTGCAACTTCCTGTGAATGTATACTTATTTATTGACTTTTAAATTTTTATTGGGGTAGAGTTTATTTACAATGTTGTGTTAGTTTCAGGTGTACAGCAAAGTGAATCTGTTATGCATATACATATATCTACTCTTTTTTAGATTCTTTTCCCATATAGGCCATTACAGAGTATTGAGTAGAGTTCCCTGTGCTATACAGTAGGTCTTTATTAGTCATCTATTTTATATACAGTAGTGTGTATATGGGTGACCAATTAATTTCTTCGTCCTTAAGTATATACAGAAACTTTAAGTGAAAATCAGACTGTAGGATTATACAATTATAAATAAAATCATAATCCACAGTACTAATCATATTTCTAGTCTAATTATGCTTACTTATTGCCTTGTCCTCCTGACACTGATAACAGTAGAAGGTTTGGTGAAAGTTTTTCATCAAGGAAGAAATATTTCCTCCATTAAGCTGGTTAGGAACAGTGTGGTAGGAAATTATAACTCAAGTAATAACTGTTTTTTTATAAGGACAAAATAATCCAGAAAAAAACTTGGAATATTTATCTAATTTGAAAGCATACCTTTCCACAGAGAAATGTGAGAAATAAAATCATTAGTACATATGAATTCTTTCCCTTTTAGGGGTTCACTGAATACAAAATTTCTTAGAATTTTAAAACTCAGACTAGGAAGGAAATGGAAAAGATCTATTCATGTTCATTTATAACAACTTCTTAGGATATTAGTTAACCCTGCTAAATGTCAGTAGAACATTTTACGTAGCAATGAGAAATTACACTATTCTGTAATATATTTTTACAACCTCAGATGAACCTCAATCTTGTGTAACTGACTTCCTAAAAAGTTTGTGTAAATAACACTTTGCTAAATCGAATAATTTTACTTGCAGGTAAATGTAGATATTCTCTAAAGCAAACAACCACCCCAGAATCTGCTCTACACTTTAAAATTTTTACATTGCAATAAAGAACAAATTAATATGTAATTTATATTCTCATTGCTTGTTTAGTATAATCATGATCTTTCTGACAGATCTAAAAACATTTAGATTTTTAATTGAAAATGCCCACCAAATTTTTGGCATGATGGTTTTTTGAATTTCTCCAAATATAACAGCTTCAGAAGCTGATTCCATGTTAATCCCACCATGCTAGGCCAAACTTTAGCAGAATATTATAATATGTCCAGGCAGCAATATAGCTTAGACCTAGATGTAATATAGAAACCACAAGGTAATGCTCTCCTAAGCTTCCTCTAATAAGGGAAAAACACATATAAACAAGTATTTGGTATTCAAAAAAGAATACCAAGAAGTGCAACCTAATCTTGAAAGATAAGCATAGAACATAATAATTCCCAAATGAAGTCCAAACCTCAGAGAAAATAGTGGGTCAAATTCTTGGCAGATTTTAAATGACTTGACCTTGTTGAGAAAAATGAACGTGAGCACCCCAATTGCACCTAGAATGCGTATTCTGGGAGGGTTAAACGGAGCTCCTCAGACATAGCGGGGACTCAATAAATATTTATTGTGTGAAACGGGGAGAAAATGCATTAGTTTTACTCATCAACATACTGCCAACAACTACAATACCTGAAAACAAAAATTTCTTGAATGAACAGTTATCACTGAAATTACATTAAAGCTACACTCATCTTTGGCCATGTGTTAACCAAAAAGACAAAGAGTGGGCAAATGCAATCAACTGACCAGGTGTTTTTCAATAACAGGTCACTTCAATATGCAAAGAAAGAACAGAATTTTAAAATAAATTTTTTAAAGCTATCTGATCAAAATATTGCAGAATATTGTAGCTTTTTTCCAAAACCTGATTTCTGAGCGCAGTCTAAGTCCCTAATTTACAATGCTAATGAAACTGTATTTAGCAATGTTTGCTAATCCCTGTTTAGTAAGTATTAGACACTTAAATGAAATAACCTGACTTTAAGCAGGAAAAGGACAGTTGATTCTTTTCAGGGAGATGCACCAGAGTACCTCCAAAACACTTTGGAAGAAAGAAAATGACACTGTCACAGAACACTCAAAAATATCATAATTTGTTGATAGACTACCAGTTAATATATAAACAAATCTGTATTTTACTATGATCCTTTTCCACATTCGTGGGAAGATCATTTCACAGGTTTACATAAGTATAGCAAAGTTCTTTAAGGTAACTGAGCAACTGAGCTCTACTAGTTTTTGTTATCTTCTAAGATACAAATATTACTTCATTAATCCAACTTATAAACTGATGTATTTCACTAGTAAAGTAATTACACAAGAAAAGTCATGAGAAACTTCATCACACAGACTCTATATAACACTTTCAGTATCATAACAATAACAATAAAAATACCATTTCTAATGTTACTTATGAAAGGATTCATGGTCCACACTGACTATCAAAGAGGGCTTAGAGTAAGCACAAGTGACACTGAAAAACGCCACTACATCCTGAAAGAAATTGTTAAAATGGAGATTGAAATATCTTTTCTATTATACATCACATCAGCAAACCTAGAAAATGGAAAAGAGCCCAAGGAGGCATAAATTGAGAAGATACTGCACCTTGCTGCTTTGCCATGAGAGTGAAATATAAAAAGATACTATTTTGAATGCAGCTAAATTATCAAAAAATGGTAAAAGTTATGAATCACAATGTTATGGTTGAATGGAGCCTTATGATGCTTTATTGTAAATGTAAAGCTTACGTTATCAAATAGGAAAATGCAAAAGACTCATTCTACCCAGATTTTAAGATTTCATGTGAAAGGCAATTTTAAAAATTAAATCTAAGTTCTGTCTTAACAAAGTGGTACGTACTTTCAGGACCAAGGGGAAGGCTTACTAATGACATAATAAGGTTTTGAAGTGCTATGACATATTTATATACATATCTGAGGCCTGAATCACTGGGAATACCTGCAGCTATTTTAAGTTCTATGGACCCTAGAGTTGAGTTCCATTTAGCTTTCTCTTCACACCCCACCAAAGCTAATTTTGGCCTTTCTGTGACTTAACTGTATAAGCAATGGGATAACCCATTGTGCATGCTTTCCTGCCCCATAATTAATTGGGTTCCAAAAGCAACTCTCACCTGACCTGAGGTCGGGATGTAGAGAGTTACACGGCCCTTTGGGCCTTCTGTGCATGCCGCCTGATCTTGGGCAGATTACTTAAGTTCTCAAGACAGAAAGAGAAATTATAAAAGTGTTCTATATTGAGTTCCGGTGAAGACTAGTTGCTGACATAAAAGCTCAGTAAATAACTAATTTTACTAAGAATCATCTAGTCTACACAATGCTATAGAAACAACGTGGTACTGGCAATAGAAACAGACACATAGACCAATGGAACAGAGGACCCAGAAATAAATCCACGCATATATGGTCAACTAATCTTTGACAAGGGTGCCAAGAATATACAATGGGAAAAGGACAGTCTCTTCTATACATGGTGCTGGGAAAACTGGATATCCACATGCAAAAGAATGAAACTGGACCCTTACCTTACATCATGCACAAAGTTAACTTGAAATGGATTAAAGACTTAAATTTAAGACCTGGAACTATAAAACACCTAGAAGAAAACATAGGGGAAAAAGCTCCTTGACATCAGTCTTGGCAATGATATTTTGGATATGATACGAAAAGCATAAGCAACAAAAGCAAAAATAAACAAGCAACTAAAAAGCTTCGCGCTTCCCTGGTGGCGCAGTGGTTGAGAATCTGCCTGCCAATGCAGGGGACACGGGTTCGAGCCCTGGTCTGGGAAGATCCCACATGCCACGGAGCAACTAGGCCCGTGAGCCACAACTACTGAGCCTGCGCGTCTGGAGCCTGTGCTCCGCAACAAGAGAGGCAGCGATAATGAGAGGCCCGCGCACCGCGATGAAGAGTGGCCCCCGCTTGCCACAACTAGAGAAAGCCCTCGCACAGAAACGAAGACCCAACACAGCCATAAATAAATAAATAAATAAAAATTAAACTTTAAAAAAAAAAAAAAAAAGCTTCTGCACAGTAAAGGAAACAATCAACAAAATAAAAAGGCAAGTTATGGAATGGGAGAAAATATCTGCAAACCATACATCTGATAAGCGTATGGTTTTTTGGATATATACATTTGCTATGTCCAAAATATATATGGAATTCATATAACTCAATAGCAAAAAACACAAATAACCTTATTAAGAAATAGGCAAAGGATCTGAATAGACATTTTCCAAAGATGACATGTAAATGTCCTATGAGGGTACACGAAAAAGTGCTCAACATCACTAATCACCAGGGAAATGCAAGTTAAAACCACAATGAGATACCACCTCACACTTGTTAGAATGGCTATTGTCAAAAAGACAAGAAAATAAGAAGTGTTGGTGAGGATGTGGAGAAAAGAGAACCCTTGTATAACATTGGTGGGAATGGAAAACAGTATGGAGGTTCCTCAAAAACTTAAAAATAGACCTATCATATGATCCAGCAATCTCACTTCTGAGTATATACCCACAGGAAGTAAAATCAGTATCTTGAAAAGATATCTGCCCTCCCATGTTCTTTGCAGCATTATCCACGATAGCTAAGATGTGGAGAACCTATGTGTCCACTCACGGAGGAATGGATAAAGAAAATGTGATATACATATAAAATGGAATATTATACAGTCTTTTAAAGAAGGAAATCCTGCCATTCATAACAAAATAGATGAACCTGGAGAACATTTTGCTGAGTGAAATAAGCCAGACAGAAAAACAAATACACAGGGAAAAACAAAAACAAATATGATCTCACTGATGTGCATAATCTAAAAATGTCTAATTCATAGAAGCAGAGAGTAGAATGACGGTTGCCAGGGACTGGCAAGTGGGAAAAGTGGGGAGGTCAAAGGGTACAAACTTTCAGTTATGAGTAAGTTCTGGGAATCTAATGTACAGATGGTGACTACAGTCGATAATACTGTATTGTATACTTGGAATTTGCTAAGAATACATCTTAAGTGTTCTCATCACACATCAAAAAAGAAAAAGGCATCTATGTGAGGTGATGGATATGTTAATTATCTTGATTGTGGTAATCATCTCACATTGTAAATGTGTACCGAATCATCACACTGTATACCTTAAAACATACAGAACTTTTATTTGTCAGTTATACCTCAGTAAATAATAAACTTACTTTTCCTTTAATAAACTTACTTTTCCTTTCCACAGCGGAATCTTTCCCCTACCCAACCAAACTCTTAAAAAGCCCACCTATATCATTTTAAAGATAGAGAAAATAAGATGCAAAGAGTTAAGAACTTACTATAAGTCAAATGTTAGAAGTGGAAATAGAACCCAAGTCTCTTGACTCCAAATCTCATATTTTTCAGTATACCTTTCTGTTTCTAAGCCTCTTTTATGGAACCATTTGGAAAATCATTTCTTCGCTCTTTAACTTGATAATTAATTCTAGAGAAAAAAGCCAGGTTATTCCATTAAGGAATAAATGTAGCCACTCACTGCTTCATTCCACCTTTACCAGAAATAAGACAATCCCCAAAGCAAATGTATAGAATCAGTTATAGGGCAACTCTAGTTGTCAGTCAGTGCTCATTCAATCCTATATTCAAGAGTATCAACAGCAATCACTTTATTAGGTATATCATAGGTATTAACAAAGCTAATTAAGCCACAAAGAGTTCATTCTTGTCTTGTTTGTTCTGCTCAAGTAAAAAACTGTATAATAATTTTAGAAAATGTTTCACTAAATAATTGATCTTTTAGTAATATAAAAGTTAAAATTAGCTATAGGGACTACTAACGGAAGTTCACCCTGTGGCCATACTGGCTAAATAAGGGGATATTACTGTCAGTAGTTGATAGGTACTTTATCTTTAGACACTAGGCAGCAAGTCTTAGCAGTTTTTGCCTTCTTGTTATGAAACATCCAAAAGTTTAATGGATTTCTGAATTCTAATAACTTGGAAGACAATTTTGGACATCAACCTTCCCACACAATAATGGATCTCACTAGTTTCTTTAACTCATCCTTATTTTTGGTGAGCCATTATTAAGGTGCACCATAGTTGCATTGCATTAAGTTACAAATATACAGAGTTCAAACCCACAAACTGCAGTGATAACTATTAGCTCTTGGTGGGGCTAAATTAACCTAGTACCAGTTGCCAAGACAATCACTTGAGACCAGAATCTCTGCTTAGTCATTCCTGAAGCATTTACCAGTTTACCACCATGTATAACTAACTTTTAATAATCATGGAGAAACATACTTCTCACTACAATACGATTCAAGAACAGCACAGATTCTAGAAGTACACAGGGCCAGATACAACCAAGTCCATATCCTTGACCCCTCAGGAACCAGGATTTCTCTCACACACACTGTTGCTCATACCCTCCTCTCTGTCTCTCTCCCTCTCTCTCTCTGACACATTTTTAGACATTCTGAAAATGTCAAAGCATACCCCAGCACAGTGTAATAGTGCTGTGGAACCAACAGAAAACCTATTCTTCAGTAATTCTTAGAGCTCAGAAATCACAGCTGATGACCAATAGCAGTCTCTTTTTAATTAGGAGAAATAGGATAATCCTGTGGAATGAACGCTGTATCTGGAATCAGAAGATATGATTTGAAATCCACTTTCTTGATGAACGAAAGTATATATTGCCTTATATAGAGTAAAGCACTCACATGTTTTCTTCCTTTGTACCTACAACAATTAGAGATACAACATAATATTGGGGAGGTTATTCAGGTACTCATGAACTTGCCTCGTCCTGCAAGCTGCCACAATAACATTCACCTGAGGTAAACAACACTGCTTAAAGGGATCTGCCATGTTTGTTCCTACAAAAATGAAATACTAGCAAAGTATTTTTCCACAATTTGTTCATAATTAACTATAATCCTGTTTTCTTTAGAATTACTATAACTCCATTATAATTTGTTTTGCAGAACAAGCACAAGTATTATCCTTCTAAAATCAACTGGATGACCCACGGAGTCATGGTCAGGTCTAGGGTTCAGATGAGAGGCAGAAAGGGAAGGAGATTGGCTCCTGGCTCTTCCATCAGCTTCTCACTCAGGTTTTTCACATCAATAGGTGAGCAGTGTTCTCTCTTTCCTCCACTGACTCTGGACAAACCCAGTTAGAGACCAGCATCAGAGAAGCTCAACCTCTTGTTAAAATAAATAGAATATAGGACAGAAACAGCATCAGTGATTTGGTTTCTTTGACATTTAATGAGAGAACAAAATTATATATTGAAGACAAAAGACAACAGTGCCAGGCACACACCCAGGACAGGTGCTGTGAAAAAGCCTATCGTGGTGGTGTCTGGGGATTTAAACTCTGGAGAAAAGACTAAAATTAAGAATAACAAAGTCATTAGTATATACTTCTTGGCAGATTATTAGCTGTATGTGGAAGCTTTGATAAAACAGGCTTTTAGCAATGTTTTAAATTTCAGATTTAAGAAAAATCCTCTCCTACTCGCCATTTGTTGAACACTGCCGTTTATTTCCATTGTTATTCATTGCCATGGAGCCCAATTACTCCTTTGATTTCTTATTCACATTTAGTCCACAGTATCACAAATAAAAATCACAAGGATACCATTACCCTTCAACACTTCCCCAATGTATAAATCCTAATTTGCATTAAATCCTTGAAGCAACATACATTGCAGTGAATGAAACGTCCTTCTGTAAAAAGTACTGTAAATAATGGAAGAATTTTTAGCTCAATAGATATACACGACTTTACATACAGTTAAACTGACCAAGGTGCTTTTCTACACCCTAGGTATACAATATTCAATATGCTTAGAATAATAGTTATTTGAAAGGAATATAATCTTTGAACATAAAACAGTTTAAGAATAAAAAACTTCTATATATTCACTTACCTATTTTGCTACTGACCCACGGATGGAGAAATTTTACGTACCATAATTAATGGGAAAATTTAGTTAATGAACGCTGCTGATACTTAGTGTAGTTCTCAAAGGCTGAAAACCTTTCCCAAAAATCAGTATCTGAAACCTGTCTCTTTAGGAAAAACAGTCAAAGCTTTAACTGTTTTCAGTCTAGTATAAGAAAGCTTTGAAACAAGTTAACTCTAAGCACTCAAGGAAAACTATTTTTAAAAGGGGGGGGGACAAGAGGAGGACCTTAATTTTCAACAATATCGGCCTGAGAAGTAACTTTATAAGAGAATGTCTGAGTATCTTTAAAAAGAGAGAGAAAAAAAGTAATTTAAAATGTTGGAAGTCCACAAACTGAGCATAGCAGTAAAAAGGACTCGAGGGAAAATTTAATGAAAAATAAAAAACTGAAAGCAAATTATTTGATCAAAACACAGACACACACACACACACATACATGCACACACACTGCAGGCAGTCATTCAGCATTATATGCTAGCTGGCTTTGTATTTTCTTTTAAAATGTAATCATGACTTCTTAATGTATAAAACAATAAGGCTCTCAAGGTACTCATGAAAAATTCTTATCAAATTTCACTCTAGAGTTAATGATATTAGGCATGTTAAATCAGGAATCAACACATGCTATTTTCCATAGCAGGAACTATATAAATTACAAGCTCTTCCATGTTTTTGTTATTAGGTTTGGTACACTTAAAAATAAGCGGTATTCTACATCGAGTGCTCTAACGCAACGGTTTTTATATCTTTCAGAATTTATAATTCATCTCCATCCTCAATCCTTACAAAAAAACACAAAAGGACCTGCAATTGCTATTTACTGTCTTGCACAATAAAACTGTATTTGTTCTGTTTTTGAATTCATAGCTTTTGCTTTATGAAGTTTTCAGAAAGAAGCAACTTTATATTTTCATTGTTACTCATGATTTTAGCTTAAAGATCATTAATTTTAACACAACATCCTGCTATATTCTCATTTGGGTTGTTCTATTTATCTCAATGTTAGACTTATGTATTACCATTACAAAACAATAACTATTTGCATAATACTTCATGATTTTACATCTATTAAAAACACATCACAGGGAGCCTGAGGATGCATTCAGTAGCTTGTCATTCACCACTTCAAGACCCTTCAGAACTGAACAAGGGGGAGGGGGACATTTTGCTAAAGGCAGAAGAAATGAATATAAATAACAAACTCTGAAGTTCTAAAAATAGAAAAGAAAATTTTAAAAATGCAAACAAAAATATGATCATATGCATAAACAAGATAATTTCAATTTTTAAAACTCCATGTTCTCTATACAGAGCAAGGTGTTTGGAGATTTATGTATCTTCTATTATGATACCCATTGAAATTATCTAAAACTGTGCTACAAAAATAAAGAAAATTATCATCTTCTTGCTAGATTTTATAAATATCATATTAAAATTGTGCCTATTTACATAATTCAGCTTTTCCTCAGCCTTGTGAAACAATCTGAGTATCATTTCTTTATTATTCTAGACTTAACCCTATAAATGTGCATATTAAGAATGTTTCAGAGGGAGATAATGATGATCTAACATGTTAAGAAATTACACTCTCATAACTTGTTTTTGGTAAAGCAATTACAAAGAAAATTGTTTACATCTTCTGTATTTTCTTCCATAACCACCAGTCCAGATAAAAAAAATACTGAATGCTGTTATGTCACCTCTAGTCCAAATGCTCATAGCACTTGAAGCTTTTTGTAAGCAATATGCTTCTATACTAAACACATATCCCTGAGCCACCACCTACCTAATTTAACAGTTTTAAATGTAGTTTCAAATGCAGCGTAATACCATCTTAAACACACACACACACACAGAGTGTGCAGAAAAGGAAGGAGGTGGAGAGCCAGAAATGGAGCACGTTGTTGTTTTTCATTCATGCAGTATAGTGACGTCAGTGTCTGCAGCAGCAGCAGCGGCAGGAGCCTTGACCTGTGGAGGCTACAATCCACTGAAGTCAGAACCTTGCAGAATTCAAAAGAAACTGAGTAGATAATTGTTTGAAAAATTGTTCAACTGTTCATAGCATGAATTCTAAATAGATAAGTAAAAAGAATAGATTAGTTGTATCGTTTTAACTTAGGTAGAGAGGAGCAAGGTGGGATGTGGAGAAGTAACAGAAAGGTAATATCATCAGGGAACCGGGGCCAGAAGAGCCTACATTCAAAGTCATTTCAATGTAAGAAACTGACAAAACCACCTGGTGTTAAAAACAGCAGAAAGGCCTCTTCTATTCCCAATACAAGTTCTCTGATGCAAATCTGTCTCCTGAACAACCAGACTCAGAGAAGTGTTTTCACCATGATTGCGTTAAAATTGCATTCAACTCAGATGTGACATACTACAACAAAGAGGCCAGTTTAAGCCTGGTCACAAATTTCATTAAAACTACTTGATGATGGACCTTGTAATTCCTAAGCAATTAAGACTTCTGAAGCATGCAGAAAAACAAGTTGTACTAAGAACTGTTGTAAGATGTGTTTATCAACAAAAGGGGAGGAGGTACTAGATGACCAATATATTGTTGCAGCAATTGCTGAAACTACTCACTATGCCCACAAAACCCTCTGAACACAGTCTTTCTGCAGTGCTTATTTTATGGCTCTTACATTAGTCCCTAAAAGAAAATCCCAAAACTCAATTTATGTACTGTTGAAACTAAATCACTCAAAAATTTATGTAACTGCTGCCTTCTTTTCATTCTGTTATCTCTCATTTCATACAGTTCTAGAAAATGTGCAAAGGAGTTGCATATGGCATTAATCTGTTAGAAAACGGTGGCCTTTTCTATAAAATACAGCCAAAGATGTGTGTTCAGTTGTGGTCATTATTAGGGCGATCACGTTGTTTTCATTCATTCATTCAGGATTTGCTGGAGGATGTCAGTTTCTGCAGCTGGCTTGACCTGGGGGAGGAGTGGGGGAGCAAATTCCTTCCGGTGCATTATGATTACAGGATGCATTTCTCGGTGCTCCTGGACACATACCACTGCACTACATCCTACCCTGCCTCACCATCAAGTGGTCTGAAAACAAGGGCCTTAGCAACATGCTAATTACACGTCAGAAATATTAAAACAAAACACCAAAACTGCAATCTATCTTAACACAGTCACTTTCTCCAAGTCTAAGACCTTCATCAAGAAAACTCCATTAAAAAAATTACATACACCCCATAAACATTGCACAGGCTCCACAGTGATTCCCTTCCAAGCAGAGATTTTCCCCTCGGTATGATCCGTTCTCTGCACAACGCAGCAGCAGCATCTGTAGCCCTAGCGTGGCATCCAATAACATGAGCTCCTCCTCCCTCCCTTATGAGCTTTACATCCCTGTTTTGGCTAAACTTCCTTTTCTCCCCCAGGACTAAACTAGATCATTCACTGTGTCCCTAAACATAAACCAAACCACACCAAAACACAAAACATTAAGGGAAGCCGACAGCATCCACCAGCTCACCATTACCTTTGACACCTAAGAAAAACGAAACTTGAGATCCTTTAACAGCTCAACTGAACTGTTAAGTGTACTTAAAAATAGAAGGGAAAAAGGGAGCACACTCCACAAATAGGTCCTTAGAAATTTACCATGAAAGTCTTGAGTTGGGCATAAACTGTTTCCAGTGCAGTACCGCCCTGATGCATATGACTATATAAAGTAGAGAAAAGAGGGAGCCCCCCTCCAAAAAAAAAGCCCAACCAAACACTATACACTTCAATTGCACATCCAAAACTGTCCCCTCTACACACCCAACAGGATATCCTTACATCATAACTGGTGCCTCCACCTCCCCACCCCCAAAAAAGAAAAAAAAAATTATCCCGGTAGGCACAGACACGTTATAGGAACTTTGTAGGAAAGCACAAAGAGGCTGTACAGATTACAACCACCACCTTACCTGCTGCCGGAGAGTTTGTGTGCGTGTTGTTTTTAAGTGTTTCGCCCAGCTCCTCCTTCCCCCACTACAAACAGCAAACACATGAGTGAGCTAATCAGCTCTTAAACTGAAAAACCTTTCGATCCAGGCGAGCGATGGAAGATAAAAGCTGAGGGGCGCCAGGAGGGTCAAATAAAAGTTGCTCCGCAGTTCGCTCATCCAAGCCCCGCAGCGACCGCAGGGGGGTGAGGTTCCCAAAGCCACTTTCACACCTTCGATAATGCACTAGCAAAGAGAAGCCCGGAGAGGCTGAAGTTTCCATGGAGGGCACCGTCGGGGAGACGCAGCCCGGGAGGACGCAACGGTTGGGCTCGCTACCTCTGCACACGGGCGAGCCGGGGCTCCGGCGCTCAAGTGAGTGGCTCCTCCGGTGGCTCTCTGGGGACCGTCTCGGGCGGCCCATGGCCCGCGGCGCCTGCTCGGTCGGGGCCGCGGTCGGCGGCGGCGTCGGGCCGGGCGGGCTGGGGCCGCGAGCCGCCCCGGGCCCCGGGAGGCTGCCCAGCGAGGCGGCGGCGGCGGCCGGGCGCGTGGGACTGTGTCGGCTGCCCCGCAGGAGCTGGTAGGGCACCGTGGCGCTGATGGGCTGCAGCAGCCGGCCGGCTCCCGCAACCAGGGCGCAGTTCACGCCGCCGCCGCCGCCACCGCCGCCCGCACCGTTATCGCTCCCGGCGGCGGGAGTGGCGGGCGGGGAACCCGCGGCGCTGCGCCGCATCCTCTGCGGCGGGGGATGAGGAGTCTGAGAGGAACTGGAAGAGGAGGAGGCAGTGCACATGGTGGCTTCACGGGCCCTGGACGATGGTGGCGGCCAACACCGAGGCGCGGAGCAGGAGGCGCGCGAGCGTGTGGGAGCCGGCGCGCTAGTGCGTGCGAGTGTGTAAGGGGGAGGGGCGGGGGGATCGTGGAGGGGGAGGAGTCTCTCGGCTCCCCCTGCGCAACGCGCATCCCCGCCGCCTCAGCGAGGGGGGGAGGGGAAGGCTGCGAAAACAAACGTCCAACGGCCCCAACCACCCGACCGGGCTGGGTGTGGCGGTTACGGCCGGGGCCGCCGCCGCCGCCGCCCCGGGCCTCGCGCTGACACGGGAAAGGGGCAGCCGCCGGCATCACGCAGACGCGCGGGGCTGCACGCGCACGAGAGCCCGGCAGCTGCAGGGAGGGCCGGGATCCCTGCTTCTGGGGACCTGCTAGGGGGAAAGGGCCTCGAGGTGCCTGGCTGAACGCGGGGCCGAGCCACCACCTCCTCTACCCGCTCCTCACTCCATAAGGCACCTAACCCGGCAACCCGTACCCCGCCCCCTGTACCGCCTCCCGGCGCTCGGGGCGGGCAGGTGACGCAACGAGAATTCCCATTGTCTCCGTCACTCTCCACCAGAACGCGAGTGATTGGTTTCCGGGTAGGAGTGAGAGGAGCACCGGCCAACGAAAGTGGGCGTCCTACTTTGGAGGCGGGATACGAAGGAGCGAAGGCGGAGAAAGGGGCTGTGCGTTCAAGGAGGGGCGTGAGAGTTGACAGGCTTTGAGGTGAGAGGGGGACCGTGATTGGGCTGCCCTGGGACAGTGGGTCCGTGTGTGTCCTGCGCGTACCCCGACACCCACAGACACGCACGCCCAGGGAAGCAGGTTGTGAGGGCTCCACCCTCCAGGGCCGTTTGTACCACTTGAGACAGAGGATACGTCAGGCAAACTTGACTTTGCAAGTACACCTGTTCTGGTGGTGGGATGTTTGAAAAGAAGCCATCCCTTGCCCACTAATTTTAGTAATCTGAGTTTTTGTGTTGAGTAGACTAATCAAAAGAATGTAAGGCCATCAGAAGCAATGTCTGGGGGTTGGATTGAACCCTGGGTGGATACTTTTACAGTTATCCTATGGAGTGAAAAGAGATCATCAAATCTTCTGTTCCAAGACAATAACTCTGAATTGCAGGGGTCAACAAGGACTTGTCCATCATTGCACCGTCAGTTAAATGGAGGTGTGATGGAGGGCACGCCCTGTTGTCTTTTCCCAGAAGCAGATGGCCTCTTGGGAGAAATAATACCAGACTTGATGTAACAATCCACTGGGGTAAATTTAGTTTTTATTCTGCAGTGGAACTGAAGAGAAACTAAGATTTTGGATGACTGTCAGGAACCGAAGTTTACCCCACAGTAAACCAAGGTTTGAAACATTAAGCAGGAACAATTGATTGAAGGGTCCACATCAGATAACCTCCATTCGTTTCCACGAGAGAAAAAAGAAGTGGGAGATCAGATTGGTCTACTCTTGGTGTCTGCCCACACTGACAAGCTTCCTCTGATTTCAGGCACTAAATGCAGGGGTCAGTTTCACTTAGAGGAGCCATCCCTCTGAGGGCTTCATTGTGCCCTCAGAACAGAAAGCATAGTAGGTTCTGTAAAAAGTGGATGAAACCACTTTTTCTGTAAAATGCAAGAATTGCACCCATGAATACTAGTGACAGTTCCTCACTTTATCACATAGTAGAATAACAGCTAACATTTACTGAGCATTTCATGTGTCAGCCACTGTTGTAAGAATGTTTTATGTGTTAATTCCTTCAATCCTCCTATAATCCACAAGGTACGATACTGCTATTATCCCCATTGTGTTCACATGTATTTGCTTTCGAGAATAACATATATTAAATATAAATGTAGTAAAAACTTTACTCTTTTCAATTCAGTATAATTGACCTATTGTGTTATTTTTTCCATCTAAAATGAAAGATTTCCTCATTCATTAGAAAATTGCCTTCCTTCATGGGGAAAAAGAATGATAAATGGCTTCTTTCTGATGACTTTTTCAGAATATCAAGAACAAAAATTGACGGATTAAAATATGTGAAGTGTTTAAAAATGCTGGTAAATTGCCAAGTTGTCGATTTGATTACAGCATGGTTTCAAAATAGAAATGTTATCTCTGGCCACTCCTAAATATAAGTATGTAACGACCCCAACACTTTAGATTACAGTAATTCTAAATTTATACCAAGCCACAGTCCTAATGATCAATACCTGATTTGGATCTAAAACAACCTACCTAGCCATGTGTTAAAGTCTTTCTGTGTTTGTTCAAAACTGCCAACGCCAACTTAAATCAGACAACCAAAACAAATCTAAATGACGCACACAGAGAACTAGTATGATCTTAAAATACTATTTTCAGTTGCTGATAAGTCACCATGACCTATTTGGAGGTTCAATCACCTTCTCTTTACTAAATATATCTTGGTTGCCTCTTAAACCTTTGTACCCATGAAATAAATACTGATCTTTATGTGTAAGGAATTCAGTCTCCAAACAAATCAAAGGCGGGCTAAAATCAACTAAATCCAGTATCGGCTTTCCAATGTCCATTTGTTGAGTTCTTAACAGTATTTTATTCTCAGTGAGTTTGGGAGTGGGCTCCAAGGGTATGAAAAGAAGCTTTAGGAAAACATACCCCTCAGTAAATTGGGACCCCCCTTAGAAGGAAGTGTGGATTGCTGGGCGAGAAGAGCATTGTTACCCGACTGTGCTAGCTATGGGATGGTTAGGTCCTGTGCAGATTATCTCTATTTGTTGAATATAAGTGTAACAATCCCTGGAAGTTCTATATATGTTAATGTTGGTGATGACCTCTTTACTAGTTTGACCTACCTAGAAGAAGACAACACTGAAAGCACAATTTGGTGGCATGGGAAACACCTTTGTTCTCAGTAACCCGCGTCTTGGCTGTTTGTGGAACAAGATTCCACCGTTAGCTAATCTGAAGTAGAACTATTACACTTACTTCTTGGTTCATATATGGTAATGGACTATACTTTAGGTTCCATTAAAACTTGGAATCATTGGCTACCTCTGATTAATATGTAGCCCCATGTGAAGAGAGAATGAGATAACTAACGGGCCTACAGAGCTACCAAAACCTCCCTCTTCTAGTTTCATCCAGGTTTGCCAGGGGATGCATCCAAGCCCCAACCAAATCTAAGAGGCAGTCCAGGCTGTCAGTATCAGAAATGAGGTCACGGCTGAGAGAGAACACTAAACAGATCTGCACTGATGTTCATCTTCAGCTGATTAAACTCTCTTGTAGGTGGATTCTTTAGAGCAGCAACAAAAAGAGCCTTGCCTGAATTTTTGTCCCTGGCAGATGCTTACAGTAAAACTCCTTACTGCTTGTGACAGGCTACGTGCACCTTTGCACTAGGTGTTCTAAATAAAAACTATTGGTTTCTTTTTTCTCATTGTATTTTTAAACTTCACCATGGTAAACATGTGTTTGAATTTGCAGTAATTAAAAATAAGCAATAAGAGTTTTTTTTACAGTTAAACCCTGGGTACGATGAAATACAGCTGGAATTTCAAGGGTGCATCTTCAAGGTTGCGTTTGCTTAATAATTTCTTGCAAGAAAGTTACAGGCACCATCCATTCCAGCCACTAAGTACAGTTTAAAGTTAGTTACACATGAGACAGTGAGGGCTCACAAGCTGATGCAGAAGGAATAATTCTGCCTTCTGTCTTAATAGAGATGGAGAAAAAAGAATTCTGCCTTCCGTCTTGATAGAGACGGAGACTTCTGCGTGTTTCTGTGCGTTGATAGTTTATGTGTACACACGCAATTTGCTTTCTCTGGCCAGGACACAGCAAGGAGCAGTTCACTTAACAGCATACATTTCTTGATCTGGATTTTGTTCAAAATGCTGGCTCTGATGAGACTTTTATTTGGATGTTGCCTCAATCCCTTAAAGCATAAAAACCCTTCAGTACAGGTGTTTCTCCTACTGTAATCACATTTGTGCCAAATTAAAAATATTGCTAAGCACTCCTTGAAAATAAGTGATGCAATAAACATCATCTTTTGCTTAGCTGTTAGCACAATATTAGGATGTTGTGCTTCCTTGACCATGTATTTGGTAGCAAATTATATTTCTGCTTTTTAAATTACTCAAAAAAGTCAGTATTATTCAGGTCCTTTGTTTCTTCAAATCATGTTATTAACATGTATTGACATATATAGTTCTTTCTTCTTTTATCTTAGGTGTATATAATTTTATCAGCTTTGCAGGAAAAACAGATACCCTCAGGGTCTGATCTGGTATTGGAGGAGATAAGCTCACTTTTAGCTCATGCCTAATAACATTACATTATTGTTTAGAAAGAGATAGCAGGCTATGTCTTATAAATTTTAATATACTCTTTCTGTCATCGAATAACAACTGAGTTATCCTACTGGTAAACCATAGGACTCATACTGAACTGTGGATGATGTCTATTCACTCTATTTTTGCCAACTAAGAGCACAGAAGAATATTATGCAATGGCCAGCATCCCAGTGACTTTAGGAACCTGTATACAGTGAGCGCCCCTTCACATAGTGTTCATGGAGCATTGTTTCCAATGATTTCAGAAGGAGAACCAAAAGGGAATGGAAAGGATAATTAACTGAATATTTGTGAAATTGGTCAGTGGAACATCCCTAAGCCTCAGTTTCCTCCCTGGTAAAATAAAGAAGAGAGTTCCTTTCTCACAGGATGGCTGTGACTGTTAAGTAGGATGATGTAATTAGATGAAAAGAGTTTGTAAAGCACTATGTTGGTTATTATTATTGCATAAATATGAGCACATTAGGAAAGACCTTATGAAATGGGATGCTTTAGCACTCAGGGGAGCCATTACCTGGGGAGTTAGAGAAGGGACAGGTTGAACACTGTTGATGCTGGCACTGCAAAAGCCACTCCCCAAATTTCCTGGTTTGCGGTGACATTCAGCTCATTCAAGGTAAAGGGGCCATCCTGCCCCTCCCATAGCAACAGAATTCCCCGTTTGGCAAAGATGTCTGCTATGGTGACTGATGTCGTCCACTTTAATATCAGGAAACGTGGGAGTATTAATGGAAAGGAGGTTAGCATTCTCTTGAGGGAGTTCAAGGAAGCTTTTCCAACGGGGAATTGAGATGGGCAGCAAACTACGATTTAAACAGCTAATGG
This sequence comes from Balaenoptera physalus, assembly GCF_965194825.1. NCBI lineage: Eukaryota > Metazoa > Chordata > Mammalia > Artiodactyla > Balaenopteridae > Balaenoptera > Balaenoptera physalus. The sequence goes on from NW_028126069.1 coordinate 314,362, forward strand.
GCATTAACTAAATATACAACAAGGAAAGCTGGTCAGGTGAAATACAGATCAACTCTTCCTGTCTCTACAAACACACCTCAGTCCTGTTAACACAGTAGCTCCACACCCCAAGGAAGAGAGTTAAAGACAACGGACTAGGTGACGCCAGTGTCCTGGGGGCAGGAGGGTGCCTGGTGGCTGAGGAGATGTGCTCTGTTTGCTGTAAGCAGAGGTTCTACCACCATTATCTTCTTTTGCAACAACGGAGACAAACAAAGGGGATTTTCCTGAGCAGCCTGAGTGACAAAGAAATGAGGCAAATGATTGAGAAACTGATGAGCGTTCATCGAAGAGCAACAAATATGATTTATCAGCCTGAAGGGACTGCCTCCAGAGGGAAGAGGAAAGAGACAGGTCTCCCAGCTTGACCACTGGCTCTAGCTAGCAGGGACTGGCTCATCAGCCGCAAGGACTTGAAGGGTGTAAATAGCGGGGACGGGGAGAAATTATTTCGTGTGGTCCAAGGGGACGGCAGGAGGAGTGATGGAAATGAGAGTCAAAACAAAGATAAATCAGGCAGCTGAGCAAGACTCATGCCCTAATGGAGAGATCTATTATAGACTGTGCTGCCCTGTCCCCCAGGAGGGATGGAGGCCCCGTCACTTGTGCCATTTGCAATTGGGAAAGGCACTGAAACGTAGATCAGCGTATTGGAGAGGGAAAAAACCACCACATGCCCTCAGAGAATCAGTGGGATGACTTAATAGGTCTTTTCCATCTCAAATTACTGCAGTGTGGCTTGTGTGCATGGGGATCTGAGTTGCTAGAATAATTTTGCATCATCTGGGCTTCTTTTCTGCTACTACAGGGCCCCAGTGAAGAGATGATAATAGGTCATGGACAGCAGTTTCTGCATTATAAACAGAAGCCTAAGTGTGCCGATGCTTTAGTGTGACAGCAGAACTGAGTAGGTTAAATTTCACATTGTGATGTCAGTGTAAATAAATACATACACATACTGATTGAGACAAAACAACATCCATGTACTGATTGAGACCCAAGACAAAGGAAAGGAGCTTTGCCACATTTGGATGGTTAGCTGCCTACGTGAAAGTTCAAGTAGTTTATTCTCTCATCTAGGAAAATAAACGTCCAAATACTTAAACACTATCTTAAAAAAAAAAAAAAAGACTATTTGGTCTTCAAAAACTATTAAGAAACAATTACTGTGTAGGAAGTTTAGAACTCACGTTTTGAACATATTTCTGTCTGTCTCCAGCTGCAGTTGTATTAGCAACAGACACATTCTGAAACTCGCGCTGGCCCAGAAGGGCACACGTGATCATGAGGCGGTGCCAACCTGGGTAACAACTGCAAGTGCCAGGGGTGGGCACAACGTGGTCAGATGGAAACTGGGGCAGGCAGAGAAGGGCCGGTGTGACCATGATTGCTGGAAGGAGCACAGCTGTGACCATCACAGCCCCTCCCAGCCAGAAGATAACACAGATGCAGGGGGACAAAATTGGTCACAGGGTGACAGGAGGGAGAGGCAGTGAGAAAGAAAGCAAAAAAAATCTAGGAGGGGGGAAAGCCACAGATGTAAGTTCCTCGCAGGTGGAGAATATCACGGTTCCTGATAAAAATATTGTATGTGGTTGGGCGTAAGTTAAACTTGGCGTTCTGGAGCACTGAAGTTTGCTACAAACGTATTCAGGGTTTGACTTACACCCGACAGATAGAGGTCAGCCCTCACCCTGCTGCTCTCAGCAGCTGTAGCCAATGGGAGACAGAGCTGCCCAGCGTACCAGTTTAAGCTGCTGCTAATAGATAAAAATCAACCTAACCCCATTTCCTGCCTCTCTACTGTCCTTACTTGTCTATTCATGGCCAATTTAGGCACAGGCTGAGCTGTTGGCTTGCTGTAACTGCTGGGAGACTGATGGGGTAGAATCTGATGCTGGCACATTCCCTTCTTATCTAGGTGAAAGATCTGGTTTTAAGCCCTTAAAAGGAGGACTGTGTAAAAATGCAGTACTCCCTCATTAGCCTAAGGGCTATCCTAAATTCATAGATTTTCCTGATCTGTCACTCCAAGGAAGCTTTAGAGATGTTTAAACAGAGGGAAATCCACGATGGAAGGCTCTTTCAGAAAGGCTACAGCAGAGGTTAAATGACTTGCCCAAGGTTACTCAGAAGGGTGACTATAAAGGCAGAAAGAGAACCAAAAGAGGGGTCTGAGAAGAATGGGGGAAATTATCAAATTAAACCTGGAGAAAGAACAGCGTCACTGATCCTCACGGTTAAAGATCTGTTGGAAATCCCAGTTCGCTAACACACGTTCCTTTATCCCAGACGTTCAGACTCTTAACTTAAAAGTGAGTTCAGATATTTTCCTATGCTCAAGTTTTTAAAACTGTCCAACCTATTCTCCTCAACAAAAGTGACAGTAGATCAAGCTAAGTCTGGTCGTGTAGCTTCAACTGTTTCCTCACTAAGGCCTATAGCCAAGAGCCTATGGAGTTGAGTTAGAGGTTAGAGGTTGCAGTGTTTTATGCCTTCTTTTTTTTTTCCCCCTGGATTACAGACCAATTGGGCCAAACTAGAACTTTAGAAGCAGAGAATTCCATAACTCAGAATCTTTGATTCACATCGTTTGCTATTTTCTCTTCATTACCTTAAGGGAGCAATGAAACCCTGCAACTCCTTTGCCTACTGCTTAAGCTTCCAGAGGATATTCCTGACTGAAAGTGGTCCACGTTCTGAAATAAGAGGTTCCTTCGTTTCCTTTGTGTTTAAATAAACAAAATTAGGCTAAAGAATATTTGGAAAACATTTAAAAGAAAAAGTCACCCATAAAATTGCCAGCCAGTAACAACCACAAGAACATTTTTGTGTTTCCTCCTTATTTCTACACACATGTATACTTTCCAAAATTTGTCATAAATGTTTCCAAGGTTTTTTCGTATTTTGCCAAATTGCCCGCCAGAAAGATTAAATCAATTTATAATCCATTTTCAATGAATAATTTTTTAAAATGCAAACAAACTTTAAAATTGCAAGTTGAACAATGATACCTCACTGCCATGTTTGTTTTCTTGCATCTGCCTCACTCCTAAGGCTGACCATTTCCCCCCATGATTGTGGCCAATATTAGTGGACCTTGTATTTGATTCCTCAACAACAGTGTGGTTTCTGGAATTGAGCCTAGTGCCAGGAACGGGTCTTGATTAACACAAACCAAACATGGTGATCCAATCTCTCTTGCTAGTGAGTGGTTCAAAATGAGAACATGGCATCCTCTGACAGCAGAATTGATCCAGCTTGGTCCTAAAGTGACTCAGTGAAGCTAAAGAGAAGAACTTGTATTTTTTTTCTTTTGATAAATTTATTTATTTTTATTTATTTTATTTTTGGCTGCGTTGGGTCTTCGTTGCTGCACACGGGCTTTCTCTAGCTGTGGTGAGCGGGGTCTACTCTTCGTTGTGGTGCACGGGCTTCTCATTGGGGTGGCTTCTCTTGTTGCGGAGCACAGGGCTCTAGGCGCATGGGCTTCAGGAGTTGTGGCTCGCGGGCTCTAGAACACAGGTTCAGTAGTTGTGGTGCACAGGCCTAGTTACTCCGCAGCATGTGGGATCTTCCCAGACCAGGGCTTGAACCCGTGTCCCCTGCAATGGCGGGCAGATTCTTAACCACTGCACCACGAGGGAAGCCCAGGATTTGTATTGTATTGCTAGCAAAGAGACTGCATTTCTCCTCTGATGAATGTGCACAAGAAAGCATGCTGTCCCCGGTGATCGTTGGGTACCGTCTCATGATCCTGAGGGAAGCCATCCTATCCTTCTGGTTACGTGATACAGTGGGTTTCCTTATTGTTTAGGCCAGTTTTATTTGGAGTTTCAATTTTTATAGTGAAAAGTTGTCATAACTCTTTCTGTTCTAGGGGTTTTTTTTGTTTGTTTTGTTTTTGTCAATTCCTGCTGGGTATTATTTGTATTGTTGATGTGGCAAGAACTCTACTGAGATATAGTCTTCTTGTCTTTATATTATGAATATATCTCTAAGTTTATCACTTATCATTTACTCCTTACTCTTGTTTAATATAGAGAAGATTATAATTTAAGTCTATTAAATCCATCAGTGTGTTTCTACATGATATATTCCATTGCTTTTACTTTTATTCATTCATTCATTAAAGAGTGTGTGTGTGCGTGTGTGTATGTGTGTGTGTGTACTACAAGGTGCCAAGCACTACGAGAGGCAATAAGACTATTTACTGTGAGACAAGAAAGACACAGCCCCTGTCCTCGTGGAGTTCATATCCTGGTGGGGGATTGAGAATATGTTAGACGTTTACTGAAAAGCCACACAAGTGTGTGTAAGCTACTAAAGGATAGAGGCTACAGAGGGAAGGACCCAGTCTAGGAGCGCTTTCATAGAAGGGTTAGGTCTAGTTAGGGAAGTCAGGGGAAGCTTTCCTGGGGAAGTGGTGACTGAGCTAAGAATGATAAAGAGGACTTAGGTAGTGGGCTAAGAGCATTACAGGCAGTGGAAAGAGCAGGTGCAAAGGTCCTGCTCATGGGCAAGCATAGGAAAGAGGAAGGACTGAAAGAATGTAGGACATGGTCCACATCCTCAGAGGAGCCTGGTGTAAGTGAAGGCGGAAGGTTGAAGGGTGGGAAGTGGGGGATGCTGACCATGCAGGGCCAGTAAGTCCATGTTAAGGAGTTGTGTCTCCTTCCTAAGATCTATGGGAAATCACTGAAGGTGTCATCTTTGACAACCACATTACTTTTACCTCCAAACATCCAATCTCATAACAAGTCCTAACAATTTTGCTTTCGAAATATCTCTTCAGTCTATCCACTTCAATCCATCCACTTCTGTTCGTCATTACCAACACTTCCTCAGCCCATTCTATCATCATTTGTGTCTGGACTAGGGGAATAGCATCCTCAATGATCTATTTGCACCTACTGTTGCCCCACTCCAATCCATTCCTGCACAGTTATGGGGAGACACACCTGACTTTGATACCATTTGATGACACAGAAAACACTGAAAGAGGACCAGTTTGTTTTTCATTAGTCTTGTTCTTGAGAGGTTGTGGAGTGGGCAGTTCATGAGTTTAATCTTGGACCTGCTGAGTTTTAAATATCCCTGGGATGTCCTAGAGAAGAAGCCAAGCAGGCGGTGTCTGTTAGGTAGATATCTTCTGCCTCCCCATCTAGAGCCACTCTCCACCCATCTCTACGCTGATCCCTGCCTGGAGACATTAACGTGTGTGGGATGTCAAGATTCCATGTATCCCCAGCACCTGCTCCCGTGTGCTCTGCCTTCTAGTTGCGTTCAGCCCATAGGAGGTACATGAAGGAAGAAGCGTGAAGGCTGAGTATTTACTCAATACGATATACATCCTGCATCATCTCTTCCTCTTCCCCACCTCCTCCTCTTTCCACCCTGCCTCCTTCAAACCCTCCTCCTCTGCCTCCTGCTCCTCCTGCTCTTCTTCCTCCCACCTCTTCCTCTTTTTTTCTCTCTCGAATCCAGTAATCATTTCCACCTCCTCCTTTTTTAAAAAATTAATTAATTAATTTTTGGCTGCATTGGATCTTTGCTGCGCCCGGGCTTTCTCTAGTCGCGGCAAGTGGGGGCTACTCTTCGTTGCAGTGAGTGGGCTTCTCATTTCGGTGGCTTCTCTTGTTGCAGAGCACGGGCTCTAGGTGCCCGGTCTTCAGAAGTTGCGGCACGCGGGCTTCAGTAGTTGTGGCCCACGGACTCAGTAGTTGTGGCTCGCAGGCTCTAGAGTGCAGGCTGAGTAGTTGTGGCGCACAGGCTCAGTTGCTTCGTGGCATGTGGGATGTTTCCGGACCAGGGCTTGAACCCCTGCACTGGCAGGTGGATTCTTAACCACTGAGTCACCAGGGAAGTCCCTAACCTCCTCCTTTAAGCCTAGGCAGTAAAAGCTCCCTGAGATGCTGGACTACTGTCCTCTGTTGTTTTCCCCAAACCCTTTGCAAATGATCTCTTGACTACAGTCTCCTTAATTACGGTACATTTGAGTGTGCCACCTTTCTCTTTCAGGGATTCTGACTTATACTGATAGGTAAGAAATGCCTGGGGGAGAGTTAAATTTGAGTCACCTGAGTAGAGGTGGTCATTGGAGCCGTGGGTAAATGTGAATATCTTGGGAGACATTGTAGAGAAGGAATGGGCCCTGAGGAACTCAAACATGTAATGGCTTTCAGAGGAGGATAATCTTGCAAAGGAATTGGAGAAGTAGCAACCAAAGTGAGGTGAAAAATCAGGGCAGTGTGTGTCATAGAAGTCAAAGGAGGCAAAGGGAAGAAAAAGAGTGTTGGTAGTCAAGATTATCAGTTGGTCCTGCAAAGTCACTGGATTTAGTGACTTATACCATCGTGAATCTGTTACATATTTTCTGTGCTCCCTCTGAACAATGATTTAAATTTTTTTACATTAACTTATCTATAATTTATCTTAGGTAAATACAGTCAAATTTGTTTTAGAACGTATTTTAAGGTAAAAATTAACTACCCTTCCTTAACCATTATTCCAACATTATTTATTTTATACTTTCTCTATTACCATTATTTCCTCCAACATTCACTGTTTCTAAAAATATAAGGAGATGTTTGAGCACTTTCTACTAGATGTTTAAGAGCTTTCTATTTGACTGTATCATAGTGGTTCAATGGTTGTCGCTTTAGCATTCATTTTAAAATTGATCCATTAGAACAAGTCTAACCTCTTAATTTTAATTTTCAGAATTCTATTATCAATAGCCCCATTTATTCTTCCAGATAAACTCTATATTTTTTTAACATCTTTATTAGAGTATAATTGCTTTACTATGGTGTGTTAGTTTCTGCTTTATAACAAAGTGAATCAGTTATACATATACATATGTCCCCACATCTCTTCCCTCTTGCATCTCCAGATAAACTTTAGAACCATCTTATCAATTAAAAAAAACTTCATAGTGATTTTTTCAAGACCGTGAGAGATAGATGGCCAACCAGAGTTCCTAAGGTTCAGTGTATGTAACTGTTGCCGCCGCTTAAGCCTGCCAAAGCAGTGGTACGACTGCTGCCCTTGTATTTGCTACCTCTAGAAACATTCTTGCCAGTAGTGGCGGCAGCGGGACTCAATTACCCTCTTTTCGCACTCCCTCTAGAAGCTCCAGATGGCGTCTTCCGTGGGCAATGTGGCCGACAGCACAGACCCAACGAAACGTATGCTTTCCTTCCAAGGGTTAGCAGAGTTGACACATCGAGCCTATCAGGTGGGAGATTTTGAGGCAGCTGAGAGACACTGCATGCAGCTCTGGAGACAAGAGCCAGACAATACTGGTGTACTTTTATTACTTTCATCTATTCACTTCCGGTGTCGAAGGCTGGACAGATCTGCCCACTTTAGTACTCTGGCAATTAAAAAGAACCCTCTTCTGGCAGAAGCCTATTCGAATTTGGGGAATGTGTACAAGGAAAGCGGGCAGTTGCAGGAAGCAATCCAGCATTACCGGCATGCATTGCGTCTCAAACCAGATTTCACTGATGGTTATATTAACCTGGCAGCCGCTTTGGTAGCAGCAGGCGACATGGAAGGGGCAGTACAAGCTTACGCCTCTGCTCTTCAGTACAATCCTGATCTGTACTGTGTTTGCAGTGACCTGGGGAACCTGCTCAAAGCCCTGGGTCGCTTGGAAGAAGCCAAGGCATGTTATCTGAAAGCAATTGAGACGCAACCGAACTTTGCAGTAGCTTGGAGTAATCTTGGCTGTGTTTTCAATGCACAAGGGGAGATTTGGCTTGCAATTCATCACTTTGAAAAGGCTGTCACCCATGACCCCAATTTTCTGGATGCTTATATCAATTTAGGAAATGTCTTCAAAGAGGCACGGATTTTTGAACGAGCTGTGGCAGCTTACCTTTGTGCCCTAAGCTTGAGTCCAAATCATGCAGTGGTACATGGCAGCCTGGCTTGTGTATACTATGAGCAAGGCCTGATAGATCTGGCAATAGACACCTACAGGCGAGCTATTGAATTGCAACCACACTTCCCAGACGCTTACTGCAACCTAGCCAACGCTCTCAAAGAGAAGGGCAGTGTTGCCGAAGCAGAAGATTGTTATAATACAGCTCTCTGGCTGTGTCCCACCCATGCAGACTCTCTGAATAACCTAGCCAATATCAAGCGAGAACAGGGAAACATTGAAGAGGCAGTTCGCTTGTATTGTAAAGCATTAGAAGTCTTCCCAGAGTTTGCTGCTGCCCATTCAAATTTAGCAAGTGTATTGCAGCAGCAGGGAAAAGTGCAGGAAGCTCTGATGCATTATAAGGAGGCTATTCGAATCAGTCCTACCTTTGCTGAGGCCTACTGTAATATGGGAAACACTCTAACGGGGATGCAGGATGTTCAGGGAGCCTTGCAGTGTTATACACGTGCCATTCAGATTGACCCTGCATTTGCGGAAGCCCACAGCAATCTGGCTTCCATTCACAAGGATTTGGGTAATATTTCAGAAGCAATTGCTTCTTATCGCACTGCTCTGAAGCTTCAACCTGATTTTCCTGACGCTTATTGTAATCTGGCTCATTGCCTGCAGACTGTCTGTGACTGGACAGACTATGATGAGCGCATGAAGAGGTTGGTCAGCGTAGTGGCTGACCAGTTAGAGAAGAACAGGTTGCCTTCCGTGCAGCCTCATCACAGCATGTTATATCCTCTTCCTCACGGCGTCAGGAAAGCTATTGCCGAGAGGCATGGGCACCTCTGCCTGGATAACATCAGTGTCCTTCATAAACCACCGTATGAACATCCAAAGGACTTGAAGCTCAGTGATGGTCGACTGCGTGTAGGATACGTGAGTTCTGACTTTGGGAACCATCCTACTTCTCATCTTATGCAGTCTATTCCAGGCATGCACAATCGTGATAAATTTGAGGTATTCTGTTATGCCCTGAGCCCAGATGATGGCACAAACTTCCGAGCGAAGGTGATGGCAGAAGCCGATCATTTCGTTGATCTTTCTCAGATTCCATGCGACGGAAAAGCAGCTGATCGCATCCATCAAGCTGGTATACACGTCCTCGTAAATCTGAATGGTTATACCAGGGGTGCTCGAAATGAACTCTTTGCGCTCAGGCCAGCTCCTATTCAGGCAATGTGGCTGGGGTACCCTGGGACTAGTGGCGCGCTTTTCATGGATTATATCATCACTGATCAGGAAACTTCACCTGCTGAAGTTGCTGAGCAGTATTCTGAGAAACTGGCTTATATGCCCCATACTTTCTTTATTGGTGATCATGCTAATATGTTCCCTCACCTGAAGGAAAAAGCAGTCATCGATTTTAAGTCCAATGGGCACATTTATGACAATCGAATTGTGCTGAATGGCATCGACCTCAAAGCATTTCTTGATAGTCTACCAGACGTGAAAATTGTCAAGATGAAATGTCCTGATGGAGGAGACAAAACAGACAGCAGTAATATAGATCTTAATATGCCTGTCATTCCTATGAATACGACTGCAGAAGCAGTTATTGAAATGATTAACAGAGGACAAATTCAGATAACAATTAATGGATTCAGTATTACCAATGGACTGGCAACTACCCAGATCAACAATAAGGCTGCCACTGGAGAGGAGGTTCCCCGTACCATTATTGTAACCACACGTTCTCAGTACGGGTTACCGGAAGATGCCATTGTGTACTGTAACTTTAATCAGTTATATAAAATTGACCCATCTACTTTGCAGATGTGGGCAAATATTCTGAAGCGTGTTCCCAATAGCGTACTGTGGCTGTTGCGTTTCCCAGCAGTAGGAGAACCTAATATTCAGCAGTACGCGCAAAATATGGGCCTTCCCCAGAACCGTATCATTTTTTCACCTGTTGCTCCTAAAGAGGAACATGTTCGGAGAGGCCAGCTGGCTGATGTCTGCTTGGACACTCCACTCTGTAATGGACACACCACAGGGATGGATGTCCTTTGGTCGGGGACACCCATGGTGACTATGCCAGGAGAGACTCTTGCTTCCCGAGTTGCAGCTTCCCAGCTCACTTGTTTAGGCTGTCTTGAGCTTATTGCTAAAAATAGACAAGAGTATGAAGACATAGCTGTGAAACTGGGAACTGATCTAGAATACCTGAAGAGAATTCGTGGCAAAGTCTGGAAGCAGAGAATATCTAGCCCTCTGTTCAACACCAAACAATACACAATGGAACTAGAGCGCCTCTATCTACAGATGTGGGAGCATTATGCAGCTGGCAACAAACCTGATCACATGATGAAGCCTGTTGAAGTCACTGAGTCGGCCTAAATAATGACTGTGTGCGCAGGAGAATTACCCCTGTACCTGAGCCTCAACCTTCTGGGGGAAAGGGAACTAGATACGTTACTTTGTACTTACCTTTGTAGCAATATCATGTTGCAGATGGGTGACAGACAGTGATAACAAATAGCACAGCCAGACTTGCTTCCTGCATGATCATGACAGGGAGAGACACAAGAGATGGGAGACTGCTGTTCCACAAGGAGTCTCCGTAGAATTTTGCGGCAGCCAGGTGTTGCCTAAGTCTGGAAGGTCTGATCTCCCTTGGTCTTCCATGGGATGGGTGGTTAGTGTGGAGGGGAGATAGAGATTGCCCAGTCTTCTGAATTAACTTTTTCTTTATATTTGGGGTATTGGAGCTATTAAAAATGTTTGGTTTCAGGTTTTATTCATGTGAAGTGTATATGATTCTTTTGAGATAAGGTTTTAAGCTAAAATATTCCTTGTTTTAGTTTCTGAACTCTACAGACAAATGGGGACTTTGCTGGTGTAGTCTTTTTATAGGTTTTATAAACCACTTGAGCCTATATCAGTCATTTTAGTGTCTGACATATTTGGAACTATCAGTGCTTTGTTGGTTTATGGCTTAAATTCTTTTTCTGGTCCGTTTCCTTCTTCCCTTCCCCCCACTTTAAATATTTTCCTGTAACTTGGGTAACAAAAAACCAAGTCTGATTCAAAACCTCCCAGAGTGTTTCTCTTAAACGCATCATCTGGTGCCAAAAGAAGATTCTTAGGAGTGATTATTAATTATGAAGGGCACAGTTGTGGTACTGTCACTGATGAATAATAATGGATTTTTGGCCTAGAGTTTTGACCTATTTCACCAGTGTTTTACCGTTGACTGCCCCTCTGTGCTGCTTCCAAAAGTGATAGTGTGTGATAAGATTTTTACTTTCACTTCTAAAGTTTGTTTTTTTTTTTAAAGTGAGTCCTGTTCTTCCTTTTTCTTTCAGCAGAAATGAAATCCCAGGTAAGTACAAGTATTCAAATATTTGATCAGTAAGTCACAGTTATCTCCAGTGCATTAAATAACTTTCATCAAAAAACATGTTATAGGTAAAAAGCTCTGGAGGACCAGCTATGTATATGATTATTATGTTTCAGACCTTCTAGAGTGTTACATATAATAACTTGTCTTCTGGACGTGGTCTTGAAGTCTATGGATTCAGCCTCAGTAGTAGCGAACTGCACTGCTACTTGGTTTGGAGTATAAATTAGACTTTAGCCCTCCTGCGGGTTGAGTTTTTGGTATTGAAAACCATAGAAATGAAATTATTGTATTTCAACAAAGGATTGAGGGCTTGAGGCTTAAACAAGCCAACATATGAATATATGTTTTTGTCTTGCTGTACTGCACATATGCTGTCTAGTAACAGATATTTTGTCTGCTAGTAGTGTTCTAGATTCTGTCTTTCCAAAGTGCTGAGGCAGTGCATCTATTCTGTAGTTGCAGCTGATGCCTGAATGTATCCTAGCTGACAAATTATTGATTAATAAGAACTTGAATTTCGGAAAGATTTGTACTGTTAACCAAAATCTGAGCAAGGAGTCTCAAATGTAATTCTTAGCCAGAATTACATGTTAATGAACGATTTAACAGTGTAAATCAAGGAACAACAGTGTAGGGATTTCTTTTAATTTATTTTTTACCTGCTTGAAAGAATCAGTTAAAGGTTGCCAGCTTGGTTGCAGATGAACGGACGTTTGAAGTTCACCAAACTACTTAATGTGGAGAATAGACTTCCAGCGCCCTCAAGGCTGTGACCTTGCAGCCATTTTACATAGCACAGCATCTCCCTAGAGGGATGAACCTTTCCCTGCCCGAAAATAGCCGCTCTGGTTGAAGCTTTGCTTATTGTAACAGGCTTTTGTTTCCAGGTAACATGTCTGTGGAAGGCTTAATTCTGAATAGAGATATAGATATTACTGGAAACTAATTGTTTTTTCTATTATACTCTGCTTTATCAAAAAAGTAAAACATTTACATTGTGCTACAGAAATTCAGATGTTATCTTGCAATCTTTAAACAATAAATGAATGATTTGCCCTTAAAAACAAAAAACAAAAAACTTCATTGTGATTTTGTTTGGGATTATTTTAATCCTGTAAATTAAATTGGGAAGAAGTTAAATCTTTATTATATTGCCTTTTAGCCAGAAACTTGATAGATAGATAGATAAATCCATTTATCTTCAAATCTCATTTTTAACTCTAATAAAAGTGTAACCATTTTCTTCAAATAATATGTTAATATATTTTGTGAAGGTCGTTTCCAAACATTTTATATTTACATTCTTCTTTCTGATGTTTCTTAGATATTCTTTGCTACTCTTTCTCTGACTTTTTTTGGTATAATAGTAATATATGTTTCTGGTAGAAAAAAATGAGAAGAAATCAAGAAAAAAAACCCTAAATATAATTCTAATAGTCAAACCCAGATTCCAGTACAGTTAACTTTTTGGTGTACTCACTCAACGCTTTTTATATTCTTATGTATGTGTATTTTTATATTTCTTATGTAAATGAGGTATCATACTGTTCTGTAACTTCTTTCATCTACTATACAAGGAACATCTCATGTCAGTGTATGCACTTCATTGCTGGATGCTATTCTGTTATACAGATGTACCTTAATTTATTTAACCAGACCTTTACTGGGGACCGTTGTTGTTGTTTCTAACTTTCCAGCATGAAATCATTCTGTGATAAAGCTCTTTTTACCTCCTCAATTCCAAAGAGCCTTGACATTTTATTAAGTATCGGATATATACAAAAGAATATTTATAAAATAAATGTTTAAGGATAAGAAAAGTAACAATGACATGATCACTTGTGCACCTACTGTCCCATTTAAGACATAGAACATTTAAGCCCCTATGTGTCCCTCTCCAATCCCATCCTTCCTAATCATTCTATATATATATATATATATATATATATATATATATATATATATATATATGTGTGTGTGTGTATGTGTGTATGTATATATACCTATATATGTATGTATATATGATTTTTGCATGCTTTTGAACTTCATATAATTGGAATTTACCATATGGGTCTTTCTGGAACATACTTTTTCCACTTAATAACATGTTCCTGAGATGCATCCATGTTGTTGCAAATAACTACAGTTTATTCATGTTTATTTCTGTATAGTATTCAATTATATGAATATACCAGAATTTTACTCCATTCTACTCTTGGTGAATATCTTGGTTGTTTCTAGTTTTTGCTCTTACAGATATGCTACTATGAACATCTTGTACCTACCTCCCACTACATGTGTACAAGAGTTTCTCTAGGCCAAACATCAGAGAGTAGAATTGCTGAGTCAAAAGGCATGCATACTTCAACCTAATAGATAATGCAAATTATCTTCCAAAATGGTTGAAATAAATTGACTCTCCCACAAACACTGTATAAGAATTCAGTGGTTCCACATCTCTAATTCTTCGTATTCCACATTGAAAAATTTCTGTCAAGCTGATGAGATTGAAATAATATGCCACTGTGGTTTTAATTTGCATTTCCCTGATTACAAATGAAGTTGAACATATTTTCATATGTTATTTTACCATTTGTGTTCTCTCTTCAGTGATATGCCCAGTCAAATCTTTTTCCCCTTTAAAATAAATTAGGTTGTAGTTTTCTGAATGGCTTATAGTTTTTATATGGTCTGGATACTAACCCTTTGTCATATGGGTATAGCAAATACCCTCTCCCAGTGTGTGACTCACCTTTTCACTTCTGTTATGGTATATCTTGATGAACAGAAGTTCTTCATTTTAATGTAGTTGACTTTAATAGTAATTTACTTTACTCTCTATGCTTTTCTGTCTCGCTTCAGAGATTCTTCTCATCCGTTAATTGAAAAGGGCATTTTCTTTTATTACTTTCAAAAAGTTTAAAAACTCTACCTAATTTTGAGTCTTTTAGACACCTAGAATTGATTTTTGGCATGTGGTGTGAGGTAGGGGTTCAGATCCCTTTTTTTCTATATGAATAACCAGTTGTCTCAGCATCAGTTGTTTAAAGCTCATACTTTCTCAACTGATTTTCAGTGTCCGTTCTGATACACTTGAGAATCAACTTGCCAAATTCCACTATCCATTCCTCAATGCCCACCAGTCAAAATAAACACTTTGTTGGGATTTTAAATGTAATAAAAGAAATCTATACATCAATTGGAAAAGCAATGACAACTTTATAATATTGAATCTTCCTACCCATAAACATAGTATCACTTTCCATTTATTTAAGTTTCCTTTGATTTCTCTCAGTCATTTTATGATTTTCTGTATACAGGTCTTACTCATATTTTGTTAAATCTCTTCCTAGGTAATTAATATTTTTGATACTACTGTAAATGGCATCTGTCTTTTTATTACACGTTCTAAGTTTTTGTTGCTGGTATATAGAAATGCATTTTTAAAATATTGACCTTATAAGTATCAATTTTACTAAAAAAAAATCTTAATTCTATTTTTATGTATAGGAAAATTTTTAAAGTGGGGTGAAGGGAAGAAGGAAACCGACAAGAAAAGGAATTTAAGCCATAAACCAACAAAGCACTGATAGTTCCAAACATGTCAGACACTAAAATGACTGATATAGGCTCAAGTGGTTTATAAAACCTATAAAAAGACTACACCAGCAACGTCGCCATCTTTAATATGTATTTTTATGTGTATGTAAAAATCTTATCTCCTGCAGATGACTCCCTAGTTTCTGCCCTCTAATCATTATAAATTGTATATAAATTTTATACTATCTGATATTTCCAACACCTGATTGACTTTTTGTGGGTGATGTGAGTTGCTTGTTATTTTGTTGGGTCTCGCCCATGATGCTTTTCTTTTTTCATTGTGAATTCATATTTCTATGGGAATTCTTTGAAGCCTAGATAGAAGGGAGTTCATTTAAAAAGGATTTGCATGTGTTTCTGCCAGATGCTCATGGGTACTACTGAAGGAGGGCCACTTTAAACTAAATTCTCAGCTTGAAGGTTTTCCAGACCACCCAGGTAGTGCAACTCTGGCAACAAAACTCACACGTGAGGGCTAGCTTGTACTTAGAAACTTTCAGGAAAGATTTTTCTTCTCCTTTACCAGCGCCAAATTTTAACGTAAGCAAATGTCCTTGTTGTCTGCAACGGGGGCAATTTTATTTCTAGTATACCCTTTCGAGCTTTATGTAGGATTGTCTTTTATGCTGCCCTCTTTGGGCTGGACCTAGGCTTTGTCAACTATCATCCATATTTCACAAGGCTGTGAACACTGGATCTCAAGATCCCCTGATTTGTCAAAAGTCCTCAGTGCAAAGGCCATTAGCAGTGCCTGGATCATCTCACTTGGGCCTTGCTTTGAATTCCTTTTGGCCTTACTTTATTAGCAGGTCACTGATGCATTTAAAAATATATATATTTCTATATTTTATTCATTGTTTTTAGTTATTCTCAATGGGAAGTTTGTGAAGGGCATGTAGTTTGCTAAGCACTCCCCACCTCACTTCAGCTACACCTTCTCATATCCTAGATCTTTCATTTCCAATATCTATTTCACCTCCTAAATCTCAATTTCAAATATCTTCTCTCTATGGCCATCATCTCCTATCTTTGCGTGCCTCTAATTTACCAGTCCCACCTTAACAATTCTCCAGCCCTATTAGGACTCCCAATTCAATCACCCCCAAATATTCACTGGCCATTTACTCAGGTTCTTCCTCATCCACATTAGAGTCTACGCTAGGTCTCTGTGTTGCAAAATACAATAAAAATAGTGCCTTCTGTAGTTGTGCCATGCTATGGTACTGACTTTGTGTTTCATCATCATAATCACTCCTTTATACACATCCTCCATGTCTTTTTTTTCCTTTGTCCTTCTCTCATCTGATCTGGCACAGTTATTGAGTAAACCCGCATTTATCTGCCTACTCTGTACCTAGTTCTGGAGGAAAAGAAGCAACTAGGCTAACTGGTTCCCTTCTAAATTTATGTGGCTTCAGGCTGTAGAGAAATCCTTCTGTATTTCTCTAGTCAGTTCTCTCCACCACCTTTCAAAGCAGCTTCTCTCTGCAAATCCCCAGCCTTCCCTGACCCCAGCCCCCTTTCTCAGTTGATGGCTTCCCTTATTCCATGGAGACATCCTCATCCACTCACCACCAAACTCCCTGCATTTTTAATAGATGCTCATCTTTTCCTCTTGTGACTTCAGATGAACTCTCCATGTTCACGTCTAGGGCCATCCTTTCCACTTGTGCACAGGATCCCACCCCCTTTCTCTCCCCTCCACCCCTCACTATCAGTGGTTCTCTGTCATTCTGACTCTCCTCCTGCTCTGAGAATGAACACATCCTGTCAGATTTTTTTTTTCTTAACGTAAGAGACAATTTCTTCTAGGAAGATGAAGTTGATGTACTTTCCCATATTCCTCCAGCTAAGTGAAACTAAAACCCTTGGACATTACATATAAAAGAAACATAAGAAGGCTGAAAGGTAGAGAGAGGAAGGCAGATCAGCTAGGGACTTTGAGACCTGAGGAATGACACATGGTTAGTTCCTACCTTGTTTGTTTGTTTACCTCATATATCCCAGACTTGGAGCTGAAGAAGCTAGCAACCTGCAAACGCCAACAGGCACAGACCAAAAAAAAAAAAAACAACCTTCAACCAAAGCCTGGTCTGCTTAGCCAGAGAACCAGGAATAGGTCAGCCTAGTGAAATAGAAAACTTTTAGAATTATCTAAGCAGCTCTACTCCAGCCAAAAACCACAGAAAAAACAAACAAACAAACAAAAAAAAACTGTGGCCCCACTCCCACCCATGCCAGCCAAGTCCTAGAGGGGAGACTAGACTTCAGCCTTCCACTAGGCTATACCAAGGCACCCCAACACACCTGCCAAGGTGGCGGCAGAGAAGGATACATAGGGAGCTGGGATTTTCATCCCCACCAGGCATGAATGATACACACTCTCCTCCCTCCCCTCTCCACAGTACCAGTGGAGACCACACGGGGAGCCTGGACTTCCACCCCCACTGGCAGTAACAAGGCCTCTCTCCCCATCCCAGATGGGGAACTGCCAGAGAAGGCCTAGGGGAGCTTCAGGGCTTTTGCCACCACCCGGCGGTAACGAGGCACTTCTGCCCCTCCTATCCAGGAAGGCATCCGTGAAGGCCTCGTGAGCAGCTGGCACTCCCACACCTGCCCAGCAGTAATGAGGAGCTCACAGCTGTAAGAGAGCGTACACTTTGCCTTCTAGGTCACTGTGTAACCCCAGTTCCTGGAATGACAGGGGCTAGTTGCATGATCTCGCTCAAATCACTCATCCCTTCGGTGTCGCAATTTGTTCCTGTGTAAAATGAGAATGAAAATAATAGCATCTACCTGTAGGTTGCTGTGAGGATTAAATGAGTCCATACATATAAAGCTCCTAGAATAGAAAGTGTTAGCCATTGCTGCTGCTGCTGGCATTGTCATTATTCATTCCTTACTGATTTATGTGCCTCTTAAAATATAGCTTTAGCCGTATCCCAGGAGTTTTGATTGTAGTGTTTTCATTATTTTTATTTTCTAAATATTCTATGATTGCAATCATATTTCCCCTTTTGTGCCCAAGAGATATAGAGAAGGGTATTCTTGAATTTCCAAGTGGGTGGGAAATGTTTGTTTAAATGTTCCTAATTTATAGTTTTATTGCTCTGTGGTCAGAGAATGTCTGTGCACTTTGTGCTTTAGGAGATTTGTTGATGTTTTCTTTATAGTCTAGTACATGATCTATATTAAAAAATAAGTTCTTCAATTAAAATAGTTTTTCCCCTTTTCCTCATTGTGAAGGATACATCTTATCCCTAGCATAAAAGCTGGAAACATACTTTCCAACACACCAAACTAGACATTTAAATGAAATAAAAGCTTCAATCATGTTGAGTTAACATGCTTTATTCCCATTCAATTTGCAGTAAGCACAGATTGCAAAGGTCCCCAGAGGGAGAGAAATGGGAGCAGGCATACTCAGACCTCAGGTGTGATTTGTTAGTTGTTCTTCTGCTGCCTCTTTTTTCCCTCTAATTTTTTCTTGTAAAGAAGGCATTTAATTCTAGTTGTAGCAGATTGTCATTTCCATAAGTGGCCACAGCAATATTTCTGACCCCACACGCTGTTCCAGGACCTTGCCACTTCCCGTCAAGAGGTGAAGTCTATTCCCTTCCCCTTGAACTGGGGTAGAACTTTATGACTGCCCCAACAAAAAGAGGATGGGGTGGATGTCATGTTGCATGCCTTCCCAGCTGGGCCATAAATGGCAATAGAGCCTCTGCCTGACTGTCTCGTGATGCCCACTCTTGGAAGCCAGTCACCATGTTGTGAGGAAGCTCAGGCTACATAGAGAGGCTGCTTGTAGGTGTTGAGGTCCCAGCGAGAGCCACCATCAGTCAGCAGACATGTCAGTGAGCGAGTGACTGAGTCTTCAGGGGATCTTAGCCCCAAGTCATCTCCACAGCCCCTGTCTGAATTGTGACCCACAGACCCAATAAGCATTATAAACAGTTGTTTTACCTCATTGATTTGTAGGGTAATTTGGTCCTCAGCTATAGTAACCATATCTCTAAGGATACAGTGACCCCAGCTAATCAGAAAATTCCAACTAGAAGGTGGGTGTTATAATGAGAAAAACATGAGACTACGACCTGGGAGACCTAGGTCATAGGCTGGATTAACTCATAATTGACCTTAGGACCTTGAACATATCATGTAACCTTTCTGAGTCCTAACATTTGAACCTTTTAGGCCCCTTCAAGTTCTACCATTAATTAAGGCCTTGACAGAGAACAATATGAAAAGGTTTCATATTGGAAATACTCGATCTCTTGAGTGACTGCATATCTATATGTAATCAATGACATTCTTGGTTTTACAGTTAACTCTCACAGGGAAATCTTATTTCCCTCATTTCCAAACTATTGGAAAATGTTTCCAAAGTATTGACAGCAGAGAATAGGGTCATTTTTTATCAACCCAATTTTAGCATAAAATAAATTAGAAAGCTGGCTGGGCCTTTGCTGCAAAACGTGGGCTCCCCAGTCTCAGTTCATGGTAATATAGTAACCACTGCTTAGATTCTCGACTTTTATATTGTTCAGTCATCTTTGCCTGCTATTTTGGGTGTTCTTTGTTAGTTACCCGGTGACTTGCTGCCAGAATATGCTTACAGAGATTTTACTGTCTCTCTCTAGATTCAGCAGTTTGAGAACGTTAACTGTGCCTTGCAAAGCTAAATCTGTTATGGGATATATAAGGCTGGTCTCTCATCAGTTGTAATTCTCTGGTAGTTGCATTGTTAAGAGGAGTCATCTATTATTCCACATACTACATTCCAGAAGAAGCTAAAGCAAGTGTTTAATGCATGCTTTCCAGGGCACAATACTGCACAGTCCCTAGAGTGTGATGACTTGGGACAGCTGCCCCAAGTCAATAATCAGGGGACCCAGCCATGCTGGCAGCTTGTCAGTGACTCAAGGAGCACCAGCTGGGGCCCTGTAACATGCTTGTACCACACTCACAGAGAAACAGTCTTTTTTTTTTTTTTAAATAAATTTATTTATTTATTATTTATTTTTGGCTGTGTGGGGTGTTCGTTGCTACGCCTGAGCTTTCTCTAGCTATGGAGAGCAGGGGCTACTCTTTGTTGTGGTGCATGGGCTTCTCATTGTGGTGGTTTCTCTTGTTGTGAAGCCCAGGCTTTAGCCATGCGGGCTTCAGTAGTTGTGGCACGTGGGCTCAGTAGTTGTGGCACACGGGCTTAGTTGCTCTGCGGCATGTGGGATCTTCCCAGACTAGCGCTCAAACCCATGTCCCCTGCATTGGTAGGCGGATTCTTAACAACTGCGCCACCAGGGAAGTCCTGAAAAACACTCTTAACTTGCCTCCCTTTCCTGGAGTCACCAGAATCACCGCCTATTCCCTTTGTACCCCAGCGTTCCCACCACAGAACAAGGTTAGTAGGTTACCTTCTGATATGAATTGTATCTTCCCTGTGAAGCAGTTGTTTCCTACGTCTGTTTAGGACACTTGCATTTTGATATTTTAATGATGTGATATCATTAAATATTACATAAATAGATAAAATATGAAGACAAAGAAAGGAGTTGTTTCTACTGAACAAGTCAAAAGCTTCATAAAGTGTGAGCGATATAGCTGCAAAAGATTGTGAGAAAAAGTGTAGAAGATTTCTGCACTCAGAACGCTTCCCCTTTATCTATAAGTTTTCATTCTCCTTTAAAGACACCTAAATCTCAGTTAATGTTATGGATGTTCTTTATTCAAGAGTGATGCCCTGTGCTCAAAAGCCTTGCTCCTATGTCAAAAGATTGGTCAACTTATATATGCTTGTTTTCAGTGAAACAAAATGTTTTGGAAATTTTCATGTTTTGACTTGTTACTTTAACCTACTTTTTAACAGAGCAACACATGCTCCTGAGGAATAAGTTGGCTTGAACTGTACATAAATTCAGCTCATCTCTACTTTCTGTTTCATCACAACAAATAAAGAACTGTGCAGACTGCCCTTTCCTGCTGCCAAACTACAAACTGCCACTTTGTGATTTTGTTTTCACATCAAGGATACTCTTCAGCTTTAGCCAGATCCCCCCAAGCCATTTCCCCCTCACTTTCCAGATTAATTCGAGAGGAATGTGATCTATTCCAGCCCCCACAAACCTCACTGGGATGGTTCTAAGTTCATGTACACAGGGAATCCTCTGCTATTTACCCAAATCTCAAAAGCTCCCCTACCCCTTGCCCCAGACAATTCCCTAGTACAGCACCTGGTTCCTTCTCTTCTTTGCTTCAACCAGTGTTTATTGGGCACCTATCACATGTCAGGCTCAGCGCCAGGTACTAGGTGTGCTGCAGTGAATAAAATGTGTTTACTTTATATTGTCAACAACAGACATGTAGTATGCGCAGAAGAGCAGTAGCTACGTCTTTTTGTCTTTTTCTTTTAGTTGATAAATTGGTAAACTAATGAAGGAGAATTTCCGTAGCACTTTTGACTTGGGAAATTGTTAGTGTATGTCATTACGTATGCATTTAGATATGGTATGTATTTATTTGCATTTCTGTGGAAATTAAAAGGGCATGTAATACTTTAGTTTAACCCAGGGGCTAACAAACTTTTTCTGTAAGGGGGTCAGAGAGTAGATATTTTTGGTTTTGTGTCACAGGGTGTCTTTCACAACTACTAAAGTAAGTAAGCTGTGACAGCATAAAAAGTCATAGATAATACATACATGAATGGGAGTGGCTGGGTTCCAATACATTTTTATTTATAAAAACAGGCAGTAGCCCTAGTTTGCTGACCCCTGGAATCTATTAAAATACCTTACTGCTTCTCCTACTAGCAATTAAACTTGCTTAAGCCTCTTCCCTTTAAAAAAAAGAAAAAAAATCCAAGTCCCACATCACTGCAAGAAGTTGTCTTGGACACACCATCTCTACCTCCCCACCTCTCATTCACCTCCAGTGCTAGACAGTCTGACCTCTGTGCTCACCGCCCACCGAAATTGCTCTTATCAAGGTCGCCAACAATCTCTGTGCTGCTAAATGCCTAAGAGTCTCCAGTCCTCTCTTTCTTACTCACTCTCTCCACAGCTTAGAACACAGCCGGCCACTCCCTCCTCCTGGAAACACTGTCCGCTCTTAGCTTCTGAAACCTCACAGGATTCGTTTTCCTTGTACAATAGTAGCCACTCTTTCTGCCATCAAAGGCTCCTTTTCCTCTTGACAAACTCTAAATGGCAGAGTTGCTCAGGCCTCCATGCTGGGTTCTGTTGTTTCTCCTTTGGGGACCTCATCCACTCTTTAGCTTCAAATGATGTACTGAAAACTCCCACAGTTATTTCTGCAGCCCAGATCTTTCCCGCGTTCCTGCCTCACATATCCAATGGCCCTCTTGACATTTCAAATCTCTCAGGTGTCTTAAACATAAAGTGTTGAATAAATAAATGAGTTTCCCTGGTCGCCCAAGCAGAGCCCAGAGGCTAATCGCTAACCCCTCCCTTTTGCTCACCTTAAGCATTCCCCAAATGTAAGCCTTCTCTTTCCTACCCATCTCCTGAATCTTTCCCTGGCTCTCTATACCAAATTCCCAGACTACTACAGTTGCGTCTGGTGCTGAAATATTGAAATACTTCCATACTGGTTGCAAAGAGCTGCTAGTCTACGCCCCAGTTGTGTTGGCCTCACCTCTGGGTTCCACCTGTCTATCCAGCCTGCCTGGCCCAGCAGAGAGACGTCTGCAGACCCTGCTCAGTACTGAAGCTACCATCCATCCTGATGAGTTAGTGCTCATGCCAAACTGATTGTTAAATAGTTTAATATTACCTCTACCTAATACCACTGTTTCTAAAATATTCTGGCACTAGGAAATTCTTTCTCACCCAGTTCACTGGAAAAGCCATCCAGCTGATCTCCCTACCTCTTCCTTCTGCCTTGTTCATCTCCAGACTCTGCATAGCAGCCAGAATGATTTGTCTAAAATACAAGTTAATTGCATCTCTCCTCCACTTAAAACCTTTAAACATGGATAACCATCAAGATAAAACCCCAACTCCCAGACCTAAATAGACATCTCTCCAAAGAAGACATGCAGATGGCCAAGAGGCACGTGAAAAGCTGTTCTACATCACTTGTGATTAGAGAAATGCAAATCAAAACTACAATGAGCTATCACTTCACACCAGTCAGAAAGGGCATGTCAGAAAATCTACAAACAACAAATGCTGGAGACGGTGTGGAGAAAAGGGAACCCTCTTGCACTGTTGGTGGGAATGTAAATTGGTAGAGCCACTATGGAGAACAGTATGGAGGTTCCTTAAAAAACTAAAAATAGAATTACCATATGGCCCAGCAATCCCACTACTGGGCATATACCCAGAGAAAACCATAATTCAAAAAGACACATGCACCCCAATGTTCATTGCAGCACTAGTTACAATAGCCGGGTCATGGAAGCAACCTAAATGCCCATCGACAGACTAACGGATAAAGAAGATGTGCTACATATACACAATGGATATTACTCAGCCATAAAAAGGAATGAAACTGGGTCATTTGTAGAGACGTGGATGGACCTAGAGACTGTCATACAGAGTGAAGTATGTCAGAAAGAGGAAAGCAAAGATCGTAAATTGACGCACATATGTGGAACCTAGAAAAATGGTACAGATGAACCAGTCTGCAAAGCAAAAATAGACACAGAGGTAGAGAACAAACGTATGGACACACAGGGGGGAAAGGGGGAGGGGGTGGTCGGATGAATTGGGAGGCTGGGATTGACATATATACACTAATAGGTATAAAATAGATAACTAATAAGAACCTGCTGTATAAAAAAAAACAAAATTCAAAAAAACCCCCCACGAAACCCACTACTCACTAATCAGGTTCACCAGGCCCTTCATGATCTGACCCTTTTTCATCCTTCAAATCTCACCTCCTCAGAGATGTCTCCTCTGAGCCCATCTTAAGCAGATTCTTCCTGTTACTCTCTCCTCACACCCATTTGTTTTCTTCATTGTATTGATCCCAATTTGACATTAGTGTTGATTTTTAAAAATCTTTTTCTCCTACTAAACTATTAGCTCCCTGAGGGCAGATACCATGTCTATCTTTTGCACTGATAGGCCCCTGGCCCTCAATGTTTACGTTGATAAATCTGGCTCCCTGAATCCCTTTTAGCTTTGTTTTTCACCACTTTCTCCCTTGTAATCTATAGTTTAGCTGTATGCACTCAACAAATATTCAATAATCATTTGATCACAAACTATTCTCAGTTCCTTCAACATTCCTTGTAATGGAATACTTTGCCTGGAATACTTTGCATCATTATGTCCTTTCCCCTGAACTCCTGCTTACCTTCCAGGTATCAACACTGTCATTACACCCTCCAGGACAGAACTCTTGATACTATAGTTAGTATCTAGTGCTTTCCTCACTAGATGGTAAGCTTGTAGAAGGCAAGAACCATTTGTCATTTTTCATAGTTGCATCTAAGGCACCTTGCTCAGTACCTAGCTAATATTTAGCAGACCAATTCAGCCCTAAAGCAGGCACCCCAAGTCCTGAGAGGGAGTCAGTGAATTTACATCCATTTGGGTGGCAATATACTATTTGTAAATGGGATATCTTCCCCCGAAGGTAAGGGTTTTTGCTTTCATGGGAAACATGGGAATTTTCCCATGAAAATTCATGGGAATGAATTTTCCCTTAGTGACATGCTTCTGTGACTTCCAGTGACTTCACCTGGAACTCACTGTTTGGCTTTATGGGCAGAAAGTGGTTCTTAGTGGGAAGTACAAAATATAGGTTACTAAAAAGATCTTTAGTGAGACTGGGTTTTGTAATGTCTTAGAGGACATAACAAGATAGCAGTTTCCCTTCTTTGAAATATTTTTTTTTATATGTTCATCCTGAATTCAGTTAAAAAAACAATCTCTTTCCTCTGCTTGTTAATGGTGGTTTTCTGGTTTCATTCTTCTGGGCACATAAATATGTTATAATATAAACAAGCCAATGGTGTAATGAATTATTGCAGTCTTATTGTGTGTATGTTTTTACTACAAATCTTGGGGGAAAAAGCTATTCACGCTCTGCATTTTTAAATCATGCTAATGTGATTAGTCACTATGATCCTACTTGCTCTTCATGATGGAGGCAAGACGTCTAAGCATCCAATGTACTTGTGAGGGGCCTGATTAGTGCTTGAGACCCAATCAAGAGGCTGCTGATGAAGCTCACATAACACATTAAAAAGTTACTTAGGACAGAGGAGTTGATCGTTGCTTATATAAGATTGTATAACAAGTAAAATAAGTGTAAATTGTCCTAATGTACATTTTTATTCTTCCATGAGAATTTCAACTGCTACCATAACCTCTGAATATATTTTGCCAGGATATGTCCAGACCACTGTTTTTGTAACCAAAGTGTGAAAGTGACAGAGTAAGCTGCTATTATTGTTCAATAGGAAAATTCACACATCCACTAAACATCACTAAACAGGTGTTTTCAAAGCCCAGACTTCAAAATAGTTCACCCATTCTAGCATTTTGATGTTGTAATCAAGCAAAATGAAAAACAGAAGAGACACATTTTGGTTGATTATTATCCTGCCAAATCAGATTGTTCCTGTTATTGTCTTACACAAACACCAAGCTCAGAGGGAGAAGTGGGGAGCAGGGAGAAAAATATGGGTGTGTGTGAGAAGAGAGAAAAGATGGTTTTAGAATCTTAAATGAGTCCAATAAATTGAAGACTTGCTTAACAATCTCAGAAACAAAAGTCAGTAGAAAAAGAAGGAGTGTAACACTTTACATTCAGTTTTTTAAAAGACTTTTTTTAGGAGTAGAACCCTCTTTTCAGAAGGAATCTTATGAAGAATCACAAATATATAAAACCGATAGGAAGAATAGTTTTAGTAAACATTGTATTAGTTCAGATTTATCATATTTATTCAAATTCAATGTAAAAACAAGCCTGTTGTGATGAATGCCAAAAATTAAAATTAGGGGATTAATGACAATTATCTTACGTGAGCTTCAGCAACCAATTGATTTCTGTGATTTCTTACTTCTTGCATATTATCAAGATTTTTCTTGATTACAATGATAAACTGTTGGAAATGGTAAAAAATAGAGTTTTTAAACAAGTTGCCTTGTGATCTAAGGGTACCATTCCATTTCTAAGTAACAAGGGGGAGCTTCATTTGTTCTGAGGGCTGTACCAAGAGAGT
Source organism: Balaenoptera physalus (assembly GCF_965194825.1). Lineage (NCBI taxonomy): Eukaryota > Metazoa > Chordata > Mammalia > Artiodactyla > Balaenopteridae > Balaenoptera > Balaenoptera physalus. The sequence continues at coordinate 340,489 of NW_028126069.1, forward strand.
TAACCTGGTGAGGCCAGTAAGCATGTTGTTGGCCTCTCCTGTAGTAACATTTTGTATGTGACACCCTTGAATATGCCTTTTTAAAAAAATATATAGTTTTGTAGTAGTTAAAAATTAAGTAAAATTTGATAATGGCCATTCTGACTGGTGTGAGGTGATACCTCATTGCAGTTTTGATTTGCATTTCTCTGATGATTAGTGATGTTGAGCATCCTTTCATGTGTTTATTGGCAATCTGTATATCTTCTTGGAGAAATGTCTATTTAGGTCTTCTGCCCATATTTTGGATTGGGTTGTTTGTTCTTTTGATATTGAGCTGCATGACTTGCTTGTATATTTTGGAGATTAATCTTTTGTCAGTTGCTTCATTTGCAAATATTTTCTCCCATTCTGAGGGTTGTCTTTTTGTCTGGTTTATGGTTTCCTTTGCTGTGCAAGAGCTTTGAAGTTTCATTAGGTCCCATTTGTTTATTATTGTTTTTATTTCCATTTCTCTAGGAGGTGGGTCAAAAGGATCTTGCTGTGATTTATTTCATTGATTGTTCTGCCTATGTTTTCCTCTAAGAGTTTTATAGAGTGTCTGGCTTTACATTTTAGGTCTTTAATCCATTTTGAGTTTATTTTTGTATATGGTGTTAGGGAGTGTTCTAATTTCATACTTTTACATGTAGCTGTCCAGTTTTCCCAGCACCCCTCATTGAAGAGGCTGTCTTTTCTCTATTGTATATGCTTGCCTCCTTTATCAAAGATAAGGTGACCATATGTGTGTGGGTTTACCTCTGGGCTTGCTATCCTTTTACATTGATCTATATTTCTATTTCTGTGCCAGTACCATATTGTCTTAATTACTTATTGTCTTAATTGGAGCTTTGTAGTAGAGTCTGAAGTCAGGGCACTGATTCCGCCAGCTCCGTTTTTTTTTTTTTTTTCCTCGAGATTGCTTTGGCTATTTGGGGTCTTTTGGGTCTCAATACAAATTGTGAAACTTTTTGTTCTAGTTCTGGGAAAAATGCCAGTGGTAGTTTGATAGGGATTGCACTGAATCTGTAGATTGCTTAGGGTAGTATAGTCATCTTCACAATGTTGATTCTTCCAATCCAAGAACATGGTATATCTCTCCATCTGTTTGTATCATCCTTAATTTCTTTCTTCAGTGTCTTATAGTTTTCTATAAGGTCTTTGGTCTCCTTAGGTAGGTTTATTCCTAGGTATTTTATTCTTTTTGTTACAGTGGTAAATGGGAGTGTTTCCTTAATTTCACTTTCAGATTTTTCATCATTAGTGTATATGAATGCAAGAGATTTCTGTGCCTTAATTTTGTATCCTTCTACTTTACCAAATTCATTGATTAGCTCTAGTAGTTTTCTGGTAGCATCTTTAGGCTTCTCTGTGTATAGTATCATGTTATCTGCTAACAGTGAGAGCTTTACTTCTTTTACAATTTGGATTCCTTTTGTTTCTTTTTCCTCTCTGATTGCTGTGGCTAAAACCTCCAAAACTATGTTGAATAATAGTAGTGAGAGTGGGCAAGCTTGCCTTGTTCCTGATCTTAGAGGAAATGGTTTCAGTTTTTCACCATTGAGAACGATGTTGGCTGTGGGTTTGTCATATATGGCTTTTATTCTGTTGAGGTAGGTTGCCTCTATGCCTACTTTCTGGAGAGTTTTTATCATAAATGGGTGTTGGATTTTGTTGAAAGCTTTTTCTGCTCCTATTGAGATGATCATATGGTTTTTATCCTTCAATCTGTTAATATGGTGTATCACACGGATTGATTTGTGTATATTGAAGAATCCTTGCATTCCTGGGATAAACCCCACTTGATCATGGTGTACAATCCTTTTAATATGCTGTTGTATTCTGTTTGCTAGTATTTTGTTGAGGATTTTTGCATCTGTGTTCATCAGGGATATTGTCCTGTAGTTTTCTTTTTTTGTTAAATCTTTATCTGGGTTTGGTATCAGGGTGATGGTGGCCTCATAGAATGAGTTTGGGAGTGTTCCTCCCTCTGCTATATTTTGGAAGAGTTTGAGAAGGATAGGTGTTAAGTCTTCTCTAAATGTGTGATCGAATTCGCCTGTGAAGCCATCTGGTTCTGGGCTTTGGTTTGTTGGAAGATTTTTAATCACAGTTTCAATTTCATTACTTGTGATTGGTCTGTTCATATTTTCCATTTCTTCCTGGTTCAGTCTTGGAAGCTTATACCTTTTCTAAGAATGTGTCCATTTCTTCCAGGTTGTCCATTTTATTGGCATAGAGTTGCTTGTAGTAGTCTCTTAGGATGCTTTGTATTTCTGCGGTGTCTGTTGTAACTTCTCCTTTTTCATTTCTAATTTTATTGATTTGAGTCCTCTTTCTCTTCTTTTTGATGAGTCTGGCTAATGGTTTATCAATTTTATCTTCTCAAAGAACCAGCTTTTCGTTTTATTGATCTTTGCTATTGTTTTCTTTGACTCTATTTCATTTATTTCTGCTCTGATCTTTATGGTTTTTTTCATTCTGCTAACTTTGGATTTTGTTTGTTCTTCTTTCTCTAGTTCCTTTAGGTGTAAGGTTAGATTGTTTATTTGAGATTTTTCTTCTTTCTTGAGGTAGCCTTGTATAGCTATAAACTTCCCTCTTAGAACTGCTTTTGTAGCATCCAATAGGTTTTGGGTCGTCGTGTTTTCATTGGCATTTGTCTCTAGGTATTTTTTTATTTCCTCTTTGATTTCTTCAGTGATGTCTTGGTTATTTAATAACGTATTGTTTAGCCTCCATGTGTTTGTTTTTTTTACGTTTTTCCCCCTATAATTCATTTCTAATCTCATAGGGTTGTGGTCAGAAAAGATGCTTGATATGATTTCAATTTTCTTAAATTTAGTGAGGCTTGATTTGTGACCTAAGATGTGATCTCTCTTGGACAGTGTTCCATGCACACTTGAGAAGAAAGTGTAATCTGCTGTTTTTGGATGGAATGTCCTATAAATATCAATTAAATCTATTTGGTCTATTGTGTCTTTTAAAGCTTCTGTTTCCTTATTTATTTTCATTTTGGATGATCTGTCCATTGGTGTAAGTGAGGTGTTAAAGTCCCCCACTATAATTGTGTTACTGTCGATTTCCTCTTTTGTAGCTGTTAGCAGTTGCCTTATGTATTGAGGTGCTCCTATGTTGGGTGCATATATATTTATAATTGTTATATCTTCTTCTTGGATTGATCCCTTGATCATTATGTAGTGTCCTTCCTTGTCTCTTGTAACATTCTTTATTTTAAAGTCTATTTTATCTGATATGAGTATAGCTACTCCAGCTTTCTTTTGATTTTCATTTGCATGGAATATCTTTTTCCATCCCCTCAGTTTCAGTCTGTATGTGTCCCTAGGTCTGAAGTGGGTCTCTTGTAGACAGCATATATATGGGTCCTGTTTTGATATCCATTCAGCAAGCCTGTGTCTTTTGGTTGGAGCATTTAATCCATTCACGTTTAAGGTAATTATCGATATGTATGTTCCTATGACCATTTTCTTAATTGTTCTGGGTTTGTTTTTGTAGGTCCTTTTCTTCTCTTGTGTTTCCCACTTAGAGAAGTTCCTTTAGCATTTGTTGTAGAGCTGGTTTGGTGGTGCTGAATTCTCTTAGCTTTTGCTTGTCTGTAAAGCTTTTGATTTCTCCGTCAAATCAGAATGAGATCATTGATGGGTAGAGTAATCTTGGTTGTAGGTTCTTCCCTTTCATCACTTTAAATATGTCATGCCATTCCCTTCTGGCTTGCAGAGTTTCTGCTGAGAAATCAGCTGTTAACCTTATGGGGGTTCCCCTGTATGTTATTTGTCATTTTTCCCTTGGTGCTTTCAATAATTTTTCATCTTTAATTTTTGCCAATTTGATTACTTTGTGTCTTGGCGTGTTTCTCCTTGGGTTTATCCTGTATGGGACTCTCTGCACTTCCTGGACTTGGGTGGCTATTTCCTTTCCCATGTTAGGTAAGTTTTCGAGTATAATCTCTACAAATATTTTCTCTGGTCCTTTCTCTCTCTCTTCTCCTTCTGGGACCCCTATAATGCAAATGTTGTTGTGCTTAATATTGTCCCAGAGGTCTCTTAGGCTGTTTTCATTTCTTTTCATTCTTTTTTCTTTATTTTGTTTCGCAGCCGTGAATCCCACCATTGTGTCTTCCAGGTCAGTTATCCGTTCTTCTGCCTCAGTTATTCTGCTATTGACTCCTTCTAGTGTATTTTTCATTTCAGTTATTGTATTGTTCATCTCTGTTTGTTTGTTCTTTAATTCTTCTAGGTCTTTGTTAAACATTTTTTGCATTTTCTCGTTCTTTGCCTCCATTCTTTTTCCGAGGTCCTGGATCATCTTCACTATTCACTTCATTATTCTGAATTCTTTTTCTGGAAGGTTGCCTATCTCTGTTTCATTTAGTTGTTTTTCTGGGTTTTATCTTGTTCCTTCATCTGGTGCATAGCCGTCTGCCTTTTTATCTTGTCTATATTTCTGTGAATGTGGTTGTTGTTTCACAGGCTCCATTATTTTATTCTTCTTGCTTCCGCTGTCTGCCCTCTGGTGGATGAGGCTATCTCTATTTCATTCTTTTTAATGGCTGAGTAATATTCCATTGTATATATGTACCACAACTTCTTTATCCATTCATGTGTTTATGGACATTTGGGTTGCTTCCATGTCTTGGCTATTGTAGACAGTGCTGCAGTGAACACTGGGGTCCATGTGTCCTTTCAAATCATGTTTTTCTCTGGATATATGCGTAGGAGTGGGATCGCCAGATCATATGGTAGCTCTATTTTTAGTTTCTGAAGGAACCGCCATACTAATATTTCAACTTTAATACTATGTAATGTTGTACCTTTGTGAATTTAAGAAAAAGGTTCTGAGGAAAGAGATTAATCTTAAAAATAAGGCAGACTTAGGCCAACGTAGGTACAGGGAAGTTGTAGGGATTTGAGAAGTGGCAATGAGATTCCTTTTGATTAAGTGTAGTGGTACTAGCTGTTTTTGGACTTTCTATATGTTTTAGGTTAGATGAGAAAGTAGCAGCCTAGGAAGGCAAATGGGTCTTTATTCTTGGAATGGCAAATAAGCTTTTCCTCTCTTTGAAACTGAGAACCAGCAGGCAAAGATCATTGTTACTAGAGAGAAATGTAAGGCTTTCTAGAAACTTCCTCAAAGAGGTTCAGATGGAGAAGCCCTGGAAGGCTATTTAAATTGGGACCTACATAAGCCCAGAGAAACAGTGAGTTTAGATTACAGTGACTGAGAATAGCTAAATGTTAGTGAGGTACTTATTGGTACCTGGGATACATGTATTTCTTTAGTCTTAGCACTATATATGACTTTTATAAAAAGTATGTTTAAAATGTAGAGTGTAGGTTTTACTGTGTGGCTTTTAATTAAACAGAATGTTCCTTTCCATTTGTATTTATGTGATACAACAAAGTTTTATTTTATAGGAGAAAATAATAATTGTTCTTTGGCTAGGTTGATACGGTGCTGTAGGATGTCCTAAGCACAATGATACCACGCAGCCCCAAGGCACAGGCATCCAGCAGGCAGAACTGAAACTGCATGGTGTGTCAAATGATAGAAGGTATGGGAATAAAGTAAACAGTTAAAGGAGCATTTATTATTATATTAAGAGATATTTCCTGAGCACCTCTATTCATTTTACTCCATCCCAAAGGCCGAGGTGTTAGAATTCCTTACCATATCCAAGAAACCAAAAAGGGATGGATAAATCTAGACAAAGAGTTCCATCTGGGTCTAAAGAAACCTACCTCAAATTTTGTGAAATTCCTGTTTGGGGCTGTATGTTTTTCTTCTTCAATATAAATCATCTCCAACCCCACTGCACCTTAGAATAAAGGAGATAAGGCAGAAAGAAAAAAAATGAACCAGAAATTCCAAAGTAAAAGAAATGGTTGAACACAATTATGCAAAAGCCAGGAAGCCAAAAATTAATGTTTTCCTATAAAGGATGGAAGATGATGAGTTGGGCTATTAAATGAGTACTGAAGGATGCAGAAAGGGCCATAAGGGGGATTTACTGTTGTTGGGAGAGCTTTCGCCTAGCATTTCATGACTTTTGTGCTTTCAACTTTATAGTCAGACAATTCCACTCCTGCAGTTAAAAAAAAAAAAAAAAAGCTGGTATGTGATAAAATTAATACTACAAGGAGATGAGAGAAGAGGTGAATTAGGTTAATTTGAAGGAAAATGTTTCAGAAGAGATGAATACACATACTCAGTTATGTTTTTTGAGATGATGGCTAAAAGGCAATAAGATTTCCAAGTCCCAGAGTTGGGACCAGCAACAGTTTCAATTCAAAAGCTGGGAGTATTTGTACCAGCCACCTCTAAGCCAGAAGAAATTCTTTAAGGACTGGTACAGTGTCAAAGAAGATAAATCCAGTGCTTAGGTATGAACATTTTGTAAGATTATCCTGTGACTCTTCATGTGTTGGAATTAATAGCAGTTCCCTAAGCCAAAATTTAGTCTAGAATATGTGCCTTTCTAGCAAATAAAGTGGTTTGTAGTTGTTATACTGATTTTAAACGAGTATGGTCAGTATAAAAGTGACTGCTAAAGTGATCTGTTATAAAAGGCATCTATTCTCTGAACACTTTATTATACAAAATCAATAGGCAACTGAATTGTGTACCCAGGAGCATAGCTAGTTCTTCATATAAACCACCTACTTCAGGCACCCAGGCAACAATGGGCACCCACTTCCCTCAGGCCATCAGTCAGCATGACATTGCTAAGGTGTATTTTAAATTGATAATGTTTTGGAGAATAACAAAACAACAAATAAACAATTGTCATTTTTTTTTTTTTTGATGGTTTACTATGTGTTAAGCACTAAGCAAAGGGTTTTAAATAAATAAGAAAGATCCTCTGGCCAGTGGATCAAATGTAAACTCTGTGTGAGTAGGGACTGTGCCTTATTCTGCCTTAAACAGAATAGATATACATGAATGAGTTCATTTGCTCTCCACAAACAATCTCATGAGGAGAGAAAGGCAGGTACCATCCTCCTAATTTGTTAAAGGAGGACGCTGATAAACAGATGTTAAGTGACTTGCCGAAAGTGGTGGACAGCATCAGCTCTAGGGAGGAGGACAAGGGAGATAGGGTCCAGTGTTGCCTCTTTTCTACGTGGACATTAGGCATCTTGTCTTTGTGCTTGGCAGGAACCATGGTTAGATGCAGAACAGGTAGAGTCAATCCTGGCGTACAGTCCTGAGGCAACCACTGAGTGAAGAGGAACCTTTTAGATCACTTTGATTGGAGCCAGTCCATTCTCATACTACCATCTATTTTTTTCTATCAGAAAAAAATTGCTTTACTAAATATTATTTACAGACACTATTGCCAGTAGTTGCCACATATTTGCCACTTAACTACTGGCTAGTTTCTCTGCTAAGCAGTTGACATATAATATCTCCTTTAATGCTTACCTCAACACTGTGAAGTAAACATTATGCCCATTTCATAAGAAAATGGTCCTATAACTTGTCCAACGTCAAGGAATCAAACTTAGACCTACTGAATTTCATGGCTCATAAACTTGTTTGCCTCACTATCTTTACTTATTATTTTATGATGTGAGTAATCAGCTGCTGATCCAGACACATTTTAATACTGTGGGTGTATTTCTAGACCTTATTTCTTAAAGAAAACATTAGAGAGACGCCTCTTTGAATAATGCAGACATGAAGAAAAGGGGAGGGGGAAATTTACTTGTTTGAAAGGCATATTCCAGTGAAACTAGTGTGATGAAAAAGAGACAAACATAAAAAGGTATTACATTCATGAATAGAGAGACATGAAACTGAATTAACTGGGATGACTAGTGACTGCAACCATAGTCAAAGGGATGCGTCTAATGAAAACACCCAGCAGGATGCCTAAAATTCACTCACCATTCACCATCTAGAGATCCCACATTATCTTATTTTAGGTAATAGTATTTCTCACTTTTTCTGAAAAATACTCCTTGCTCCACCTAGTTGCTCAGGCTATTACAATATTTCTCAACCTTTTTTTTTTTAATTTTGCTACCTCGGAGAGAAAAAAAATAATTTAAATGCTCCCTTATACAGAAATGAAATACTGGGATAAGATCTGTTGGGTAAGGAGGGCCACAGACCATTTCATATCTAAGACATATCTGCTTCCCAAGAAACAGGTTGCCCTGTTGAGAATGTCTGGGTTATAAAGCTACTTGATCCCTTCTCCTACATCCTAGATCTGCTATTACTTCTAAACCGTAAGGGGTTCTGGCTAAATAACAAGCGCCCAGGAAAAGCATATGGATGGTCAGCATAGCATTTCATGGGTGTCTCATTAACTCAGTGTATAGCAAGTTAGTCCAGTTGATCCATAGCTCCTGTTAACTACAAGGCCATTTGTTCAACTGCATAGGCTGCTCAGAAGAAGAAAGGCTGTAAAGTCAGATGTTCGGGTTCAAACCTCAGCCCCACCACTTCTCAGCAATGAGACTTTGGCCCATCATCTAACCTAGTGGTCCTCAACTGGGGGCAACTTTGTGCACCCTCCCCCGAAGACATTTGGCAATGTCTGGAGACAGTTTTGATGATCAAAACTGGGGGTGGAAGACTACTGTTACCTAATGGGTAGAGGCCAGGGATGCTGCTAAACGTCCCCCAATGCACAGGTCAGCCTCTCACAAAAGGGAATCATCCAGTCCAAAATGTCCACTGCCAGGTTGAGAAACTTTGATTTAACTTCTCTGCTGCTCATTTTTGTCATTGTGCCAGATGGCGTTCATTCCTTAACAGACATTTCCAATCCATCTCCTTGTTGCCTCCACTGAAGAGGTTGCAAACACGAAATACTTATTTTGCCAGCCTCCCTTGCCTTGCAGCTAGGGATAGCCCGGAGGCACAGTTCTGCCCAGTAAGAGATAAGTGGAAATCTATTAGAGGCATAAGGAAAGCTTTGTTTTTTTCCTGAGACAAGAAACAGATCAGACTGGTGTCATCCCCTTCTTAGCTGCTTTCTATCTCAAATGTGGAAGAAATATATAGAGTTGCAGCCATCTTCTTACTATCGTTAGGGAAAGGCAAGAGATTCAAACACAGGATGACCTAGATATTGTTGAGGCCATGAACCAATGTAATATCACCCTCCTGTACTTCTTGTGATGTTAGAATATATAACTCCTATTTGTTTAAACATTCCTGATATACTCAAATGTAAAATTAGGATAATAATAGGGTTTTTTCACTAATTTTTATTGAGGTAAAATACATAATAAAATATGCCATTTTAACCATTTTAAATGTACAATTCAGTGGCATCAATTACAATACATTTGCAATGTTGTGCAACCATCACCACTATCTATTTACAATTTTTTTCAACACCCCAAACAAAAACTCTGTGCTCATTAAGTAATAAGTGTCATCCACCTTCTCCCCAACCTGAAATACCTGCTAACCTCTAACCCATTTACTGTTTTTATGAATTTGTCTATTCTAGACAATTCATATAAGTGTAATAATACAATATTGATCCACAAGGCTTATTTCACTTAGTATAATGTTTACAAGGTTCACCCATGTTGTAGCACATATCAGAACTTCTTTCTTTTTCATGGCTGAATGATATTCCAATGTATTCCTCATTTTGTTTATCCATTCACCTGTTGATGGGAACTTGGGTTGTTTCCACCTTTTGGCAATGACAGGGTTTTAAAAGATTAAATGAAATAATATACCTAAAGCACTTAGAACAGTGCTTGGTACCTAAGAAGAACTTAGCAAATGTAAGCTAAAATTATTACTGCTATCACTAAATACCAGCCTGTCACATCCACCCTGTCAACTGTCTTTTGTTCCAAGGGGGAATGTACTAGTATGTATGTGCACTGGCATAAAACTGTGATCAGAACCTACTGTACAATTCAAAGCAAATGATACTCTCATGGATCTGTGACCATGTGCAGATGTGACGGACAGCAACCCACACTCATTTATCCATTCATCCTTCCATACATCTATCCATTTAGAATTTATTGAGCACCTCCTATGGGAGAAATCCTATGCTTCAAACCTAAGCGGAAGTGACACATAATTGATTTGTTAAAAAAGACAAAGAAAAGGAGGTGCTTAATAAACATTTTTGGTGATTATGGAATAGTTCTACACTCAGTCATGAGCTTCAAAAATGTCTCTAGGACTGTGTTATTTCTCCAGAGTTATCAATGAACCAGGCGCCTGCCTTATCAAGTCCTCATCCTGCTAAGTACTTTTTAAACAGATTCATAAATATTGTTGACTTTCATCCTTTACACCTAATATCTCAAGGTACAAAATAAAAGCTTGGTATAGTGACTGTCATGACTGGTTCCAGGAAGAATGCCATTGCCTAAGTGAGAAAAACTTCTACCTCCAAGTAACAGGGATAGGCAGACAGTAGAGATGTGTGCACAGCAGGCCAACTTTTTAGCTGGCGAGAGATAAATTTTTTGGGAGAGAATCTGGTGTAGGGAGGGGGCTTATACTGACGAGCACATTAAAACAAGGAGTAGGAAAAATGTGTGGAGGAGGAAATGATAGTAAATCTGATGTCAGTGGTGATAGCAGATCTTACTTTGGCATAGAAGACCTTTTAGATGAGTGTGGATGGTCAACATTTAAGATCAACTACTGGAATGTTTGGAAGTGAGGTATTCAAGGAGCATTTCCTATGTGCAATGTGTTTTATAACATAAGATAATTATCAGCTTGCCCTGGTGTATCTTACAATTTATTTAGTCAAAATCCACCCACACAATATCTTCAGAAAGCAAGTGGAAGAAATAGTGAGGAAATAAGAATGCCACGGGGGTCTGAGATGGTACGTGAACTCCACGCTTAGAGAACATTCGTGAGGGAGCTAGAAACTGAACTGCACTGAGTAGTGGTTGGCATGCAGGAAAGAAAGGAAATATCACCAATAGAGGAATGACAGAGCACTAGAAAGGAGGTGGTGGGCTGACTAGGCAGTAAGAGGTTGGCCTGACTGGACCACCACGACAAATAAGGCTTAATGGGGAGAGTGGTGCCCAGAAAGAGACAGGCACTAAGTAGCTCATTATTTTCAGGTCAGTCACAAGATAATATGGCTTCATTTCTAGGTGCTGGAGATTCTCATTCCGTTTCACTAGTCCCTCCCCTGACCACTTTTTTCATATCTTGTTGTATTTCATCTCACACACTCTAGGCAAGGGGAAAAATATTCATGTTTCAAAAAAATAAACTAGCTCCCAACAAATTTTCTCGGGCTCCTCTGAATAACTACCACACACCCTCCCAGTCATATCTTTACATGATTTTCATTTAAATTGGCTCACTTACCTGGCATTTCCTGATAATCTAACCTGTCACTGGTGCTCCAGCTGATACTGTGATTGCTACTGGCTATTTTATACTCTGGAATGAAAAGTGGTAACAATAGAGTCTCTTGTGTTTTATGTTTTGTCAAATGCTGGGTATACTTCTGGCATTTCGTACGTAACAAGTGTAACAAAGCAGGCCCGGGCCAAAGGATATGGCATCTGCTGGCCTCTGGCACAACAAAGGTAGAAAGCCCAGTGGTCTCTGACCCGTAGGGTAGTGATAGACGGCCCTGGGAAATGAGGCTTTTATCACAATCTACATGAAAAAAGAAATAGTGCCTCCAGTGTATCTCCATGAACACTAGAAAAGCCTGAGTGGAAATAACCTACACCCAGGAGACAAGTGCTTTGCTTAATGAGGGTTTTAATCCTACAGTCGCTCTCTGATAGGTGTACATTGCCAAGCATAGAAACTTAGAGTCACTTAAAGTTACTAGGGTGTATGGTGTTAGGGAGTGTTCTAACTTCGTTCTTTTACATGTAGCTGTCCAGTTTTCCCAGCACCACTTATTGAAGAGGCTGTCTTTTCTTTATTGTATATTCTTGCCTCCTTTATCAATAATAAGGTGACCATATGTGTATGGGTTTCTCTCTGGGCTTTCAATCCTGTTCCATTGATCTATAGTTCTGTTTTTGTGCCAGTACCATAGTGTCTTGATTACTGTCGCTTTGTAGTATAGTCTGAAGTCAGGGAGTCTGATTCCTCAGCTCTGTTTTTTTTTTTTCTCAAGGTTGCTTTGGCTATTCAGGGGTCTTTTGTGTCTCCATACAAAATTTAAGATTTCTTGTTCTAGTTCTGTAAAAAATGCCATTGGTAATTTGATAGGGATAGCATTGAATCTGTAGATTGCTTTGGGTAGTACAGTCATTTTCACAATATTGATTCTTCCAATCCAAGAACATGGTATATCTCTCCATCTGTTTGTGTCAGCTTTGATTTCTTTCATCAGTGTCTTATAGTTTTCTGAGTACAGATCTTTTACCTCCTTAGGTAGGTTTATTCCTAGGTATTTTATTCTTTTTGTTGCAATGGTAAATGGGATTGTTTCCTTAATTTCTCTTTCTGGTCTTTCATTGTTAGTGTATAGGAATGCAAGAGACTTCTGTGCATTAATTTTGTATCCTGCAACTTTACCAAATTCATTGATTAGCTCTAGTAGTTTTCTGGTGGCATCTTTAGGATTCTCTATGTATAGTATCATGTCATCTGCAAACAGTGACAGCTTTACTTCTTCTTTTCGGATTTGGATTCCTTTTATTTCTTTTTCTTCTCTGATTGCTGTGGCTAAAACTTCCAAAACTATGTTGAATAATAGTGGTGAAAATAAACTCAAAATGAATTAAAGACCTAAATGTAAGGCCACACACTATAAAACTCTTAGAGAAAAACATAGGCAGAACACTCTATGACATAAATCACAGCAAGATCCTTTTTGACCCACCCCCTAGAGAAATGGAAATAAAAACAAAAATAAACAAATGGGACCTAATGAAACTTAAAAACTTTTGCACAGCAAAGGAAACCATAAACAAGACGAAAAGACAACCCTCAGAATGGGAGAAAATACTTGCAAATGAAGCAACTGAGAAGGGATTAATGCCCAAAATTTACAAGCAGCTCATGCAGCTCAATTTCCAAAAAACGAACAACCCAATCCAAAAATGGGCAGAAGACCTAAATAGACATTTCTCCAAAGAAGATATACAGATTGCCAACAAACACATGAAAGGATACTCAACATCACTTATCATTAGAGAAATGCAAATCAAAAGTACAGTGAGGTATCACCTCACACCAGTCGGAATTGCCATCAGCAAAAAATCTACAAACAATAAATGCTGGAGAGGGTGTGGAGAAAAGGGAACCCTCTTGCACTGTTGGTGGGAATGTAAATTGATACAGCCACTATGGAGAACACTATGGAGGTTCCCTACAAAAGTAAAAATAGAACTATCATACGACCCAGCAATCCCACTACTGGGCATATACCCTGAGAAAACCATAATTCAAAAAGAGTCATGTACCACAAAGTTCACTGTAGCTCCATTTACAATAGCCAGGACATGGAATCAACCTAAGTGTCCATCGACAGATGAATGGATAGAGAAGATGTGGTACATATATACAATGGAATATTACTCTGCCATAAAAAGAAACGAAATTGAGTTATTTGTAGTGAGGTGGATGGACCTAGAGTCTGTCATACCGAGTGAAGTAATTCAGAAAGAGAAAAACAAATACCGTATGCTAACACATATATATGGAATCTAAAAAAAAAAAAAGAAAAGGTTTTTAAGAATCTAGGGGCAGGACAGGAATAAAGATGCAGACATAGAGAATGGACTTGAGGATATGGGGAGGGGGAAGGGTAAGCTGGGACGAAGTGAGAGAGTGGCATGGACATATATATACTACCAAATGTAAAACAGATAGCTAGTGGGAAGCAGCCGCATAGCACAGGGAGATCATCTCGGTGCTCTGTGACTACCTAGAGGGGTGGGATAGGGAGGGTGGGAGGGAGACGCAAGAGGGAGGAGACATGGGGATATATGTATATGTATAGCTGATTCACTTTGTTATAAAGCAGAAACTAACACACCATTGTAAAGCGATTATACTCCAATAAAGATGTTAAAAAAAAAAATCAATCATCCTTGGAAGGCATTACTTCGACTGTTTACTAAACAGAGCAAGTAGAGAAAATTGATCCCACAGTGGCTAATGTTAATTTTTTCTTCCTTTTTCTCCCCCTAATCAAATATAGCTTTCTTTTAAAAGTAAAAAAATTATAATAATAAAAAATAAAATAAAGTTTCTAGGGTGGTAAACCTAAGATGAGTAGAGATAGTTTCAGGAGACAGTCTTTCAATTAGAAAAAGAAAAGAAACTGTTGACCCTTGATACTCATATGAAGAATAGGAAGGTAATAAAGATTAAGAACTTCCTTTCAAATTTATTTTGGGAGACTGCTTTGCTGAAAAGGTGTCTAATGAAAAATTCTATTACTTCTTGATGTTATAAAGTATTCGCAAGCTGTTATTTAGACAACAGAAATGCAGAATTTTGTTAACCAGCATCACAGTGGTTTTTTCCTTTTGCTTTTTATAGACTAAATGAAAGTTTTAAGAGATTGGCTACTATTATTTTCTCCATCTGTTGAAAACGATGTATATCTTCATCTTTACATCTAGGGAGAAGGAAGTATCCATGAAAATGATGAACTTTAGAGGTTGCAATAATTTATGTGGTGACCACAGTGGTTAGAAATTTGATTGACTAATATTGTACAAAATCATTATAATCCATTACAGAAATTAAAAAGTTGAATTCATGCAGTAAACTGGCTACAAAAGAAATGGACCAGTTAAAGAATATTTTAGAATGTTTAGATTCCATGAAAAATCAACATGATGGTTGTCTTAGGTAATTATTTGTTTTTCCTCAAAAGTAAAATAAAAAAAAAAAAAAGTAAAATGAGCTTGTCCTTCATGAATGTGGACTACTGCCAAAAGGGTTAATATTTCTAAAACCTTCAGTAAGATTAGGTTACATAAAAACAAATGCCACAGCCCATTACAAAAGCAGGCATTTAGGGCTTCCCTGGTGGCGCAGTGGTTGAGAATCTGCCTGCCAATGCAGGGGACACGGGTTCGAGCCCTGGCCTGGGAGGATCCCACATGCCGCGGAGCAACTAGGCCCGTGAGCCACAATTACTGAGCCTGCGCGTCTGGAGCCTGTGCTCCGCAACAAGAGAGGCCGCGATAGTGAGAGGCCCGCGCACCGCGATGAAGAGTGGCCCCCGCTTGCCACAAGTAGAGGAAGCCCTCGCACAGAAAACGAAGACCCAACATAGCAATCAATCAATAGATCAATAAATAAATCTAAAAATATTTTTTAAAAAAAGCAGGCATTTAATTTTTATGGTATATATTTAAATCTACACACATCTATGATTTAAAAAGAGCCATGTAATTTAATTAGTATTAATCAGGGTTGATTTAATAGAAGGCAGAAGAAAGTTCCTGCTCTCTGTACATTAAGGAAAACCAAAAAATAAAACCCAAGTTATGATAGATGGATGCACAGTCACTTAAACCCCCCAGATTTAATCTAAAGACTTAATCAACACTGTCTAAAAGGTTATATTATATTAGTACGAATACAGCTAACCAAACCAAATGTATATTTCTACTTTCATAAAATTCAAGAGCTTAATTATTTAGGATTCGAGATAAATTTGGCAACATTAAGGAAACGTAGTATATTCTAGTACAAAACATCTGAAATGTTGCGAAAGGCCTCCGACAGAGACTCAAAGGCAAATATAGATGAATAATAACCTCATACATTTCCTTGAATCAATGGTGATTCTAATATAGATGAATAATAACTTCATACATTTTCCTTGAATCAGTGGTGATTCCATCATGTGCCCATTTGACCAACTTGTACTGAGCACACACTGTATGTCAGGCATCATTAAGCATGGAAGTATACATATGTTAGGATCCATTCACAGAGCTATGCAGTAGACAAGTGAACAATTACAATACCTGTGGGTCAAGAACCTTGGAAGAAGAGCACACAGGTTAGTACAGAACCATGGAAGGACATCCAGTCCAGCTTAGGAGGAGTAAGAAAAGGCTTCCCAGAGGAGGTGCTGCCTGGTTGAAACCTTGTAAAAGAATTTACCACAGGTTGGGTCACTCGAGATCGTTGGAATGGATGCAGTTCCTGTAGGGCGCATAATACTTTTAAAAAATGTCTTGTGGGAGGGAGACTCAAGAGGGAGGGGATATGGGGATATATGTATGCATATAGCTGATTCACTTTGTTATACAGCAGAAACTAACACAACAATGTAAAGCAATTATAAAGATGTTTTTTAAAAAAAAAATGTCTCTTCTTCCGTTACAGTGTGTGTTTTGCAAGGACACATTCATTTTTTTAGACCATTTTATGAGCTCTATTGTGCTGGTGTTTTATGCAAGTTGAGGACTAGTGACTAATGAAAACATGTTAGTGCATTGTTGCTGCATAAGTGTAATGTGATGTGGTTTTGCACTTAACAGAAGCTCTAGTTTTCAGTGTTCACAAAAAGCCTCTTCTGTGATGAACTGCTTTTAGTGAGTCTCGCCAGTGGTTTTACACCTGCAGAGCATTGAAGGCTGGGCTGACTTTTGACAGGACTGGAATTGCTTCATATTGTGATCCTAAATGTATATTCACTATATTCCATAGAGCATCCCTTAATAAGTATTTTATGACTGGAAAACAAATAAACAACAACAAAACAAACAAACAATAAGAAGAAGGAAGGTCAGGGCAGTACAGGCAAAGAGAAGAGAATGTAAGGATGGTGAGAGAAGGCAGGGCGTGTTCAGGAGTGTAGGGCATTGCTCACTAGGGCAAGAATGCAGAGGACTGGGTAGGAAGCGCACAAGGTGAGGTTAGAGAGCAGGTGGGGGCCCCTATTGGCCTTAAGTTGCTTCAATTCTCCGGAAGATACCAGAAAGCTATTGAGGGATTTAATCTGTTTTTCAATAAGTTCCTTTTGGCTTTAGTGTAGAGGATGAATAGGAGAGTGCTAAACTGGGTACAGGGAGATCAGTTAGGAGAAATGACACCAGCCTGGACCCAAGTAGGGGCAGTAGGTATGGAGAAGAGAGTACCCGTTTGAGAGACAAGTCTTTAAGATATATAATTAACAAAAGTTTATCAGCGATTTAGTTTGGAGGGGTGTAGGAAGGAAGAATGGATAGACTCCTAGATTTCCTGCTTGAGTAATCCAGGGCCTCAAATGATATGGTCAGGACTTTGAAACTTGGAGGAAAGGATGGCTGTCAGCAGTATGCCAGCAAGAGACGTGCTGCTTTCTCCTCACATCTAGTATCAGTTGAGGGAGGGATGCTGACTGGACCAGGTCAGGCTATGTGTCTGCCTGACACATAGTTACTTCCCATCAGGACCACATGGAGTGAAGAAGGAATTTCCCAAAGAAAAGGGAAGCAGAAGAGGGGGCTGGGTATGCGAGAAGGACTGTGGAGCAAGCAGAAACAACAGCTACCATGGTCTGCTGTACAAGCTGAGAGTAAGAGTCAAGAGAGATGTCTGATAGCAAATTATGGCTATGGATATGGAAGTTAAGGGAGTTCTGGGCTAGAGATCAATTTGGGTGTCAACACTGGCAGATAGGCCTGAATATGATTGTGCAGGGAGAAGGCAGAAAGGGAAGAGAAGAGAGCCAAAGATGGAATGCTGGAGTGAGGAAAAGAAGTCCCCAATGGTCCAAGATGGAATGGTCTCAGAGATGGAAGGCAAACCAGAAAAGCAGTGTCACAGCAATCAAGGGTAAAGACAATTTCAGGAGAGTAGACTTAATCAACAGTGATAACTGCCTCGAAGAAACAGAGATAAGGCATTTGGCAGGTTGGAGGTGACTCTCATATGAACCAGCTCCATGGAGGTTCTAAGCAGGGATGGGAAATCAGATTACAGAAAGTTGATGAGTGAATAGAAAGGAAGTGGAGACACAAATACAAACCACTCTCCTGAGAAGCTTGACACTGAAGAGAAGGAAAAAAGTTTATAGCTGGAGTTGGGGTAGAAAGATCTAAACATGTCTCTATAAGGGAAGAGAAGTGGTTGAGTAGGAGATGTGAGACAGGTACAGAAGAGTACTAACAAAAAGGTGCAGTACTGCTTCTAGAAAAACATTTTTTTTTCTAAAGCAAGTTCACTTAAACCCAAATGTGCTCAAAGGAAACCATGTGAAAAAGGAAAACATTTTCAAGAACAGGTCAGATAGGATTAATAAACTCTGGGACAGGAATATACACAAACACAACCAAAAACATACAAGGGAAAGTAGGCTGCTAGATAAAACCTCAAATGAGTTAATCCACAGCACCAAAATACACTGTGTTGTCTAGCATCAGTTCTTACTCATCATGAGGACACACATAGTCATTATGGGCAGAGGAAAACACAACCTGAAAAACATGGAGAATACCCCAAACAGACAAAAGGCACAATTTGTAGAAGCTTGGTAAACTAAGCATTACTTTCAGCTGTGGAAACATAGCATGATACCTTGGGGAACTTACTGGGGCCTGAAAAACGACAAAAGTTTTGAAATTCTATTCCTTTGCTTTTGGGAAGTCTCCTGTATAGATAATTTCATGATTTACTTCATTGGTTCACTCAACCATTCAACGAATCCTGATGGAGGATTTATTATGCGCTAAGCATAGTCTGACAGAACATCAACAAGAGAGCACAGGTTCTTAAGGAAAATGGGGTGGTGGCTGTGCTTGGAAAAAGCATATTCAATTCCTCTACTGTCTTTGGAATAGAAAATACACAGTAAAACCTGTCACAATTCTTCTTGGCTGTTGGAATATAGAGAGGATACTGTGTAAAAGACATTGTAGGGCACATTGGCTTTAAAAGGTGGCGAACCACTGGCCTAAGGATTCAGGTATTTCTCTTTAGAAAAGATTCAGTAAGATGAAATCTGAAGATTCATTCCTCCTCCATTAAATTCAATTTCTAATTACAGGCTATGAAGCAGGCAAAACAAGGAGAACGTGGATGTTTATGGAAATACAGATATAAATGCGATTGACTGTTAGCTCTTCATTGTTCTTACCAGTTTAGTTCCCTTCTCTTAATCAACCCATTTCTACTACTGCCCATAACTTTAGGCTTAGGAACCTCAAATACCTATCTGAGATAGCAACTTCTAGATTTGCCTCATAAACAGGAGCCAAGTCTCCTGAAAGGGGAAGAGGAGAGCTTAGCGTTACTGCCTTAAGCTGTGTTAAGTGATGGTTATAGCTGGCATAGTGTGAGATAGAAAACGAGATACAGTCTGTCCCGGGCTCAGAAATACCCATTGATAAACACACATTCTCATGATGATCCAAAACAAGGATGGCAGGGGAGACTACAGGAGGAAAATAAGTATTTAGGCTTTGTCTTAGCCCAACTGCCTGTTTGCTTTTCCACATCCATTTCTGCCTTGCTGGTCCTGAGAAGGCCTATTCAAATGACTAAGCTAACAATGCCCCACACAGCATATGAGTGTACAGCATACCCTGTAGGTGTAAGAACTTGGCTTTGTTCTGCCCTTGTTCTTGAACAAAAACTTCTTCTTTGTTAGCCTCCCAAATGTTCCTTGTCATAATGCAGAAATACATTAATTGTGAAACAAAATAAATTATGTACCTTTTGGGAAACAAAATTAAAAGAAAAAACCATACACATAAACACACATATGCACGACGAAACTGTTCCTTCTTGCATGTGTCTCAGAGTTATAGCTAACACCTGTGGCCACACAAGGGGCAGACTTGGCAGCTGCAGAACCCAGATGTCAGACACTGGATTGTATGCCTCTGGCAGCACTCCTAAGTGGGAGGCCGTCTCCTTAACTGGCCTCTGAAATGGTCTGTTGTCTGACTCCCTCTCTGGCCTGGGTAGTCACTAACAAGCTGTCTGTGAGCCTGGTTCAGAGTTAGCAATACTGATGTGTTGTTCTGGATGCAGTTATCCTTTGCCTTACCTTTGATTGTAAGGAATTTATTTCCTTTGTAGGGGTGAAAATTGGGACTGGGCAAATTCTTGACAAAGAACTATATTCAGGTTTCTTCCAAGGACAAATAAGATGCTTTTTGCTTTGATTGGTATTTTTCATCACAGAAATTGGATGAGATCAACTTTATGTTTTAGCACACAGTGTTTTGGTTAATCAGAAGTAAAAATAAGAGTTTCTTGGGCACCTCCCCCCTCTGATAAAAGACTGAGTTTCCTTATACTGCTTCTTAAAATTACTTCTTAAAGGTTGAAAATGAACCATTTCTTTCTTTAGAAACTTAAGGAGCTACAACTTTGTCTTTGCTATTACTTTAAAAAAAAACCGTGTATCTATTGTAGAGAAGAGCTCTTTGTTTTTTGTTTTTTAAGATTTTTAGAAATTTCATGTAATGTCTGAAACATTTATATTAACATATTTCCATACAAATACAAGATTTTTAGAAATTTCATGTAATGTCTGAAACATTTATATTAACATATTTCCATACAAATAACCCAATGAAAGTTTAGTATTAGTTCTTTTGTTTGTTTGTTTTTTTATACTGCAGGTTCTTATTAGGCATCAATTTTATACACATCAGTGTATACATGTCAATCCCAATCGCCCAATTCAGCACACCACCATCCCCACCCCACCGCAGTTTTCCCCCCTTGGTGTCCATATGTCCATTCTCTACATCTGTGTCTCAACTTCTGCCCTGCAAACCGGCTCATCTGTACCATTTTTCTAGGTTCCACATACATGCATTAATATACGATATTTGTTTTTCTCTTTCTGACTTACTTCACTCTGTATGACAGTCTCTAGATCCATCCACGTCTCAACAAATGACTCAATTTCGTTCCTTTTTATGGCTGAGTAATATTCCATTGTATATATATGTACCACAGCTTCTTTATCCATTTGTCTGTTGATGGGCATTTAGGTTGCTTCCATGACCTGGCTATTGTAAATAGTGCTGCAATGAACATTCGGGTGCATGTGTCTTTTTGAATTACGGTTTTCTCTGGTTATATGCCCAGTAGTGGGATTGCTGGGTCATATGGTAATTCTATTTTTAGTTTTTTAAGGAACCTCCATAAGTTCTCCATAGTGGCTGTATCAATTTACATTCCCACCAACAGTGCAAGAGGGTTCCCTTTTCTCCACACCCTCTCCAGCATTTGTTGTTTGTAGATTTTCTGATGATGCCCATTCTAACTGGGGTGAGGTGATACCTCATTGTAGTTTTGATTTGCATTTCTCTCATAATTAGTGATGTTGAGCATATTTTCATGTGCTTCGTGGCCGTCTGTATGTCTTCTTTGGAGAAGTGTCCGTTTAGGTCTTCTGCCCATTTTTGGATTGGGGTGTTTGTTTCTTTAATATTGAGCGGAATGAGCTGTTTATATATTTTGGAGATTAATCCTTTGTCCGTTGATTCGTTTGCAAATATTTTCTCCCATTCTGAGGGTTGTCTTTTCGTCTTGTTTATGGTTTCCTTTGCTGTGCAAAAGCTTTGAAGTTTCATTAGGTCCCATTTGTTTATTTGTGTTTTTATTTCCATTACTCTAGGAGGTGGATCAAAAAAGATCTTGCTGTGATTTATGTGAAAGAGTGTTCTTCCTATGTTTTCCTCTAAGAGTTTTATAGTGTCCAGTCTTATATTTAGGTCTCTAATCCATTTTGAGTTTATTTTTGTGTATGGTGTTAGGGAGTATTCTAATTTCATTGTTTCACATGTAGCTGTCCAGTTTTCCCAGCACCACTTATTGAAGAGACTGTTTTTTCTCCATTGTATATCTTTGCCTCCTTTGTCATAGATTAGTTGACCATAGGTGCGTGGGTTAATCTCTGGGCTTTCTATCTTGTTCCATTGATCTATGTTTCTGTTTTTGTGCCAGTACCATATTGTCTTGATTACTGTAGCTTTGTAGTATAGTCTGAAGTCAGGGAGTCTGATTCCTCCAGCTCCATTTTTTTCCCTCAAGACTGCTTTGGCTATTCGGGGTCTTTTGTGACTCCATACAAATTTTAAGATGATTTGTTCTAGCTCCGTAAAAAATGCCATTGGTAATTTGATAGGGATTGCATTGAATCTGTATATTGCTTTGGGTAGTATACTCATTTTCACAATGTTGATTCTTCCAATCCAAGAACATGGTATATCTCTCCATCTGTTGGTATCATCTTTAATTTCTTTCATCAGTGTCTTATAATTTTCCGCATATAGGTCTTTTGTCTCCCTAGGTAGGTTTATTCCTAGGTATTTTATTCTTTTTGTTGCAATGGTAAATGGGAGTGTTTCCATAATTTCTCTTTCAGATTTTTCATCATTAGTGTATAGGAATGCAAGAGATTTCTGTGCATTAATTTTGTATCCTGCAACTTTACCATATTCATTGATTAGCTCTAGCAGTTTTCTGGTGGCAGTTTTAGAATTCTCTATGTATAGTATCATGTCATCCGCAAACAGTGACAGTTTTACTTCTTCTTTTCCAATTTGTATTCCTTTTATTTCTTTTTCTTCTCTGATTGCCGTGGCTAGGACTTCCAGAACTATGTTGAATAATAGTGGTGAGAGTGGACATCCTTGTCTCGTTCCTGATCTTAGAGGAAATGCTTTCAGTTTTTCACCATTGAGAATGATGTTTGCTGTGGGTTTGTCATATATGGCCTTTATTATGTTGAGGTAGGTTCCCTCTATGCGCACTTTCTGGAGAGTTTTTATCAGAAATGGGTGTTGAATTTTGTCAAAAGCTTTTTCTGCATCTATTGAGATGATCATATGGTTTTTATAATTCAACTTGTTAATATGGTGTATCACATTGATTGATTTGCATATATTGAAGAATCCTTGCATCCCTGGGATAAATCCCACTTGATCGTGGTGTATGATCCTTTTAATGTGTTGTTGGATTCTGTTTGCTAGTATTTTGTTGAGGATTTTTGCATCTATATTCATCAGTGCTATTGGTCTGTAATTTTCTTTTTTTTTTAGTGTCTTTGTCTGGTTTTGGGATCAGGGTGATGGTGGCCTCATACAATGAGTTTGGGAGTGTTCCTTCCTCTGCAATTTTTTGGAAGAGTTTGAGAAGGATAGGTGTTAGCTCTTCTCTAAATGTTTGATAGAATTCACCTGTGAAGCCATCTGGTCCTGGACTTTTGTTTGTTGGAAGATTTTTAATCACAGTTTCAATTTCATTACTTGTGATTGGTCTGTTCATATTTTCTGTTTCTTCCTGGTTCAGTCTTGGAAGGTTATACCTTTCTAAAACTTTGTCCATTTCTTCCAGGTTGTCCATTTTGTTGGCATAAAGTTGCTTGTAGTAGTCTCTTAGGATGCTTTGTATTTCTGCGGTGTCTGTTGTAACTTCTCCTTTTTCATTTCTGATTTTATTGATTTGAGTCCTCTCCCTCTTTTTCTTGATGAGTCTGGCTAATGGCTTATCAATTTTGTTTATCTTCTCAAAGAACCAACTTTTAGTTTTATTGATCTTTGCTATTGTTTTCTTTGTTTCTATTTCATTTATTTCTGCTCTGATCTTTATGATTTCTTTCCTTCTGCTAACTTTGGGTTTTGTTTGTTCTTCTTTCTCTAGTTTCTTTAGGTGTAAGGTTAGATTGTTTCCTTGAGATTTTTCTTGTTTCTTGAGATAGGCTTGTATAGCTATAAACTTCCCTCTTAGAACTGCTTTTGCTGCATCTCATAGGTTTTGGGTCGTCGTGTTTTCATTGTCATTTGTCTCTAGGTATTTTTTGATTTCCTCTTTGATTTCTTCAGTGATCTCTTGTTTATTTAGTAACGTATTCTTTAGCCTCCATGTGTTTGTCTTTTTTACGTTTTTTCCCTGTAATTCATTTCTAATCTCATAGCGTTGTGGTCAGAAAAGATGCTTGATATGATTTCAATTTTCTTAAATTTACTGAGGCTTCATTTGTGACCCAAGATGTGATCTATCCTGGAGGATGTTCCGTGCCCACTTGAGAAGAACGTGTAATCTGCTGTTTTCGGATGGAATGTCCTATATATATCAATTAAATCTAACTGGTCTATTGTGTCATTTAAAGCTTCTGTTTCCTTATTTATTTTCATTTGGGATGATCTGTCCATTGGTGTAAGTGAGGTGTTAAAGTCTCCCACTATGATTGTGTTACTGTCGATTTCCTCTTTTATAGCTGTTAGCAGTTGCCTTATGTATTGAGGTGCTCCTATGTTGGGTGCATATATATTTATAATTGTTATGTCTTCTTCTTGGATTGATCCCTTGATCATTATGTAGTGTCCTTCCTTGTCTCTTGTAACATTATTTTAAAGTCTATTTTATCTGATATGAGTATAGCTACTCCAGCTTTCTTTTGATTTCCATTTGCATGGAATATCTTTTTCCATCCCCTCACTTTCAGTCTGTATGTGTCCCTAGGTCTAAAGTGGGTCTCTTGTAGACAGCATATATATGGGTCTTGTTTTTGTATCCATTCAGCCAGTCTATGTCTTTTGGTTGGGGCATTTAATCCATTCACGTTTAAGGTAATTATCGATATGTATGTTCCTATGACCATTTTCTTAATTGTTCTGGGTTTGTTTTTGTAGGTCCTTTTCTTGTCTTGTGTTTCCCACTTAGAGAAGTTCCTTTAGCATTTGTTGTAGAGCTGGTTTGGTGGTGCTGAATTCTCTTAGCTTTTGCTTGTCTGTAAAGCTTTTGATTTCTCCATCAAATCTAAATGAGATCCTTGCCGGGTAGAGTAATCTTGGTTGTAGGTTCTTCCCTTTCATCACTTTAAGTATATCATGCCACTCCCTTCTGGCTTGTAGAGTTTCTGCTGAGAAATCAGCTGTTAACCTTATGGGAGTTCCCTTGTATGTTATTTGTCGTTGTTCCCTTGCTGCTTTCAATAATTTTTCTTTGTCTTTAATTTTTGCCACTTTGATTATTATGTGTCTCAGCGTGTTTCTCCTTGGGTTT
Source organism: Balaenoptera physalus (assembly GCF_965194825.1). NCBI lineage: Eukaryota > Metazoa > Chordata > Mammalia > Artiodactyla > Balaenopteridae > Balaenoptera > Balaenoptera physalus. The sequence goes on from NW_028126069.1 coordinate 365,443, forward strand.
ATCCTGTATGGGACTCTCTGCGCTTCCTGGACTTGGGTGGCTATTTCCTTTCCCATGTTAGGGAAGTTTTCGACTATAATCTCTTCAAATATTTTCTCTGGTCCTTTCTCTCTCTCTTCTCCTTCTGGGACCCCTATAATGCGAATATTGTTGCGTTTAATGTTGTCCCAGAGGTCTCTTAGGCTGTCTTCATTTCTTTTCATTCTTTTTTCTTTATTGTGTTCCACAGCAGTGAATTCCACCATTCTGTCTTCCAGGTCACTTATCCATTCTTCTGCCTCAGGTATTCTGCTATTGATTCTTTCTTGTGTATTGTTCATTTCAGTTATTGTATTGTTCACCTCTGTTTGTTTGTTCTTTAATTCTTCTAGGTCTTTGTTAATCATTTCTTGCATCTTCTCAATCTTTGCCTCTATTCTTATTCCGAGGTCCTGGATCATCTTCACTATCATTATTCTGAATTCTTTTTCTGGAAGGTTGCCTATCTCCACTTCATTTAGTTGTTTTTCTGGGGGTTTTTCTTGTTCCTTCATCTGGTACATAGCCCTCTGCCTTTTCATCTTGTCTATCTTTCTGTAACTGTGGTTTTTGGTGCACAGGCTGCAGGATTGTAGTTTTTCTTGCTTCTGCTGTCTGCCCTCTGGTGGTTGAGGCTATCTAAGAGGCTTGATGGGAGGCTCTGGTGCTGGGTAGAGCTGACTGTTGCTGTGGCGGTCAGAGCTCAGTAAAACTTTAATCCACTTGACTGTTGATGGGTGGGGTGGGTTCCCACCCTGTTGGTTGTTTTGCCTGAGGCAACCCAACACTGGAGCCTACCTGGGCTCTTTGGTGGGGTTAATGGCAGACTTTGGGAGGGCTCACGCCAAGGAGCACTTCCCAGAACCTCTGCTGCCAGTGTCCTTGTCCCCACAGTGAAACAAAGCCACCCCCCGCCTCTGCAGGAGACCCCCCAACACCAGCAGGTAGATCTGGTTCAGTCTCTCCCAGGGTCACTGCTCCTTCCCCTGGGTCCCGATGCGCACACTACTTTGTGTGTGCCCTCCAAGAGTGGGGTCTCTGTTTCCCCCAGTCCTGTAGAAGTCCTGCAATCAATTCCCATTAGGCTTCAAAGTCTGATTCTCTATGAATTCCTCCTCCCATTGCCGGACCCCCAGGTTGGGAAGCCTGACGTGGGGCTCAGAACCTTCACTCCAGTGGGTGGACTTCTGTGGTATAAGTGTTCGCCAGTCTGTGAGTCACCCACCCAGCAGTTATGGGATTTGATTTTACTTTGATTGCGCCCCTCCTGCCATCTCACTGTGGATTCTCCTCTGTCCTTGGACGTGGGGTATCCTCCTTGGTGAACTCCAGGGTCTTCCTGTCAATGATTGTCCAGCAGCCAGTTGTGATTCTGGTGCTCTCGCAAGAGGGAGTGAGAGCACGTCCTTCTACTCTGCCATCTTGGTTAATGCTCCGAGAAGAGCTCTTTGTATCATGAATTCTCTTGGTTCTTTAAAGAGGAACATGGTTACACTATAAACTTGCCTCCACACCACTTGCTGAAGAATGGCATTATGTGTAAGATGCAATCATCACGGGAATGAGATGGGAAAAGGCCAAGTATCTAAGAGGGCTCCACTCACAATGCAACACCTGTAGCCTTGCAGGGAAGGTCTATTGTGGACACAGTTACAGTCATGGCCAGTTAAGGAAAAACACATCTGATATTTATAGGAAGATGAATTCTGGGGAAATTATAGAATATATTATCATATCCAATGTCAAATAATATTCACCTGCACCACATAAAATGTTCCAAATTATCTTTATTGACTTTTATAAAAATGTAAATGTGTATCTTGGCCATCACTGATTTATATTTGGGGGGAAAACGGATTGCATAATCATGAGTTCCAATATGAAAAAGTAAGTGATTGAGAAAGAATGAAAGAAATAGATAGATAGGTAGATAGGAGAGAAGAGGCATATCTCTCATAGGGAAGAATTCCAAATAATTTATGTGGCTATTCACCCCTCAAGAAGGTGAAGCTTAATTCCCTATCCCTTCAGTGTTGGCTATGCCTTGCGATTTAATTCCAAAGAGTAGAGTTTGAAAAGGATGGGGAGAGAGGTACTTTACAGTGGAGAAACCTGGCGAACATGACCTTGGCCAGGTGATAATGGTTAACATCAATATGTCATGTTGATAGCATGTATCCTTGATATGATATGATCTCATCGAAGGGCACTTTACCTTTGCAGTCTTCCTCCCAAAACCCATAACCGTAGTCTCATCATTTGAAAATATTAGGTTAAACCCCAGTTGAGGGACATTCTACAAAACACTTGACCGGTACTCCACAAAACTGTCATGGCTGTCGTAAACAAGAAATGTCTGAGAAATTGTCAGCCAAAAGGAGGCTAAGGAGACATGACTAAATGGAAAGTGTTATGCTGGATGGGATGCTGGAAGGGCAAAAGGACATTAGAAGAAAACAGAAATCTAAATAGAGTGTGGACTTTAGTTAATAGTAATGTCTCAATTACTTAGTTGTAGCAAACGTATCGTAGTAATTAATGTACGATGTTCAAAATAGTGAACCTTGGGTGAGAGGTATACAGGAACTCTGCACTATTTTCGTAACTTTTTAATAAATCTGTAACTATGTATTCTAAAATAAAACATTTCTTAAATTAAAAAAAAAGTGATCAACATATTGCTATATTGACTGTAGCAGAGTTCCTATGCATCTTTCTTTTTCTCTTTTTCACCCCACCTATCCACCAAACTATATGGCATAAAGAGTCATTTTCCTGACACATAAGAATTCTCTGTCTTTCAGGCCAATGGAGTGTAAATGACATGAAACTTATTGTGAAAATTTTGGATTTCCCAATAATATTTAGGTCATGCCCTTAGTAATATGACACTAATGCTCAAAAGATAATATCCACAAACCCGTATTTCTCGACAGCTTAAAAGGTGTAACATCCTTCAACCACATATCCAATATACTTATATTGCATGTGAATGTTATTAATGACATTATTAATAAGACAATGTATTAACCTCTGAAGGTAACATACTCTTTGTTAGATTACAGTGTTCATTTATTGATCAGTTGTTATCATGAGAGGTAAGGGGGTAGGGTCCATACACCACTGTTTTAGAACATGGATGAGATTATTTCTTTGCTACTCCATTCTGTCCTTTAGAATGATAACAAATCAGGTCTCTGGGAATTTTAGAAAATATTTCTTTCTACATACTGTTTTCTTTTTTCCTTTTTTTTTTTTCTCCTGAGTTTGCAAGACTTAAATTGCATCAGCCAAATAGTTGCTGTTATAAGATGTTATAAGGGAGTGGTGTTTTTGTTTTGTTTTGTTTTGATGGTTAGCATTTTTTAGCAATATAGTATTTTTTAATCATTTAAACAATCTTTATTTAATATTGGAGTATAGTTGATTAACAGTGTTGTGTGAGTTTCAGGTATACAGCAAAGTGATTCAGTTATACATGTATCTATTCTTTTTCAAATTCTTTTCCCATTTAGGTTATTACAGAATATTGAGCATAGTTCCCTGTGCTATACAGCAGGTCTTTGTAGGTTATCTATTTTAAATATAGCAGTGTGTACATGTTAATCCCAAACTCCCAATCTGTTACCCCTCTCAACCTTCCCTGCTGGTAACCATAAAGTCAATCTCTAAGTCTGTGAGTCTCTTTCTGTTTTGTAACTAAGTTCATTTGTATCATTTTTTTAGATTCTGCATACAAGCAATATCATATGATATTTGCCTTTATCTGTCTGGCTTACTTCACTTAGTATGAGAATCTCTAGGTCCATCCATATTGCTGCAAATGCCATTATTTCATTCTTTTTAAAGGCTGAGTAATATTCCACTGTATATATGTACCACTTCTTCTTTATCCATTCATCTGTCAATGGACATTTAGGTTGCTTCCATGTCTTGGCTAGTGTAGGCAGCACTGCAGTGAACATTGGGGTGCATGTATCCTTTCGAATCAGGTTTTTCTCTGGATATATGCCCAGGAGTGGGATTGCTGGATCATATGGTAGCTCTATTTTTAGCTTTTTTAAGGAACCTCCATACTGTTCTCCATAGTGGCTGTACCAATTTAAATTCCCACCAACAGTGTAGGAAGTTTCCCTATTCTCCACACCCTCACCAGCATTTACTGTTTGTAGGCTTTTTGATGATGGCAATTCTGACTGGTGTGAGGTGATATCTTTGTTGTTTTGATTGGCATTTCTCTAATAATTAGTGATGTTGAGCATCTTTTCATGTGCCTCTTGGCCATCTGTATGTCTTCTTTGGAGAAGTGTCTATTTAGGTCTTCTGCCCATTTTTTGATTCGGTTGTTTGTTTTTTGGATATTGAGCCACATATCTTTAATCCATTTAGGTCTTTATGTTTGCATATGGTGTTAAAGAATGTTCTAGTTTCATTCTTTTACATGTAGCTGCCCAGTTTCCCCAGCACAATTTATTGAAGAGACTTGTCTTTTTTCCATTGTATAGTCTTGCCTCCTTTGTTGTAGATTAATTGACCATAGGTGCATGAGTTTATTTCAGGGCTTTCTATCCTGTTCCATTGATCCATATTTCTGTTTTTGTGCCATTACTATACTGTTATGATGACTGTAGATTTGTAGTATAGTCTGAAGTCAGGGAGCCTAATTCCTCCAGCTCCGTTTTTCTTTCTCAAGATTGCTTTGGCTATTGGGGGTCTTTTGTGTCTCCATACAAATTTTAAGATTTTTTGTTCTAGTTCTGTGAAAAATGCCATTGGTAATTTGATAGGGATTGCACTGAATCTGTAGATTGCCTTGGGTAGTATAGTCATTTTGACAATATTAATTCTTCCAATCTAAGAACATGGTATATCTTTCCATCTTTTTTGTGTCATCTTTGATTTCTTTTATCAGGGGCTTACAGTTTTTGAAGTACAGGACTTTTGTCTCCTTAGGTAGGTATTTTATTCTTTTTGATGTGATGGTAAATGGGATTGTTTCTTTAATTTCTCTTTCTGATTTTTCATTGTTAGTGTATAGAAATACATCAGATTTCTGTGTATTAATTTTGTATCCTGCAACTTTACCAAATTCATTGATGAGCTCTAATAGTTTTCTGGCAGCATGTTTAGGATTCTCTATGTATAGTATCATGTCATCTGCAAACAGTGACAGTTTTACATCCTTTTCTAATTTGGATTCCTTTTACTTCTTTTTCTTCTCTGATTGCCATGGCTAGGACTTCCAAACTATGTTCAATAAAGGTGTCAAGAGTGGATATCCTTGTCTTGTTCCTGATCTTAGAGGAAACGCTTTCAGCTTTTTTACCATTGAGCTGTAGGTTTGTCATATATGGCCTTTATTATGTTGACGTATGTTCCCTCTATGCCCACTTTCTGGAAAGTTTTTACCATAAATGTGTGTAGAATTTTGTCAAAAGCTTTTTCTGCATCTATTGAGATGATCATATGGTTTTTATTCTTCAATTTGTTGATGGGGTTTATCACCCTGATTTGCAGATATTGAAAAATCCTTGCATCCCTGGGATAAATCCCACTTGATCATGGTGTATGATCCTTTTAATGTATTGCTGGATTCAGTTTGCTAGTATTTTGTTAAGGATTTTTGTGTCTAATGGCCTGTAATTTTCTTTTTTTGTGATATCTTTGGTTTTGATATCAGGGTGATGGTGGCCTCATAGAATGAGTTTGGGAGTGTTCCTTCCTCTGCGAGTTTCTGGAATAGTTTCAGAATGATAGGTGTTAACTCTTCTTTAAATGTTTGATAGAATTTGCCTGTGAACCTACCTGGTCCTGGACTTTTGTTTGTTGGGAGTTTTTTTGTTTTTTTGGCTACATTTGGTTTTTGTTGCTGCACGTGGGCTTCCTCTAGTTGTGGCGAGCGGGGATACTCTTCGTTGCGGTGTGTGGGCTTCTCCTTATGGTGGCTTCTCTTGTTGTGGAGCATGGGCTCTAGGCACGTGGGCTCAGTAGTTGTGGCTCATGGGCTGTAGAGTGCAGGCTCAGTAGTTATGGCGCACGGGCTTAGCTGTTCCGTGGCATGTGGGATCTTCCCAGACCAGGGATCGAACCCATGTCCTCTGCACTGGCAGGTGGATTCTTAACTACTGTACCACCAGGGAAGTCCTTGTTGGGAGGTTTTTAATCACAGTTTCAAATTCAGTACTTTTGACTGGTGTGTTCATATTTTCTGTTTCTTCCTGGTTCAGTCTTGGGAGATTGTATCTTTCTAAAAATTTGTCCATTTCTTCTAGGTTTTCCATTTTATTGGCATATAGTTGCTTGTAGTAGTCTCTTATGATCATTTGTATTTCTGTGGTGTCCACTGTAACTTCTCATTTTTCATTTCTAATTTTATTGATTTGAACCCTCTCCCTCTTTTTCTTGATGAGTCTGGCTAAAGGTTTATCAATTTTGTTTATCTTCTCAAAGAACCAGCTTTTAGTTTTATTGATCTTAGCTATTGTTTTCTTCGTCTCTATTTCACTTATTTCTGCTCTGATTTTTATGATTTCTTTCCTTCTACTAACTTTGGGTTTTGTTTGTTCTTCTTTCTCTAGTTGCTTTAAGTGTAAGGTTTGGTTATTTATTTGTGATCTTTTGTGTTTCCTGAGGTACAATTACATTGCTATAAACTTCTCTCTTAGAACTTCTTTTGCTGTGTCCCATAGGTTTTGGATTCATCCTTTCATTTTCATGTGTCTCTAGGTATTTTTTCATTTCCTCTTTATATCTTCAATAACCCATTGGTTGTTTAGTAGCATATTGTTTAGCCTCCATGTGTTTGTGATTTTTACAGTCTTTTTTTCTTATAGTTGATTTCTAATCTCATAGCATTGTGGTCAGAGAAGATGCTTGATCTGATTTCAGTTTTCTTAAATGTACCAAGGCTCGCTTTATGGCTCAGCATGTGATCAGTCCTGGAGAATATTCCATGTGCACTTAAGAAGAATGTGTATTCTGCTGCTTTTGGATGGAATGCTCTATAAATATAAATTAAGTCCATCTGGTTTAATGTGTCATTTAAGGCCTGTGTTTCCTTACTGATTTTCTGTCTGGATGATCTGTCCATTGATGAAAATGGGGTGTTAAAGTCCCCCACTGCATATTATTATGTTACTGTTGATTTCTCCTTTTATGGCGGTTAGTATTTGCCTTATATATTGAGGTGTTCCAATGTTGGGTGCATATATATTAACAATTGTTACATCTTCTTCTTGGATTGATCCCTCGATCATTATGTAGTGTCCTTCTTTGTCTCTTACGTTAGTCTTTATTTTAAAGTCTATTTTGTCTGATATGAATATTGCCACTCCAGCTTTCTTTTGGTTTCCATTTGCATGGAATACCTTTTTCTATCCCCTCACTTTCAGTCTGTATGTGTCCCTAGATCTGAAGTGGGTCTCTTCTAGACAGCATATATACAGGTCTTGCTTTTTTTATCCATTCAGCCAGTCTATGTCTTTTGGTTGGAGCATTTATTTTTAAATTTTTTTTTAAAGTATTAAAGAAAATAACGTTACTTAAAAAATTTTTTTTAATACATTTATTTATTTATTTATTTATTTTTGGCTGTGTTGGGTCTTTGTTTCTGTGCGAGGGCTTTCTCTAGTTGCGGCAAGCGGGGGCCACTCTTCATCACGGTGCGCGGGTCTCTCACTGTTGCATCCTCTCTTGTTGCAGAGCACAGGATCCAGACGCGCAGGCTCAGTAGTTGTGGCACACGGGCCTAGTTGCTCCGTGGCATGTGGGATCTTCCCAGACCAGGGCTCGAACCCGTGTCCCCTGCATTGGCAGGCAGATTCTCAACCACTGCACCACCAGGGAAGCCCCCATTATATAATATATACCACATCTTCTTCATCCATTCATCTGTTGATGTACACTTAGGTTGCTTCCATGTCTTTACTATTGTAAATAGTGCTGCTATGAACATTGGGGTACATGTATCTTTTCGAATTAGAGTTTTTGTCTTTTCTGGATATATACCCAGGAGTGGGATTGCTGGATCATATGGTAGCTCTATTTTTAATTTTTTAAAGAACCTCCATACTGTTCTCCATAATGGCTGTACCAATTTACATTCCCACCAACAGTGTAGGAGGGTTCCCTTTTCTCCACACCCTCTCCAGCATTTATTATTTGTAGACTTTTTGATCATGGCCATTTTGACTGGTGTGAGGTGATACCTCATCGTAATTTTGATTTGCATTTCTCTAATAATTAAGCATGTTGAGCATCTTTTCATGTGCCTATTGGCCATCTGTATGTCTTCTTTGGAGAAATGTCTATTTAGGTCTTCTGCCCATTTTTTGATTGGGTTGTTTGTTTTTTTGTTATTGAGTTGTATGAGTGTCTGTATATTTTGGAAATTAAGCCTCTGTTGGTCACATCATTTGCAAATATTTTCTCCCATTCCATAGGTTGTCTTTTCATTTTCTTTATTGTTTCTTTTGCTGTGCAAAGCTTTTAAGTTTCATTAGGTCCCATTTGTTTATTTTTGCTTTGATTTCTTTTGCCCCTAGAGAGATTGACCTAAGAAAACATTGGTATGATTTATGTCAGAGAATGTTTTGCCTATACTCTCTTCTACGAGTTTTATGGCGTCACATCTTATATTTAAGTCTTTAAGCCATTTCAAATTTAGTTTTGTGTATGGTGTGAGGGAGTGTTCTAACTTCATTGATTTACATGTGGCTGTCCAAGTTTCCCAGCACCACTTGCTGAAGAGAACTGTCTTTTCTCCATTGTATATTCTTGCCTCCTTTGTCAAAGATATAATTGACCGTAGGTGTGTGGGTTTATTTCTGGGCTCTCTATTCTGCTCTCCATTGATTCATATGCCTGTTTGTGTGCCAGTACCAAACTTTTTTGATTACTGTAGCACTGCAGTATTGTGTGAAGTCTGGGAGGGTTATGCCTACACCTTTGTTCTTTTTCCTCAGGATTGCTTTGGCAATTCTGGGTCCTTTGTGGTTCCATATAAATTTTAGTATGATTTGTTATAATTCTGTGAAAAATGTCATGGGTAATATGACAGGGATCACATTAAATCTGTAGATTGCTCTGGGTAGTATGGACATTTTAATGATATTAATTCTTCCAATACAAGAGCCTGGGACACCTTTCCATTTCTTTGAATCACCTTCAGTTTCCTTAATCAATGTGTTATTGTTCTCAGCACATAAGTCTTTCACCTCCTTGGTCAGGTTTATTCCTAGGTATTTTTTTTCTTTTTTGGATGCGATCTTAAATGGAATTTTTCTTTTACTTTCTCTTTCTGATATTTCACTGTTAATGTAAAGAAATGCAATGGATTTCTGTATGTTAATCTTGTAGGCTGCTACCCTGCTTATTTGGTTTATCAGTTCTAATAGTTTTTGTGTGGAGTCTTTAGGGTTTTCTACATAAAGTATCATGTCATTTGCATATAATGACAATTTTACCTCTTCCCTTCCAATTTGGATACCTTTTATTTCTTTTTCTTGTCTGAATGGTGTGGCCAGGACTTCCCATACTGCATTGAATAGAAGTGGTGGCAGTGGGCATCCTTGTCTTGTGCCAGGTTTTACAGGGAAGGCTTTCAGCTTTTCACTGTTGAGTATTATATTGGCTGTGGGTTTCTCATAAATAGCTTTTATTATGTTGAGATATATTCCTCCTATACCGTCTTTGGTGAGTTTTTTTTTTTTTTTTTTACCATGAATGAATGTTGAATTTTATCAAATGCTTTTTCGGCATCCATTGACATGAACATGTGATTTCTGTCTTCTCTTTTGTTGCTGTGGTGTTATCACAATGATTTGCGTATGTTGAACATCCTGAATCCGTTTTCAGTTAATTTTTGTGTATGGTGTAAGACAGTGGCTCAGTTTCATTCTTTTGCATGTGGTTGTCCAGTTTTCCCAACACCATTTACTGAAGAGACTATCCTTTTCCCATTGTATATTCTTGGCTCCTTTGTCATAAATTAATTGACCATATATACGGGGGTTTAATTCTGGGCTCTCTATCCTGTTCCATTGATCTATGTGTCTGTTTTTATGCCTATACGGTTTTGATTACTATAGTTTTGTAACATAATTTCAGGTCAGGGAGTATGATGCCTCCAGCTTTGTTCTTTCTCAAGATTGCTTTGGCTATGGGTCTTCTGTGGTTCCATACAAATTTCAGAATTGTGTGAGTTCTGTGAAAATGCCATTGGAATTTTGATAGGGATTGCACTGAATCTGTAGACTGCTTTGAATAGTATGGACATTTTAACAATATTAATACTTCCAATCCATGAGCATGAAATATCTTTCTACTTGTTTCTTTAATTTATTTCATCAATGTCTTATAGTTTTCAGCATACAGGTCTTTCACCTTCTTGGTTAAATTTATTCCTAGATATTTTATTATTTTTGATGCAACTGTAAATGAATTGTTTTCTTAATTTCTCTGATAGTTTGATATTAGTGTATAGAAATGCAACAGATTGCTGTATCTTGATTTTGTATCCTGCAACTTTACCAAATTCATTTATTAATTCTAACAGTTTTCTGGTGGAGTCTTTAGGGTTTTCTATATATAGTAAATTGTCATTTGCAAATAGTGACAGTTTTAATTCTTCCTTTCATTTATTTTTCTTCCCTAATTGCTCTGGGTGAGGCATCCAATACTATGTCAAATAAAAGTGGCAAGATTCGGCATCCCTGTCTTGTTCCTGATCTTAAAGGAAATGCTTTCAATTTTTCATCATTGAGTATGATGTTAGCTGTGGTCTTATCATATACGGCCTATATTATGTTGAGGTATGTTCTCTTTATACACACTTTGTTGAGAGATGTTGAATTTTGTCAAATGCTTTTTCTGCATCTATTGAGATGATCGTATAATTTTTATCCTTCATTTTGTTAATGTAGTGTACCATAATGACTGATTTGCACATGTTGGACCATCCTTGCATCCCTGGAATAAATCCCACTTGATCATGGTGTATGATCCTTTTAATGTATTGTTGAACTTGAGTTGCTAATATTACACTGAGGATTTTTACATTGATGTTCATCAGGGATACTGGCCTGTAATTTTCTTTCTTGCGGTGTTACTTGTCCAGTTTTGGTGCACCAGCTCTTTAAAGCTTCTTCCCAAAGCAAGTCTCATGGCCACACTTAACTTCAAGTGGGCAGAGAAGTATAATCTTATCATATGCCAAGGAGAGAAGATGAGAATATTTGTTAACAGCTCTAATCATTACTCTACCTGGGAAGTCAGAGGAAACACCTCTGATTATTACTCTATATTACTTTTATTGCTTGACCACTTTACAAAGAGCATATGTTACTTTATCATTTAAAAACACATTCACATGTAGATTTCATATCTGTCCATAGATGAAGATTTATACTTTGGACTGTGGGGTGAAAACTGAGGAAATGCTACTGTCTGATTATAGTAACCTTAACTACAAGTTCAATTTTAAGTGTCGGTAATAAACTTGTTTTAAAAAGGTTGTATCAGCAGGGTTAATGTAATAAAGTAACATCAAATTCTACAAATGGTTTTTAGTTTTTCTATTAAGCTACACAGATTAGTCTAATAAACTGGCAATTATCCATCTCCCCATTGGCCTCAAAAATGTGAAGCTGTCTCTTTTAGTCCTCAGAATAAATATGTGTATGTGCAACCTGGGTATTATTAAGTGCAATTTGTAAAAAAGGAAACTGAAGTGTGAGACACATAGCAGTTAATTCAATGGGCCATGATTTTCCCCCCAACACTTTATTTTAAAAATTCAAACAAATAGAATAGTTGAAAAAACTTCTCAGTGCATACTCAGAAAGCCAACACTTAGAATCTATATTTAACATTTTGCTACGTTTGCTTCATCACATATATATTCATCTATCTATCATCTATTGATCTTATTTTTTATTCATTTCAAAGTAAGTTGCAGACAGCACTATCCTTCACCTCTAAACATCTTAATTAGATTTCGGTATTTATATTCTGTATTTTAAAAGTTAAGTTATATATTAGAACGCACAAGTGTATACTTGCGTAAGTTCTAATAAATACATCCACCCATGTAACCAAAATCTCTATCAAGATATACAACAATTCCATTATCCCAGGAAGTTCCCTCACATTGGGTCTTGATTTGAACACAAGATCTCTAAAGTCTCTAAAGTCCACAGTCTTTCCCACAACACTATGCTACTTCTTTTAAAAAGGCCCAATGTATAAATACATGAAGCAATAAGAATTCTATTTCTAACCCTCAATAATTAAGGTAGCTGAAATATGGAAATATGAAAGGTAGAAAATACTAGAGATTCCCTCCACTAAAGCCAGACAGCCTAGGTATTTAATATCTGTAGCACAATGACTGTATCACTTTTTGTTTACTAATTTCCACTGAATAAATACAAATCTCTACTTCCTTCCCCAAGAGTTAAAGAATTAATCAAGGAGGTATGGACATGACAATAACAACCATCTCATATGTTCATCTCTTATACCTTCAATTAAACTAATAATGCTTCAGGGCAAGACCATTTCTTAGGCTTGTAAGGCAAGCACTAGGTCAAGTGCTATACACTTTAGTGATTACTATGAGAGGCAGTGAGGAACACTGTGTTTTGAGGAAAACACAAAACCTTTGGAATCAGCCAAATCTGGATTCAGATCTCTTCATATTTATTTAGCTATAGAACCATGTACAAGTTAAACTTCTCTAAGCCTCAGTATATCATATGTAAAATAAGGCCTATATTTGGCCTTCCTATCAATGTCAGGTTTCTCAAATAGACGATCTACATGCAGACCCAGGCAAGAGAAGCCCCTACCCTGGACCTCAGGCTTTTGGGGGAATTTTATGTAACAGTTTGTTAATTTAACTTAGTATGTATATGGTATGTAGGTCTACATTTATATTTGCTCCAGATCCTGCAGATGTTACAAATGGGCCTGCCTGTATCTGCTACTAATAACCTAACATGTGTATTGCCATATTCACTTTCAAATATTACCCTATTTAGTCATACAACATTACCATGAGTTAGGTTTCATTAATCCCATTGTGCAGATAAAGAAACATGTGGTGAAGAAACCTACCCAGCGCCCTTATCTTCTATCACCATATCACTCTCTTCTTAACTCCCAAATAGCTGAGCTTCCTTCTCTAACATATTATCAATATTTCACTCTCCAAGACAATATGCCCCTAATCCCTAAATCTACTCCCTATTTTCCATGACCTGTTGGTAGCACCTGATACTGTTAATAATTTTTCCTTTCTTAAAACAACTTTCTCTTTGGTTTCTAAGGCTAGACTATTTCATTTCTTCTCTTAGCTTTTGCTCTTTTTCTGTCTCCTCTTGTTAGAGTTTTGGTGAAGAATGAATAAGATCATGTTTTTGGAGACTGTCAGCATAAAGCATATATTCAATAAGAGGTAGGGTTTCTTTTTAACCTAAAAAGAATAGCTACCATTTTTAAGAATGGTGTCAATTACTCTACTAGGTGATACACACACAGGCACACACACTATTCCATTTATCCTAAAAGCACCATACAATCGAAGTTCAGATTGGCTGACAAATTAACCTGTATTAGAAACCAGGCTCCAACAATTCCTAGGTTTAGGATACTAAGTCACTTAACTTCCCTGAGCTTCTGCTTCCCCATCGTGTAATTTTATAATGTTCTTGTGAGAATTAAACGAAACACAGGATATAAAAACACAAAGTACATGGTACACAGTCAGTAAATGTTAAACTCCTTTCTCTCCTTGTTGCTACCAGGTGAATACATTAATTTTTTATCCTTCCCTTGTGTGCATTTCTAAAAACTAAGTCCTTGATCTCTTGACCTTCTTTCTTTACTCTATACCTACACTCTGTCACACTTGGGAGTCCAACTCCTCCAGAAAGATAGTTTTGAATTATCTGTGACCATTTCTAAGTGTGCAGGCCCACATCTCTAAGTTTTGCTAGTACTTTCTGCTTGAGAATCCCACTGCATACCATATCAAACTCCTCCTTTCCCTCACAAAGAATGGAAAGCAAAAGACTGGGAGTGGGTGACATAAAATGTTACACAGACAAAATTAATAGGATGCATGATAAAGAAGCTAATTTTATGGTTTCAAGCTTGCCTGAGAAAATTACAAAACTGGAGAAGATTCTCATAGATCATGTCTAAAGTTTTCTCCCCTTTTCCTCATTCTTCAGACATGAAACTCTAATCCTTCTATTTCCCTAACCCACAAAGCCAAAAATGTTCCCATTCCATTGAATTCCCTTACATTTAAATGCTCCATTCATCTAACACCTAATAATACTCTATCTTCTATTACCAATTTTCTTACATTTACATCTTATTTTCCTAACTTTTCTGTAAGTTCTTTAAGGCCAATAACCATCTCTTATACTTTTCGTATTCTACATAATGCTAATCGACTACTGCTATAAAGATATGGTCAAGAATTCAGAAATTATAAATTAAGATGTTTTCAGATCTTTTTCTGACATGGAAGGAAAACTTTTCAAGCCAAAAGCTGTGATCCACAAATAGAGAAGGTGTGACAAACAGGAAATTTTCTATTTCTCTCTCATGGATTTTAGTTTTGGCTTTAAACAGAAAAAAAACCCTTTAACATATATTTCCTTAGCCATGTGTTAATACTTTATAAATTATTTCCAGGAACTGTACAAGCTTTTCTTCAAAAACTACTTATACCAGCATACCTTGGAGATACTGCAGGTTCGGTTCCAGACCACCACAATAAAGCAAATATCGCAATAAAGAGAGTCACACAAATTTTTGGTTTCCCAGTGCATATAAAATTTATGTTTATACTATTACTGTAGTCTATTAAAGTGTTCAAAGGCATTACATCCTAAAAAAACAATATACATACCTTAATTAAAAATACTTTATTGCTAAAAAATGCTAATCATCATGTGAGCCTTCAGCAAGTCATAATCTTTTTACAATAGTAACAAAAAAGGTCACTGATGACGGATCACCATAACAAATATAATAATAATGAAAAAGTTTGAAATATTTAAAGAATTTCCAGAATGTGACCGAGAGACGTAAAGTGAGCAAATGCTGTTGGAAAAAAGACGCCGATAGACTTGCTCCATGCAAGATTGCCAAAAACCTTCAATTTGTAAAAAAAACACAATATCTGAGAAGCATAGTAAAGCAAAGCACAGTAAAACGAGATATGCCTGTATTTTCTAATACAGTTACTAGTCATTAATTTCTGTAGGCAAATAATTCCTAAAACTATAAGTCTCAAAAACCACACAATGTAGACTGATGTGCTATTTATTAAATATTAAATAATTTTAAAACTTTCAAAACCGAGATGATAAAAATACTTAGTCTAAAGTTTATTAAAAGAAATGGCTTTCTTCTTTGGTTGAATATATTTAATAACTGGGAAAATTTGATTAAATTAATTTTCTTTACGGTGATCAAAATAGAAGAACTGTAGGACAATAAAACTGATTTTGATTTGCTTGTTTTACCTGAGTAGCTTTATCTTTCATGCATGAAGGGTAATGAACATGAGGATCTCGTGGCCACTGTCCTGTGAGATAAGGTCGTATCCAAGAAGAGGTTCGCCTTATTGTACCAGAGGTTCGAACTTGATGAGATTTTGGCCTGTCCACTCTAAAAAAGTGAAAAAAGATTAGATTAGTCACTAATGAATAAAGTAAAACTTAAAATTATTTAACCTTCATAGTTTGTAAAATATCACTCTGTGAATTTTCCCTACAATATTTATTTACCCTAATAGCCCTCCTGCATGATGTGATGAAATTTATAGACCCTCTCCCAGAGGAAAATACATTCACATATTAAATTTTGCACACACTTCCAGGGCTCTCACACCCCACAAAGCCCATCCATTTTAGAGACCTATTCTAAAACCTGTATATCATCTCCACTGCCATTACTTTAATTAAGACTTCATCATGTCTCAACTGCCAGTTTCCTAAATGCTATCTCTGCGTCCACCCTAACTAAATCTTACAGTGCCACCTCCCTCCACTGCTTAAAAAAATTTCCATGGTTATTCACTGTCTTTAACTTAAAGCCCATTATTTTTCACAATTCAGCTCCCATATACATCAATACTTGATGTCTTGCTACTCCTCCATAAACCCATGTTAACTACGAAATGCCATACAAACTAACTGCAATTTCCCAAATGTAAAACGCTCACTTCTCTGCCTCTATACCTTCTATTATCTCCTGCACCTAAAATGTTCTCCTTCCCTGTTCACTTGACAAAAACTTATCTTCAAGATCAGCTCAGGTGTCACACTGCCTCTGTGAAACCTTTCCCAATGCTCTTCTTTTCTCCATCTCTGTCCTTTTTAAAGATATATGCACTCTCCTCTGCTTGCCTGGAGCCCTAAATTTGTCTTTCTTCCCCAACTAGAGCATACGTTTGGTCCCTACAGATTGAAAAGAACTTGATGCTCAATACTTACGAATTTATTCACAGCTACACAAAAATAACATGTATAAAGAATCTTATATTTTAATTCAGCTTCCTCATTTATGGATGAAGAATTTGAAACCCAGAGGGATAAAATTAAACTGTCCAATGAAACAGAACTGCTAACAGGTGATAGAGGTAAAAAGGAACCAAGATCTCCAGACATTCTACACAGTTCAATCAGTCTACAGTAATAATCTAGTTCTCCTCTCCATATAGGTACCATAGGTACCTCTGCTGAAAATTAAAATGATCATACTGAACTCTTTAGTTTCATTACAAAGAAACTATAAAGGATTTTTCATATATGAATCTCAAATAAGTTATACTACTAATGTGCATTGAATAATAAAATCCAGTGGATTACAAGCACCAAGGCTCAGTCTTACTCAGAGTTATATCTCACATCAAACAAAATGTCTTGCACATTACAGAGGGCCAAGAAACATTTGTTATTGAATACTGTCCTTTAACTATCCTTCTGAAACCAAAATACAAAATTGGGCTTTTTAAATCGGAAAACAAAAGAAAATGCAGCATACTGTGAACTATCATATTATTTACATACAGTCGTTCTCAGTTCTGTGGGGGACTGGTTCTAGGACCCTCACGGATACCAGAATCTGAGGAAGCTCAAATCCCTTATATTTGGCCATCCACCTCTCCGGGTTCCACATCCTTGGACACAGAGGGCTGGAGGGCCAACTTTATCTTACAACTGCAGTTCTGATTTCTTCTTTGACCCAAGAGTGTTAGAGAAGATCTGAAAATTACACAATTTCCTTCCTATCTTTATTACTTAGCTCTAATTTTATTTTGCCATAGGCAGAGAGTCTAGGACAATCTATTTCTACTCTTTGGAATCAGCTGAAATTTTATTTGTGACCAAAAATCATGGTCAATTTTCATAAATATTTCATGAGTCATGGAGAACATATATTTTCTGTTTTCAGAATAGTTATTTTTCTTGTACATCAGCTGAAATAAAAATATAGAATATAGTAATAATAAAATTATTATCTTTATCTGTCACAGACTTAGAGAACTACTCAAGTTTCTAAACTACTCTTGAGATATAACAATTCTCTTTATCTCTTGCAATTTTTATCATTTAAATTTAGTTCTGGGGAATTCCCTGGCAGTCCAGTGGTTAGGACTCTGCACTTCCACTACAGGGGGCATGGGTTCAATCCCTGGTCATCGGGGAACTAAGATCCCGCAAGCTGCGCTGTGTGGCCAAAAACAAGAAACAAACAAAAAAAAGTTTATAGAAATTTAGTTCTGTATAATTTGGTTCCATATTGATTCATGACATCATCATTATGGCTTATATGCTTCACCATTGTAGTCTGTTCCATTTATTACTTTTAAGCTCTGTCAAATTGAACATTATCACCCCTTTATGCTTTCCTTCTATTATAATGTATCTGCTTTGCCTATTCTTTTCTTTTCAATTTCTTTCAATCATGCTGTTTAGGTGCGACTCTTGTATACTGTATGTAATTAGGCTTTTTGAAAAAACTTTAGAGTAGGTCTTCTCCTTATAAAAGGTATGTTCATCCCACTTATATTTATTGTTATAACAAACTTGATTAAACCTGTCATAACTTTTTTCTTCCTCTTATAAATGCTTCCTTGCTACTTGTTTTCTATGTTTTACTGTTTACTTCTTTTTCCCTTCTTACCTTTTCCCCTACCATAGGTAATTTAGAAGATATGCAGATTGTTTTTATTTCTATTACTAGGAGTTACTTCTATTAATGCTTTTAAATATTTTTTCTGGCTATAAAAGCAATATGCACAAATTTTAGCAACTTCAGGAAACATGGAAAATTAACATGTCTCTCATAATCTGATTTATAATAATTTGTTTAAAACTTTTTAAAGTTACTTTACATTCCCTCCACCAAGAACAAAAAGACAAAAACAGTGTATCCCTTGAAAAAGAACATTTATAGCAATAAAAAAGGCCTACATAAAGGTCAGCCACAACCAGAAAATGAAAAGCCACTATATGCGAAAAACTTGTGCCTGAACTTTAAACTGCTCCAAACTATTATGAAAGTTGTATGTAGTCTACTTATAGTTATTAAAACTCCTGTTAACTTGGTGAACAATAGGGATCATTTTTATGTTTTATAATAAGTATATAAAGAATCTATAAACAAATCCCTTGATACATATAATATTCTAATCTATACTTTATTATATTATTAATCACTGGACCTTTGTCTATCCCTTTCAAAGGATCCCATTTCTCCCCTTAGTGTCCATTCTCTCTGATTACCTACTGTCAGAATTGTGGTCTTTATGTTATTTTGACTGAGTACTCCTAATAGTAAATAGCTAAGTATGCAGCAATATGTGCAGTTATTTATTTATAAATGAGGTATATATTATATGACTAATATGTTATATATAGTGTAAACCTAAGTAGAAATTTGCACATGATATAAAAAATAAAAATATGTATAAAAAAATGGAAGTTACATTTTCTTCCTGTATCTCATAAGTGGGTGGCCTTACTTCAGTGTGAAGACCACTGGGATAAGGGACTTTAAATTGGGTGCTCCCAAGGCCCAAGGAGCAGTGGCAGTCATCAGCTTGGACTCTGAAAACCTAGGCTCCAACATTTGGTGTAGAAACACTCACCTTGTGCTGAGTATCAGAGGGGGACATTCTTACCAACGAGAGAGCCAAGAAACAGATTTGGCAACCTTTTTCTGGGACAGCACGGACCAGAACTTCTGGTGTCATTAAATTTATGAGTTTTCTTGTATTTTCCCTTAACCAAAAGGAGCTTTTGTACTTTTAAATGTTGTATAAATGTGTTATGTTGGGTGAGAGCCTGAGGTTTTTGAACTGGAAACTTCCTGAAATTTATATCTCCATGTGGTTACCATAAACATAATGTAATAAAAGGGAAAAATATGAATTGGGTGCTAAATTCAATCTACAGATTGGCCAGTTAGCTCTAATTCTGTGATATAATGCTATTGCTTAATTGTGTTAAGAATGTGTAAACAAGCATCACACATTACCAATACCAAAATAACAAAAACGGTCTGCCTTAAATAGAAAGAATAAGGTAGGACAACATGGTATCAATATCCTGTTATAAAATTCGCTCTACCAGGGACTTCCCTGGTGGACTAGTGTGGGGGACTCTGCGCTCCCAATGCGGGGGGCCTGGGTTCGATAACTGGTCGGGGAACTAGATCCCACATGCATGCCGCAACTAAGAGTCCGCATGCCACAAATGGGAGCCCACATACTGCAAGGAGGATCCCGTGTGCCGCAACTAAGACCCAGCACAGCCGAGATAAATAATAAATAAATAAATAAATATTAAAAAAAATTGGCTCTACCAGTCATGATTTTTTAAAAAATTATAGTATATGAAGTAAATATACTTGAAAGGTTATATTTCAAACATATGCTTTAAAAGATTCTCACCATTGCTCACACAAGGAAAATTTCAAAGAAATGTAGTTGTTAGTAATTTCCACGTAAGTTATTTGAAGGGTGAAAATTCAAAATAACTTTAAAAATTGGCAAGGATAGTACTCTTCCAAGATATGATTAGCCATAATAACCCCACTTAACCAAATATCAGTAGGGCCTTATTTACCAACACATTCATCATAAGCAGTGCGATTCTACTTTAACTTATTAGATAAGTTATTAAATAACACGACTTATTCCTATTATCCAAACTATCATGGCAATGAGTTAGATTTTAACTGCCTCAACATCTAAGCCTTGATTCTCCCAAATTTTTATTTATTTAATTTGCGGTATTATTGCCTACCAATTCAGGTTTTACAATTTAGTGCAACAATAAAAATCAACACTGGTTTTGCATTATAGTAGTCCCCTCTTATCCTCACTTTCACTTTCCACAGTCAACCATGGTCTGAAAATATTAAATGGAAAATTCCAGAAATAATTCATAAGTTTAAGATTGGGGGGCAGAGTCAAGATGACGGACTAGGAGGACATGGAATTCACGTCTCCACACAACTAGGGCACCTACCAGGCACCGGTGAGGGACCACAGACACCTAAGGGGAGGGGAGAAACCCCCAGTGACCAGGTAGGACGTGGGGCATGGGGGGAGTGAGAGGGGGAGAAGTGGAGGTGGGATGGGACTGGCGCCCGTAACGGGTGGCTGCTGGAGGGGAAGGGATCCCACCCCAAAAGGGGGAAATTGGGGGACCACTGGGAGGGCAGAGGATCAAAAGGGAGCATGGCCAGTTCTCCCCTGCCCACTTGGGCCCCCAGGAGCCTGCTGAGATCCCGGTCCTGATCCTATGCCCACGAAGGTCCCCTCCAGCTGCATGGGTCCTGAGGGAGTGGGCGGGAGGGAAGGGAAAGCAAAAGTAAAGGCCAGACCTACTGGACTGGAACCCCTGAGGGGTGGCTGGGGGAGGGGAGGAGTTCCTACACCCAGCAGGACACACCCATGGTTAGGGGTCCAGCAGGGACTGGGGAGACCCCGGGGGAGATGGGGAGTGGGGGCGTGGAGGAATGGAAGGGAACGCAGCCAGTGCTTTCCCTGTCCACTTAGGTACCAGAGAACCTGTTGGGCTCCTGGGCCTAATTCTCTGCCCTCAGCGCCTCCCTCCTGCTGCACAGAGACCAAGCCCCACCCCTACACCCCCACCCAGGGCCCTACCTCTACACTCAGAGAACCCCTCCAATGGGCTGGGCCTAAACCGCACCCACACACCCTCACCCACGGCCTTGCCTCCAAACCCCAAAACTCCACACTCTGAAGGCCCTCCTTTGGACGTGCTGCCTCTCCCCTTCTGTAGGTCCTAAGTAGAGGCCCTGCCCGACACTTGAACATCACCCTCCCAGACCACGCCCCCAAGACCTTTTCTGGCTGCATGGGTACTAAGCCTAGGCCCTGCCCCACCGTAACCCCCGCCACTGCCTACGTTCCAACCCTGCCTAAACTCCGCCCCCCATAGCCAAGGCTTTTTTCTTTCCTTTTTTCCTGTTTTAGATTGGGGTTCTGTTTTACCCTGTTGATTACTTGTTCTTCATTCATTTATATGTTTATTTTTCTAATAAATCTTTTATTTTTCTAATTTTATTTTATTCTTTATAGTTTGTTATTGTTCTGCTCCTTTTGGCTTGTTCCCCCACCCCCCTTTTTTCTTTTTCTTTTTTCTGTTACAGTTTTATTTTACCTTGTTGCAGTTGTTTCAATTATATTATTATTTTTCCTAATATATTTTTGATCTTTCTAATTTTATTTTGTTTTTTATTCTTTGTTATTGTATTGCTCCTTTTCCTCTTCTTTTTTTTTTTTGCCGCACCACATGCCTTATGGGATCTGGTTCCCAGGCTACAGGTTGGGCCCGAGCTCCTGTGGTGGCAGCTCCGAGTCCAAACTGCTGGACTAACAGAGAACCTCAGACCCCAGGGAATATAAATCGGAGTGAGGCCCCCCAGAGGTCCTCATCTCAGCACCAAGACCTGGCTTTATCCAACTGCCTGCAAACTCCAGTGCTGGATGCCTCAGGCCAAATAATCACTAAGACAGGAATACAGTCCCACCCATCAAAGAAAAAAAAATGAAATGACAAAAAATATGTTACAAATGAAGAAGCAAGGTAAAAACCTACAAGACCAAATAAATGAAGGTGAAATAGGCAACCTACCTGAAAAATAATTCAGAGTAATGATAGTAAAGACGATCCAAAATCTCGGAAACAGAATGGAGAAAATAAAAGAAACATTTAACAAGGATCTAGAAGAACTAAAGAGCAAACAAACAGTGATGAACAATACAATAACTGAAATTAAAAATACTCTAGAAGAAATCAATAGCAGAAGAACTAAGGCAGATAAGTGAGCTGGAAGATAAAATGGTGGAAATAACTGCCAGGGAGCAGAATAAAGAAAAAAGAATGAAAGAATTGAGGACAGTCTCAGAGACTCCTGGGACAATATTAAACGCACCAATATTCGAATTATAGGGGTCCCAGGAGAAGAAGAGAAAAAGAAAGGGTTTGAGAAAATATTTGAAGAGATTATAGTTGAAAACTTCCCTAACATGGGAAAGGAAATAGTCAATCAAGTCCAGGAAGCGCAGAGAGTCCCATACAGGATAAACCTAAAGAGAAACATGCCGAGACACATATTCATCAAACTACCAAAAATTAAATACAAAGAAAAAATATTAAAAGCAGCAAGGGAAAGGCAACAAATAACATAAAAGGGAATCCCCATAAGGTTAACAGCTGATCTTTCAGCAGAAACTCTGCAAGCCAGAAGGGAGTGGCAGGACATATTTAAAGTGATGAAGGGGAAAAAACCTACAACCAAGATTACTCTACCCAGCAAGGATCTCATTCATATTCAATGGAGAAATCAAAAGCTTTACAGACAAGCAAAAGCTAAGAGAATTCAGCACCACCAAACTAGCTTTACAGCAAATGCTAAAGGAACTTCTCTAAGTGGGAAACACAAGAGAATAAAAAGACCCCCCAAAACAAAGCCAAATCAATTAAGAAAATGGTAATAGGAACATACATATCGACAATCACCTTGAATGTAAGTGGATTAAATGCTCCAACCAAAAGACACAGACTGGCTGAATGGATACAAAAACAAGACTGTCTATATGCTGTCTACAAGAAACCCACTTCAGACCTAGGGACACATACAGACTGAAAGTGAGGGGATGGAAAAAGATATTCCATGCAAATGGAAATCACAAGAAAGCTGGAGCAGCAATACTCATATCAGATAAAATAGACTTTGAAATAAAGACCGTTACAAGAGACAAGAAAGGACACTACATAATGATCAATGGATCAATCCAAGAAGAAAACAAAACAATTGTAAATATTTATGCACCCAACGTAGGAGCATCTCAATATATAAGGCAAATGTAAATGGCTTTAAAAGGAGAAATCGACAGTAACACAATAATAGGGGACTTTAACACCCCACTTACACCAATAGATCATCCAGACGGAAAATAAATAAGGAAACAGAAGTTTTAAATGACACAAGAGACCACACAGACTTAATTGATATTGTTGGGACATTCCACCCCAAAGCAGAATACACTTTCTTCTCAAATGCACACAGCACATTCTCCAGAATAGATCACATTTGGGGTCACAAATCAAACCTTGGAAAATTTAACAAAATTGAAATTGTATCAAGCATCTTTTCCGACCACAACACTATGAGATTAGAGATCTATTACAGTAAAAAAAACAGTAAAAAAACCCCACAGATACATGGAGGCTAAACAGTGCGCTGCTAAATAACCAAGAGATCACTGAAGAAATTGAAGAGGGAATCAAAAAATACCTAGAAACAAATGACAACAAAAACATGACGATCCAAAACCTATGGGATGCAGCAAAAGCAGTTATAAGAGGGAAGTTCATAGCAATTCAAGCTCACCTCAAGAAACAAGAAAAATCTCAAATAAAACTTCTAACCTTACACTTAAAGCAACTAGAAAAAGAAGAACAAAGAAAACCCACAATTAGTAGAAGGAAAGAAATCATAAAGATCCGAGCAGAAATAAGTGAAATTGAAACAAACCAAACAATAGCAAAGATCAATAAAACTAAAAGCTGTTGCTTTGAGAAGATAAACAAAATTGGTAAACCTTTAGCCAGACTCATCAAGAAAAAGAGGGAGAGTACTCAAATCAATAATATTAGAATTGAAAAAGGAGAGATTACAACTGACACTGCAGAAATACAAAAGATCATAAGAGACTACTACAAGCAACTATATGCCAATAAAATGGACAACCTGAAAGAAATGGACAAATTCTTGGAAAACTACAACCTTCCAAGATTGAACCAGGAAGAATTAGAAAATATAAACAGACCAATCACAGGTAATGAAATTGAAACTGTAATTAAAAATCTTCCAACAAACAAAAATCCAGGACCCGATGGCTTCACAGGTGAATTCTATCAAACACTTAGAGAAGAGTTAACACCTCTCCTCCTCAAACTCTTCCAAAAAATGGTGGAGGGAGGAACACTCCCAAACTCATTCTACGAGGCCACCATCACCCTGATACCAAAACCAGACAAAGATATCACAAAAAAAGAAAATTATAGACCAATACCACTGATGAACATAGACGCAAAAATCCTCAACAAAACACTAGCCAACAGAACCCAACAACACATTAAAAGGATCATACACTATGATAAAGTGGGATTTATCCCAGGGATGCAAGGATTCTTCAATAAACGCAAATCAATGCGATACACCATATTAACAAATTGAAGAATAGAAACCATATGATCATCTCAATAGATGCAGAAGAATCTTTTGACAAAATTCAACACCCATTTATGATAAAAACTCTCCAGAAAGTGGGCATAAAGGGAACTTACCTCAACATAATAAAGGCCATACATGACAAACCCACAGCAAACATCATTCTCAGTGGTGATAAACTAAAAGCATTTCCTCTAAGATCAGGAACAAGACAAGGATGTCCACTCTCGCCACTCTTACTCAACATAGTTTTGGAAGTCCTAGCCATGGCAATCAGAGAAGAAAAAGAAATAAAAGGAATACAAATGGGAAAAGAAGAAGTAAAACTGTCACTGTTTGCAGATGACATGATACTATACATAGAAAACCCTAAAGATGCCACCAGGAAACTACTGGACCTAATCAATGAATTTGGTAAGGCTGCAGGATACAAAATCAATGCACAGAAAATCTCTTGCATTCCTATACACTAACAACGAAAAGTCAGAAAGAGAAATTAAGGAAACAATCCCACTGACCAGTGCAACAAAAAGAATAAAATACCTAGGAATAAACCTACCTAAGGAGGCAAAAGACCTATACTCAGAAAACTATAAAACACTGATGAAAGAAATCAAAGATAACATAAACAGATGGAGAGATATAACATTCTACTGAATTGGAAGAATCAATATTGTGAAAATGACTATACTACCCAAAGCAATCTACAGGTTCAGTGCAATCCCTATCAAATTACCAATGGCATTTTTCACCGAACTAGATCAAGAAATTTTACAATTTGTATGGAAATGCAAAAGACCCCGCATAGCCAAAGCAATCTTGAGAGAGAAAAATGAAGCTGGAGCAATGAGGCTTCCCGACTTCAGACTATACTACAAAGCTACAGTAAGCAAGACAGTATGGTACTGGCACAAAAACAGAAATATAGATCAGTGGAACAAGATAAAAAGCCTAGAGATAAACCCACGCACATATGGTCACCTTATCTTTGACAAAGGAGGCAAGAATATAAAATGGAGAAAAGACAGCCTCTTCAATAAGTGGTGCTGGGAAAAATGGACAGCAACATGTAGAAGAATGAAATTAGAACACACCCTAACACCATACACAAAAGTAAACTCAAAATGGATTAAAGACCTAAATGTAAAGCCAGACAGTATAAAACTCTTAGAGAAAAACATAGGCAGAACACTCTGTGATATAAATCATAGCAAGATCCTTTTTGACCCACCTTCTAGAGTAAGGGAAACAAAAACAAAAATAAACAAATGGGACCTAATGAAACTGAAAAGCTTTTGCACAGCAAAGGAAACCATAAACAAGACCAAAAGACAACCCTCAGAATGGGAGAAAATATTTGCAAATGAAGCAACTGACAAAGAATTAATCTCCAAAACATACAAGCAGCTCATGCAGCTCGGTATTATAAAAACAAACAAGCCAGTCCAAAAATGGGCAGAAGACCTAAATAGACATTTCTCCAAAGAAGACAGACTGATGGCCAACAAATGCATGAAAAGATGCTCAACATCACTAATCATTAGACAAATGCAAATCAAAACCACAGTGAGGTATCACCTCACACCTGTCAGAATGGCCATCAAAAAATCTACAAACAATAAATGCTGGAGAGGGTGTGGAGAAAAGGGAACCCTCCTGCACTGTTGGTGGGAATGTAAATTGATACAGCCACTATGGAGAACAGTATGGAGGTTCCTTAAAAAACTAAAAAAAGAACTACCATATGACCCAGCAATCCCACTATTGGGCATATGCCCTGAGAAAACCATAATTCAAAAAGATACACGTACCACAATGTTCACTGCAGCACTATTTATAGTAGCCAGGACATGGAAGCAACCTAAATGTCCATCAACAGATGACTGGATAAAGAAGATATGGCACATATATACAACGGAATATTAGCCATAAAAAGGAACGAAATTGAGTTATTTGTAGTGAGGTGGATGGACCTAGAATCTGTCATACAGAGTGAAGTAAGTCAGAAAGAGAAAAACAAATACCGCATGCTAACGTATATGTATGGAATTTATAAAAGCAGTACTGACGATTCTAGTGGCGGGGCAGGAATAAAGACGCAGACAAAGAGAACAGACTTGAGGGCATGGGGGGGAAGGGGAAGCTGGGATGAAGTGACAGAGCAGCACTGACATATATACACTACCAAATGTAAAATGGATGGCTAGTGGGAAGCTGCTACATAGCACAGGGAGATCAGCTCAGTGCTTTGTGATCACCTAGAGGGATGGGAAAAGGAGGGTGGCTCAAGAGGGAGGGGATATGGGGATATATGTATACATATAGCTGATTCAGTTTGTGGTACAGCATAAACTAACACAACATTGTAAAGCATTTATACTCCAATAAAGATGTTTAAAAATAATAAGTTTAAAGTTGTGCACCATTCTGAGTAGTGTGATGAGAACCATCCTGCTTCATCCAGCCCGGGACGTGAATCATCCCTTTCTCCAGCATATCGCACCTGTTAAGTCACTTAACTAGCTGTCTCAGTTATTGAATTGACTGTCTTGGTATCACAGTGTTTGTGTGTAAATAACAAATATTTTACTTAATAATGGCCCAAAGCACCAGACTAGTGAAGCTGGCAATCTGGATATGCCAAAGGGAAGCTGTAAAGCGTTCCCTTGAAGAGAAAATGTCAAAGTTCTCAACTTAATAAAGGAAGAAAAAAATTAAATGCTCTGGTTGCTAAGATCTATGGTAAGAACAAATCTTTTATCTGTGAAATTGTGAAGAAGGAAAAAGAAATTTGGCTTGCTTTGCTGTTGTACCTCAAACTGCAAAAGTTACGGCCACAGTGTGTGATAAGTACTAAGTTAAAATGGAAAAGGCATTATATTTGTATAAGATATTTTGAAAGAGACCATGTTCACATAACTTTTATTACAGCATATACTTATAACTTTTATTTTGTTATTAATTGTTCTTAATCTCTTAATGTGCCTAATTTATAAAATAAACTTTATCATAAGTATGTATGTATAAGAAAAACATAGGATACACAGGGTATAATACTATCTGCAGGTTTAGGCATTCAACTGGAGGTCTTGAAACATATCCCCTGTGGATAAGGGAGGTCTATACTATTTATATATTCAACACAATAAATTGTTTCTTATTTCATGATTACAGTTGTGATTAGAATATGTATTTAGTTTTTAACTGATCACAGTATTTCTCTACTAATTATTACAAAATTACCTCAATTCAAGAAGATTAAACAAGAGGATACCTTATCAATTAGAAACATACATTAGTATACTCAAACAATCTTTGAATTTACAAGAGCTTAAATAATAACATTGAATAAAAAATTAATATTAGCAATAAAATTGCTAAAATAAATATTCTAAAGTATGAAAGAAAATCAATTAAATAAATACTTATCATCATTACTTAAGCTAAACAGGCATCAGGAAAATAGTAATTTCATAGGTAGTGAAACCAGGTAACCACTACCACTAAATAAAACTTGCTGAATGTCTACTACTACATATGAAAAGCACTGTTCCGTGTACCAAGAGGAATTACAAAATAAGTTTCAGACTCTCCTCAAGGAATTTACATTCTGGTTGAGGGAGATACAATATGTACAATTAAACTATAATATAAAGTGGTATATTATGGCACATGCACACCAATGAAGGACAGGAAGCAAACAATAAATGAGGCAGCAGATAGCTAGAATGATGTACTCCAACTACAACAAGGGAAACTTTCAAGTAGTAAGGCTCTTACCATGCCACTTATAATCCTGTTGCTAACATCGCCTACTTAAATATTTGAGGATAAAATAGAGAATAACTAAATTCAGCAATAAAATATGATGGTTAGAAAAAAATCACATCTATTTCCAGTACTATCATCATTGTTAGGACCAGAAAATGACTCCTCATGTAGCATTCTGCAAAAACACTTGCTCATTATATCCATCTACAGGTTGTACTTTCCCCCTCCAATTCCCCTCCCTGATGAGGGAGCAGTGGTAGGCCTGCGGTTCCTCTGGGGTTCCTACTGAGGACTATACAAAATAATTATTGCTTTCTAACAGCCAATTGGAAATTTAACTTTAAAGTGATAATAGTATAATAGGTTTAAAAACAAGGAGCTGTATTAGATAACTCTGCATCTGAATAGCATACAAGGCATTACTCTAAATAGGCAAAACTGCTTAATATCTAACTGCCAGAGCACTGTAAGATGATGTTAAACTAATTGTTCCCAACAATTTTTACTTTAGTAGCAGTGACTGAAGATTGACTGGTTAGTGAGTTTGGAAATCTGATGGATTAAGAAGCTCACCTGAAGGAGAAAATTAACAAAGTTAAGTGGAATTTCTGCAAATTAAAAAAAAGTTATTATTAGAAACTTTAAGAACTTTAGCTACAGAGAAATATGAAACAAGCCACTACGCCTTCTAAACCAACCTTAACAGGTGGTAAAGAGGATGCAATATTTTTGAGTGACATAATGTAGCCACACAGAATGTAAACTAACACACGTAATAAAAAGTGCTCACATTCTTTTCTTGGACTTTAACACACTCCAACCTTTTTCATAGGTTCAGTGTGCATAAGTAACTAAAAAATAAAAATTGTTGATTCTCTGTGTTTAGCTCTCAAGAAAGATTATTCGCCAAAGCTCTCCATTAAACACTGATTATACAAGCAAAGCACATCTAAACTTAAGAAAGCATTTAAACCTTTTGAAAAAGAGCTATTATTCCTTCAACTACTGTGTAAAGACTATAACTGCATGAAACTTAGCCATTGTAACACCACCACCAAGAATAAACTGCTTCTTACTTTATTCAAAGTTGATTACCACTCTGAAGAATCCTCAAGCCATACATTTATTACAACTCTAAAGAATCCTCAAGCCATACAATTCAGCAAAATGCTTAAGATAACTAAGTAACAAATACCAATTTTTCCAGACCTTTCTACATAGAACTCACATTAAGTAACTAGTTTTACATAAAAATATCCATTAACAATGTTAGTCAGTAGTATCAAAACACAAATATATAATAATACTTTGTCTTGAATTTAAGTTCCTAAAGTGTGTAAAATCTTTTTATGTTTTTACAATTATGTTCAAAAAGAAGCTGCCATTAAATCCCATAAGGTGTACGTGTGTGTGTATATGCCTTAAATCACCTAGTATTGATTAGAAAAATGTTAAAGAATGGTTTAAAAAACAAGGCAATACTTTTTAGTCAGTACAGTGTCAACATCTGGGCATGTCTGAGAAGTAATAGCAAAAGCTTTCTAATACAGTGTATCACCCAGAAATTAGATCTTGGGAGATCCTAGAACAAAAAGACTCAAGGCCCTCAGGCATAGGTGGAACTAAGCAATGGATCTCAAAGATGGGATCCTGAGATGTGGCTCTCTGTATAAGCATCACCAGGCAGCTTGTTAAACATGCACGTTACCGGGCCACACTCCCAGAGATTCTAATTTAGTAGCTATAGGGTGGAACCAGGTATCAACGTATTTTTTTTAATTTTTCTTTTCTCTCTTTTTTTAAAAAATTAATTTATTTATTTTTGGCTGCGTTGGGTCTTCGTCGTTGCACGCGGGCTTTCTCTAGCTGCAGAGAGCGGGGGATACT
This sequence comes from Balaenoptera physalus, assembly GCF_965194825.1. Lineage (NCBI taxonomy): Eukaryota > Metazoa > Chordata > Mammalia > Artiodactyla > Balaenopteridae > Balaenoptera > Balaenoptera physalus. The sequence continues at coordinate 395,917 of NW_028126069.1, forward strand.
CTTTGTTGCAGTGCGCCGGCTTCTTCTCATTGCGGTAGCTTCTCTTGTTCGGGAGCACAGGGCTCTAGGCGCACGGGCTTCAGGAGTTGTGGCTCGCGGGCTCTAGAGCACAGGCTCAGCAGTTGTGGCGTGCAGGCTTAGTTGCTCCACGTCATGTGGGATCCTCCTGGATCAGGGCTCGAACCCGTGTCCCCAGCACTAGCAGGCGGATTCCCAACCACTGCGCCACCAGGGAAGCCCTCAACATACTTTTTAAACCAGACCAAATTAATTCAGATGCATCATCAGCCTTGGGAACCACTGAGGTCCTAAAGCAATGTTTCTCAAAGTGTTAGACATTTGTTAAATATGCTCAATACCGGGCCCAATTTCTCATCAACAATGTGAGACTCTCTGCTAGTGGGACCAAACAATGTGAATTTTAAACACGTATCTCAAGTGAATCTACTGGTACTAAAAGCTTCAGAACCTATGTCTAAAGGATTGGGACTAGATCCTTTAGAGCTGCAGGTGCTCAAAAATAAAATCATTTTGTTGATTATAATCTACTCCATTTAGAGGCACTGAAAGTTTGAATATAAATCCAAGAAAATATCCTGCTGCAAAAAAGTCAAACAATTCTTCGAAATCTGCACTTAGCAGCTAACCTTCTAGAATCTAGTAAATTTAAACTTCTAGTCATCTCCTTCAAAAAGGTCACTTTCTAAACTGAGTGCCAGCCATGACAATAAGAACCTTCAAACCTAAATACAAAGCACTCTAGACAGAATGCTTAGGAATGCTTTCTTAGAAAGATGAGATAACAGACAAAAAGTTCAATACAGCTTCTTTGGAAAGATTCCCTCCCACCCAAACAGGGCATTTTGCACACACAAGTTAACTACAATAAAATATGCTTCCTAAAAAAATACAAGAAATTCTGAAAAAATACATTAAGTAGGTTCCTTTTTATAAAATCAAACTGTCAAAGAAAAATTAAATAAAATATATAAGCAGAGTAAAATTTAGATTTTAATAATTAATTTGATTAAAGAATTTAAGCCTGAGTCTCCAAATATTACAGTATTTTATAGCCTGTTTATTTAAAACCTTTATCTTTTAAGAGAAAATAAGTGTTTCATGATGTCTGAATTTGCTCCTTCATATTATAATTTCAATCCTTATCACTGAAATCAAAATAACAAATTCATGGAGCGGAGACTGAATATAAGACATTAAGTTGCTTTTCTTCAACTTCAAAAAAACCTGAAATGATATAGTTCCTAATTTAGGGATCAAAAATAACCAAAAGTAAATACGGGTAGAGAATATCTTGCTATTGGTTCACTGAGGTTAAGCATGAACTTAACTAACGGTCTGTTTTGTTTTGTATTTTTATAAATCTATTTATTTTTTATTTTTATTTTGGCTGCGTTGGGTCTTTGTTGCTGTGTGTGGGCTTTCTCTGGTTGCGGTGAGCGGGGGCTACTCTTCATTGCAGTGCACAGGCTTCTCACTGCAGTGTCTTCTCTTGTTGAGGAGCACGGGCTCCAGGCGCGCGGGCTTCAGAAGTTGTGGCACGCGGGCTCAGTAGTTGTGGCTTGCAGGCTCTAGAGCGCAGGCTCCGTAGTTGTGGTGCACGGGCTTAGTTGCTCCGCAGCATGTGGGATCTTCCCGGGCCAGGGCTCGAACCCGTGTCCCCTGCATTGGCAGGCGGATTCTTAACCACTGTGCCACCAGGGAAGCTCCTAAAGGTCTGTTTTGTTAACAGAGATTTGCTTCAGTATTTCTGTATTGAGAGTTACTTCCTTGAAAGTTATAGTTTTAAATTTATTATCACTGTTGAAGAGTCTCTCCTTGACCAAACTTTAGTCAGGCTCCTCTGAACTCTTTCCAATTAGGCCCTAACTTTTGGGCTTCTGTGTTCATCTCTGCATTGTCCAATTTTAGCAAGAATCCTACTATGTCAGTTTAACCAGAATCCCCCACCCTCAATATTGATCACGCTGGATATCTGATTAGGTTCCTCATCTCTACCATCCCCCATGTAATATCTGACCACCTGGCCTGCCTTCATCAACAATCCTGTTTAGGTCTGTGTAGCCAGAATCCCCCTTATTTTCATGTTTCTTTCCTCTTAGTAATTTTTACCCCACCCTTCTACTTGGCTATACATCCCCAGTTCTCCTAGTTGTATTCCAAGTTTGAGCCCAATCTCTCTCCTCCACTGCAAAACCACATTGCAGTGGTCCCTACAACTATCGTGATAGTCTCCCTGAATAAAGTCTGCTTTACTAATCTTTATAAGTGTCATGAACAATTTTTTCTTAAACATCACTACCAACATTATGAGTAATTTTCTCCTTGCCTCACGGTTACAGAGAGAAATTTTCAAAATAAATCCCTGCCCCCCCACCAGGAAAAAAACAAATTTAAAGAACTATGTAACTAAGAATAAAAAAAGTAGAAAGGAGGAGACTGGTATACATCTCTAGCCAATCTAATGCACATTAATACTGATCATCTAATAGAATTATTGTTACATTCAGTTTTCCAAAATCAGCACAGTCTAGGCACCTCACCAACGGCCTTTATGGGCCTTTCTTGCTTAAAATATAAGAAGATAAAAAGTTAGCCAAATACATGGGCCACATAAAATAAAATCATCAAAATCAAATGAACTTCAGATGAGACAGGAAGGACACCAGATCTGAATATGCATCTGAAATAAAACTGAAGAGCAAAAGCTAAAGCCCTCTCAGTGTGAGTAGATTCTGAAACACTAATCAAGACCTGGAATCCTGCCATAGAAGCAATCTAGAAAACATGCCGAAATGACCATATGGCTGCCCTGCAGAAATCTGGAAAGGAACCAGTCAAGAAGCTGACAAGAGAAACAAACATGCTTCTCACCAAATGAGGCCTGACACAGCCTGGAACCTGAGGTCTGTCAAGAAAAACAAACAAAAAAATGTAGTCAAGCAACCATTTAGGAATGATTCTTCTCTAGGTCATAGCTCACTCAAATTTGTGTCAAATGATACATAAATTGAGATGCGACATTTGGAGGAAGGCCTTCAGCCTGTTTTCAAAGAAAACCCAAGAGAGTATCTTCTTGTATCAAGGTTGTAAAAGAAAACTTCACCAAGATGGCCATGAAGGCTGGTGACAAGCACTGGAGGAATACACAACAAATTAAGATGGAGTTCTGACATCTGGAATATATCTATAAAGAAATTACATATATGGCAGCTAGGATGATAAAGATTTTCAAGTTCATTTTTTTTCTGGTGGAAAATGCTATTTCTTTAAGGAACCCTGGCAAAGTCATAATTAGTAGAAGAACATTCTATAAACTTTATGAACTTCCAATGAATTCGATTAATAGAGCTTCCAAACATCTAAAATCTTACATAACTAATGGTCTCAAATGTTAAAGAAATGATCACAAAGTATTAGCAACTATAAAACAACCAAAATCAGATGACCAAAAATGGATATTAATACAGTAAGTGAAAGGAAAGCAAATATTCCTTAACCAGAAGACAAAATGTTTAACAAAATTTTGTTTCAAAGCACTTAACTTCCAGTTAAAGCAGTGGTAGAGCTTAGAAAATTTTTAACCAAATGAGACAGATCCACTATTATATCCCAATTAAAAAAAAAAAAAACTAACAAAAAAGACTATAATAAAGGCTACAGAATGGGCTATATCTTTACCACAGTATGACAAGCAATATTACTGATCAAACTCCTTGATTTTTAAAGTAGGGAAAACTGTGATCTAATAGTTCAAAACAAGCTAAAAATATTCTTTAAATGACAGAAGCAACGAAAAACTCAGAATTAGAAAAACTGAAAAATGTTGTGTTTGAGAGCAAGGAAGATATGAAAAGCGAGGTGATCAAACTCAGGAAAGATCTAGAAATAAAAGAAAAACTTATTTCAGGAAAGAAGACTAAGTCAACAAAAAGCACAGTGGGTTAATGCCTTACCAAAAGTACAAAATGGAACATAAGACAAATTTTAGAATTAAAGAAAAAGAAGAGGTAAAAAGATGTTAAGAGACAATAATTAATATGTAACATAAGCAAGACTGTCCAATATATGTTTAGTAGGAGTCCCTGAAGAAGACCAAAGCAACAAAGCAAAAAACACTAAAAACTATAATAAAACTCTCCTGGAATAAAAGATAACTTCAAACTACATATTGAAAGACTATACATGTATCTGAGAAAATGATACAGCCCAAATCGAACACATTTTAATGAAGCTAGAGTGACCTTCAAGTATAAAAACCCATAGATGAAAACTTCTTATAGTCTTGTATATTCTTGCTACATAATACATGAGAACTCAAGGAATATTGTTCCCATAAGTCTGTCCTGAAGAATCTACCAGAGAATAAGCTTCAAACAACCAACAGCTTGGAAAGGAATTAACATAAGGGCTCCTGGAATGTGTGAGCCATTCAGGTAGTAACTTTCAAAGGGGAAGAGAGTAGCAGAATGCTCAATATCTCTCAGGTAAGTCTTCCATCATTCCATGAAAGAAATGACCAGAGAAGGATTGGAAATTCATATAGTTATTCTCTCAGCACAACTGTAAGACTAAGAATTTCCAGAATATCTGATAACCAAATGTAGTTATTAAATTTCTTATAGAACCAGATATATATGTACATATATTTTTAAACATTTTAATATTCCTCCAATATTTTATTGTGTTAACTCTGAGAAAAATTAATGTTAGTCTTAGAGAGGTATACTTTCTTCCTAGGTAACCTAGTAGAGAAATTAGCTCCTGCCCAACCTAGTGAAGAAACTAATTGAAATGGGGAATACACAGTCACTCCATTAATAGAATTTTTGCCCTTCCCCTTCCTCTAGAGCTGGCAATTACAGAGTAAAGTTTGAAAGTCAGTCCTACAGAAGCCTGCAGCAAGAACCAGGAATGGATCAAGGAACGGGAATTCCTCTTACGGGGAAAGGTGGAGTTTACCAGGGGAAAAGGTAGAATAATGGGCTGAGGGGCTTGAAGAGAGAGTCATTTGGAAAAAAACAAGATGGAAAGAAGCCTTGAAGAGTACCTTCACCTTGCAAGGAGCTAAATCTATAAGGATCTGCTTTCTGAAGGAAGAAAAGTAAGCAGCCTCTGTCCACATCATCCCAGTATCTATGGGACAGGTCAATAAAGAACAAAAAGTCCTCAAATAATTGTCAAGACCAAGAAAGAACTGATTGACTATTAACATTATGGAATCAGGGTCTTACCACTATTACAAAAGGACAACCAAATTTTACCATGTAATACAAGATCTTTATGATGAAATCTGTATGATGACCATAGTTCCTCTGATCCTGAAAAAGAATCTGAAAATTATCAGCTTTCTCATCTCTTATTTGAATAAAGAATAATGACTTAATATGGCAGAGAAAGCACAACAGTCTCCTAGACAAGTAAATATCTCTTCTTAAATCTAGACTGAAAATTTGTAGAATTCTAAATCCAAATACATTTTAACAACATACAATTTATAATGAAAATAAGATTCAAGCATTTAAGTCTAAGTTATAAACATTTTGTTTAGGTACTAAAACCTACAGATTAGCTCATAATAGCATAATAATAGGGTAAACAGTTAACTCTATGGTTAAGTAGAAAAGATTAAGGAGAAAGGCTTAGGAAAAGAGTAACTGCTTAACCTCAAGAAGATATGACTGCTAGTCAAGCTAATTTACTGATGGTAGGCAAATGATAAACAGAACTCTGAACTGAAAATACATCTGGATACCACGGATTTGCTTCATGCAAAAGAATCTAGTTAATTAAATCTAGCCGACTAGCTGTATTTTCCCCCACATTGTGTCTCCAAATCCAGCAATGGTGAATATATTGTTGACTGGGAAATATATAACTACGCTTCTGTAGAATAAACCCAAAATCAATAGGCTCAACAGAATGAAGGCTTCAGAAATAAGGAAACACAGATGTTTATTCTAGCATTTACTTTCATAAATATTGACAGCAAAGAATCAAATATGTAGCTGTGAAGCAGTAATGTATCCAAAATTGGATGCTTCATTAAAGCTGGATATGGCCCAAAGCTGCAGGAAACATCCTGAAGGAAAAGGTCTTATACAAATGATACCTTTGTAGAGGCCATGGAGTAAAACAGAACATGGTAAAAACCAGTTCCGTGTTTGCATACACAGGACACCTTCCACCTCAACAATTCTACAAATATTGTGCATAAAAGGTTGCCAGGAAACACTGCCAAGGACTGGGATCAACTTCAGAAAAAATAAAATAAAACTACTAGTGGCATGACTAAGTGTAGGGGAAAAGTGTCATAAAATATTTTAGAAGAGCATCATATTTTATTCTTCCAGAACAGGCATAGAACTGGCCATTATAATCTTAGCCAAAAATAGTCTATTGATATTACTGATTGAACGGGACTTCAATCAAAATGGCACTGCCCAGGAGCTACAAATGGACTGAAGTCACAAAGTTCCAGAGTTTGTTATTAGCATCTAAGTTAATTTTTTCCCTTAAATGATGAAAGAACATTGTTCAATCCAAAAGCCCAGGAAATGAGCGAACAAATATCAGACTACACTTTTGGATATAGCTTGAATCATTAACAACACCTCCAATAGCTAGGGCATTTGTAATAAAAACCTGAACAACACTTCCAGATGTACTAAAAAGACTCATCTCAACATGGGAAGAAAACAAAACCACACTATAGAAAAGAGATGGGTCAACTGGATTTTTGTCTGCCTTTTTTCTCCATTCTTTCCTTCTTCACCTCTGACCAGAATTTTTTAAATCCTTTCTATGTAGTGTTTGAGACAGGACAAGTACGAACAATATATATTCAAACATTATGAATAATACAGTTAACTTCTTTTTCATGGATATGTCAAATCACTCATGTATCTGTCTCTTCCCCCGCCCCATATTTTCGCTATTTTACTTTCATTTAAGAATGAAATAAGAAAGGGAAACCTAATGTGATTCACTATTTTGCTTATACTTAAATGATAAATGTAAAACTTATCTACCAGAGGGTAGGCTCCTTCCTAAAAGTAAAGCTCTTGTCTTTTTCTGTTTGTTTCTCTAACACCTAGCACAACTACTCTAGTTTTGTTGAACCTGTGGATATCAGTTATCCATCCTTTCCTTACTTTTAAATAAATTAATACTCAAAAACTAGAAATCACCTGGCATATATTATGGAACTCATTAGTAAAGGAGGCTTTCTGGAAGAGCCTCAAATAGAATGGCTCCACGTTTCTTTTTAATCTTCTGTATGTGAGGCTCATCTAAAATCATTGTGAATAAAGTGCAAGACAGTGACAAAAATAACTTGAATTCAGATCTCTATCATCCCATTTTCCACATTTACATAAAAGGCTATGATTTCCATGCTTAGGTATTTCACAAACAGCTCATTAAGATAGGTTCATATAATAAATAACTCTTCATATAGTGCATAGCCAAGAACAATAACATATTTATATAAAATAACAAGACCACTTAATAAGACCACTAAACTTCGTGTCTTGCCAGGCACTCTGGGAGACAATGGATTTATTTCCACATGGCTATCAATTCTTATAACGTCTCCAAATTTCTTTGAAAATAGTCTCTTAAATTATTAATCAAAGAGTAGTTATAGCATCTTCAGTTAACGAAATAGCAAATTATATAAAACTAAATACATTCCACCAAGATCACACAATCCAACTTGATGAAGGATCTCTTGCATACTGACAGAAGCACTGATAACAATGAACCACACTTGCCTATGTGATGGATCACACGAGGTAAGAGTGAGACTCCCAAGGTGAATTTTCAAAGTGGCTCCAGTAGTAGCAGCTGGTAGACCACCTTTCTTTAAACTGTTAGGTGCAGTAAAGTTGCTAATGCTAACAGCTACCATTTTTAAAAATTCGTGGCTAATCACAATAAAAACCCAATGTGTATCTTCCTGGCTGACAGATGGCCTTCTATATGATCATTCAGCGATTCAGACTTCCTTCATCTTATGGCTCCACCATTCCCCCAGGGCCTTGGTTGGAGTCCACTGCTAGATTCTCTGCTTCCAGCTGGCAGATGAGGGAAGAGAATGAATGACCAGGATCAAACTAGTGCTTTTTTATTGAACACAGATGAAAATGTTATATATCACAAAGCCTTATCTAATTTTAAGGAGGGGTAGGGAAAAGAGGGAGACAAAACAGGGTTTGGTAAATACTTAGAAGTCTCTACTATAGAAGGGCTTAACTCCCTTTGTCTGAATTACCTTGGAGATGGTTTGAGCCAAATTGTAGAGTCAGTCTTGATAAATTATTACAATTGTCAGCATAAATAGAATGATCTAACTTAATCTAATTTACAGTAATCAGTAGATTACTTTACACTGACACGGAATCCTTGCCTGACAAGGAACAAGTATGGAGCTATTGAAAGATAATAGCATTTTCAATACAAAGTGAGTTCAGTTTACAAAGAACTTGAGGTACACCATCGAGGATGCTGAGGTGAGTCTTTTATGTCAAGCAAAGGATTGTGAACTGCAGAATTTTTTTTTTTTAAAAGAAAGACTATGTTTATAAAGAAAGACTGTGCAATGGGTCAATTAGAGAGGGGAGACTAATGGTGGGGGAACCACTTAAGAGGCAGCAGTTCTAACAAATCAAGCAATAAGTAATAACGGAGCCGTGAGGGGATGGAAAGAAGCTACCAGATTCAGGACATAATTCTAAGGAGATGGGATAAGATATGGTGATCAGTAGGATGAGAGAAATGAGAGAGGAGGAAAAGTTAATAATTATGCTGCAAGGAAGTTAAGAACCCAACCCAATGATGCTCTGGGTCTGAAAGTCTTATTAATAAATTATTGATTTTCTGTTAGTAGCATAGAAAAATACACTAGGCCACTTTTTCAAAGCATGTTACCTAAGGGAGTATGATATATTCTACGTGAAACATCGGTGGAATATACTTTAAATTAAAACTTTTTATACAGATGGTAACAAGATCAGCAAGAAGGTAAAGAGCATGAGCAAAACATCCAAAGACAATTATAATGATATTTTAAAATATTTGGATATGTAGACTTGCAGGATGTAAGCATCATGTCTGTTTTAATTTGCTATATACACTTACCACCTATAAGAACACCCACTCTAGTCAGTAGAATTGCAATAACGACAGCTTTCAACACTTCTTTCAACTTTGAATTTAAATACCAACATAATATTCTGCTCAAAAATCACAAAGCCAACTCCAGCAGAGAAAATGATCATACGCTTACTAAGAAAATTAAACTGTAGATAACTGGATTGTCATTCTACATTATGTTAAATGATTCAGAAAAGGGAATTTATATGTAAACTGATTAATTTGTTTCTCCAAACCCATCCAACAACTTTTTACCAAATAATCCTTAAATAAATACTTCAAAGAGTTCAGCATTTAAGACATGCCTCCCGAAGTAAATATAATTGTATTATAAATAGCGAATTTCCCCATAACCACAAGGAAGATGTTCAGAATTCTCATCTAGTTAGTTGTCCATTGGTTTTATCTTACATGAGATAAGTTAAGTCCCTAAGTCACTACCAGTTAGTATATTAAAATTACTTATAGCATTATGAAAAGATGACCATGAATTTCTACTCTACACGGAAAAAGTATCAGGAGCCAGTGATTATCCAGTGATTGCTGAGAAAGGAATGCAAACTTTACAGCATTCTCTCTTTTATATACATACATACACACCACACATACACACACGCACACAGATATTGTGTAGCCCTTAGGTATAATCAAATTAGGTGACCAATTAATTTTTTCTTATTCTGTACACAAATTTTTTTAACATTTTTATTTGTAACAGACCCAACCTTAACCAAAATGTCCTCCACTAAGTGATGGGTAAGGAAACTGTGGTACATCCATACTGTGGAATATTGCTCAGCAATAAAGGGTAACAGACTATTGATACTCTGAACAACTGTGATAGATCTCAAGGGCATTATGTTGAGTGAAAAAGAGCCAAGCTCAAAAGGTCACATACTGTATGACTCCTTTTATTTAACATTCTCAAAATGACAAAATTATAGAGATGGAGAACAGATCAGTGATTGCCAGGGGTCAGGGTGGTAGGGGGAGGGAGTGGTGTGACTGCAACGGGCAGCACGAGGGAGATCTGAGTGGCATCTGACATCTGTGATAGAACAGGTCTCTATCTTGATTCTACTGGTGGCTACACAGATCTACACATGTGATAAAATGACACACACACACACAGTCACACACACCAATATAAAAATCCTGGTTTGATGTCATACTATAATTTTGTAAAATATAACTGTTAACGGAAAAGTGGGTGAAGGATACGTGGGAGCTCTCTGTATTGTCTTTGCAACTTCCTGAGAATGTATACTTATTTATTGACTTTTAAATTTTTATTGGGGTAGAGTTTATTTACAATGTTGTGTTAGTTTCAGGTGTACAGCAAAGTGAATCTTTTATACATATATCTACTCTTTTTTAGATCCTTTTCCCACATAGGCCATTACAGAGTATTGAGTAGAGTTCCCTGTGCTATACAGTAGGTCTTTATTAGTCATCTATTTTATATACAGTAGTGTGTATATGGGTGACCAATTAATTTCTTCGTCCTTAAGTATATACAGAAACTTTAAGTGAAAATCAGACTGTAGGATTATACAATTATAAATAAAATCATAATCCACAGTACTAATCATATTTCTAGTCTAATTATGCTTACTTATTGCCTTGTCCTCCTGACACTGATAACAGTAGAAGGTTTGGTGAAAGTTTTTCATCAAGGAAGAAATATTTCCTCCATTAAGCTGGTTAGGAACAGTGTGGTAGGAAATTATAACTCAAGTAATAACTTTCTTTTTATAAGGACAAAATAATCCAGAAAAAAACTTGGAATATTTATCTAATTTGAAAGCATACCTTTCCACAGAGAAATGTGAGAAATAAAATCATTAGTACATATGAATTCTTTCCCTTTTAGGGGTTAACTGAATACAAAATTTCTTAGAATTTTAAAACTCAGACTAGAAAGGAAATGGAAAAGATCTATTCATGTTCATTTATAACAACTTCTTAGGATATTAGTTAATCCTGCTAAATGTCAGTAGAACATTTTGTGCAGCAATGAGAAATTACACTATTCTGTAATATATTTTTACAACCTCAGATGAACCTCAATCTTGTGTAACTGACTTCCTAAAAAGTTTGTGTAAATAACACTTTGCTAAATCGAATAATTTTACTTGCACGTAAATTAGATATTCTCTAAAGCAAACAACCACCCCAAAATCTGCTCTACACTTTAAAAGTTTTACATTGAAATAAAGAACAAATTAATATGTAATTTATATTCTCATTGCTTGCTTAGTATAATCATAATCTTTATGACAGATCTAAAAACATTTAGATTTTTAATTGAAAATGCCCACCAAATTTTTGGCATGATGGTTTTTTGAATTTCTCCAAATATAACAGCTTCAGAAGCTGATTCCATGTTAATCCCACCATGTTAGGCCAGACTTTAGCAGAATATTATAATATGTCCAGGCAGCAATATAGCTTAGACCTAGATGTAATATAGAAGCCACAAGGTAATGCTCTCCTAAGCTTCCTCTAATAAGGGAAAAACACATATAAACAAGTATTTGGTATTCAAAAAAGAATACCAAGAAGTGCAACCTAATCTTGAAAGATAAGCATAGAACATAATAATTCCCAAATGAAGTCCAAACCTCAGAGAAAATAGTGGGTCAAATTCTTGGCAGATTTTAAATGACTTGACCTTGTTGAGAAAAATGAACGTGAGCACCCCAATTGCACCTAGAATGCGTATTCTGGGAGGGTTAAACGGAGCTCCTCAGACATAGCGGGGACTCAATAAATATTTATTGTGTGAAACGGGGAGAAAATGCATTAGTTTTACTCATCAACATACTGCCAACAACTACAATACCTGAAAACAAAAATTTCTTGAATGAACAGTTATCACTGAAATTACATTAAAGCTACACTCATCTTTGGCCATGTGTTAACCAAAAAGACAAGGAGTGGGCAAATGCAATCAACTGACCAGGTGTTTTTCAATAACAGGTCACTTCAATATGCAAAGAAAGAACAGAATTTTAAAATAAGTTTTTTAAAGCTATCGGATCAAAATGTTGCAGAATATTGTAGCTTTTTTCCAAAACCTGATTTCTGAGCACAGCCTAACTCCCTAATTTACAATGCTAATGAAACTGCATTTAGCAATGTTTGCTAATCCCTGTTTAGTAAGTAGTAGACACTTAAATGAAATAACCTGACTTTAAGCAGGAAAAGGACAGTTGATTCTTTTCAGGGAGATGCACCAGAGTACCTCCAAAACACTTCGGAAGAAAGAAGATGACACTGTCACAGAACACTCAAAAATATCATAATTTGTTTATAGACTACCAGCTAATATATAAACAAATCTGTATTTTACTATGATCCTTTTCCACATTCGTGGGAAGATCATTTCACAGGTTTACATAAGTATAGCAAAGATCTTTAAGGTAACTGAGCAACTGAGCTCTACTAGTTTTTGTTATCTTCTAAGATACAAATATTACTTCATTAATCCAACTTATAAACTGATGTATTTCACTAGTAAAGTAATTACACAAGAAAAGTCATGAGAAACTTCATCACATAGACTCTATATAACACTTTCAGTATCATAACAATAACAATAAAAATACCATTTCTAATGTTACTTATGAAAGGATTCATGGTCCACACTGACTATCAAAGAGGGCTTAGAGTAAGCACAAGTGACACTGAAAAACGCCACTACATCCTGAAAGAAATTGTTAAAATGGAGATTGAAATATCTTTTCTATTATACATCACATCAGCAAACCTAGAAAATGGAAAAGAGCCCAAGGAGGCATAAATTGAGACGATACTGCACCTTGCTGCTTTGCCATGAGAGTGAAATATAAAAAGATACTATTTTGAATGCTGCTAAATTATCAAAGAATGGTAAAAGTTATGAATCACAATGTTATGGTTGAATGGAGCCTTATGATGCTTTATTATAAATGTAAAGCTTACCTTATCAAATAGGAAAATGCAAAAGACTCATTCTACCCAGATTTTAAGATTTCATGTGAAAGGCAATTTTAAAAATTAAATCTAAACTCTGCCTTAACAAAGTGGTAAGTACTTTAAGGACCAAGGGGAAGGCTTACTAATGACATAATAAGGTTTTGAAGTGCTATGACATATTTATATACATATCTGAGGCCTGAATCACTGGGAATACCTGCAGCTATTTTAAGTTCTATGGACCCTAGAGTTGAGTTCCATTTAGCTTTCTCTTCACACCCCACCAAAGCTAATTTTGGCCTTTCTGTGACTTAACTGTATAAGCAATGGGATAACCCATTGTGCATGCTTTCCTGCCCCATAATTAATTGGGTTCCAAAAGCAACTCTCACCTGACCTGAGGTCAGGATGTAGAGAGTTACACGGCCCTTTGGGCCTTCTGTGCATGCCACCTGATCTTGGGCAGATTACTTAACTTCTCAAGAGAGAAAGAGAAATTATAAAAGTGTTCTATATTGAGTTCCGGTGAAGACTAGTTGCTGACATAAAAGCTCAGTAAATAACTAATTTTACTAAGAATCATCTAGTCTACACAATGCTATAGAAACAATATGGTACTGGCAATAGAAACAGACACATAGACCAATGGAACAGAGGACCCAGAAATAAATCCACGCATATATGGTCAACTAATCTTTGACAAGGGTGCCAAGAATATACAATGGGAAAAGGACAGTCTCTTCTATACATGGTGCTGGGAAAACTGGATATCCACATGCAAAAGAATGAAACTGGACACTTATCTTACATCATGCACAAAGTTAACTTGAAATGGATTAAAGACTTAAATTTAAGACCTGGAACTATAAAACTCCTAGAAGAAAACATAGGGAAAAAGCTCCTTGACATCAGTCTTGTCAATGATATTTTGGATATGATACCAAAAACACAAGCAACAAAAGCTAAAATAAACAAGCAACTAAAAAGCTTCTGCATAGTAAAGGAAACAATCAACAAAATAAAAAGGCAAGTTATGGAATGGGAGAAAATATCTGCAAACCATACATCTGATAAGTGTATGGTTTTTTGGATATATACATTTGCTATGTCCAAAATATATATGGAATTCATATAACTCAGTAGCAAAAACACAAATAACCTTATTAAGAAATAGGCAAAGGATCTCTAGACATTTTCCATAGATGACATATAAATGGCTAATGAGGGTACACGAAAAAGTGCTCAACATCACTAATCACCAGGGAAATGCAAATTAAAACCACAATGAGGTACCACCTCACACTTGTTAGAATGGCTATTGTCAAAAAGACAAGAAAATAAGAAGTGTTGGTGAGGATGTGGAGAAAAGAGAACCCTTGTATAACATTGGTGGGAATATAAATTGGTGGGAATGGAAAACAGTATGGAGGTTCCTCAAAAACTTAAAAATAGACCTATCATATGATCCAGCAATCTCACTTCTGAGTATATACCCACAGGAAGTAAAATCAGTATCTTGAAAAGATATCTGCCCTCCCATGTTCTTTGCAGCATTATCCACGATAGCTAAGATGTGGAGAACCTATGTGTCCACTCACGGAGGAATGGATAAAGAAAATGTGATATACATATAAAATGGAATATTATACAGTCTTTTAAAGAAGGAAATCCTGCCATTCATAACGACATAGATGAACCTGGAGAACATTTTGCTGAGTGAAATAAGCCAGACAGAAAAACAAATACACAGGGAAAAACAAAAACAAATATGATCTCACTGATGTGCATAATCTAAAAATGTCTAATTCATAGAAGCAGAGAGTAGAATGATGGTTGCCAGGGACTGGCAAGTGGGAAAAGTGGGGAGGTCAAAGGGTACAAACTTTCAGTTAGGAGTAAGTTCTGGGAATCTAATGTACAGATGGTGACTACAGTCGATAATACTGTATTGTATACTTGGAATTTGCTAAGAATACATCTTAAGTGTTCTCATCACACATCAAAAAAAAAAAAAAGGCATCTATGTGAGGTGATGGATATGTTAATTATCTTGATTGTGGTAATCATCTCACATTGTAAATGTGTACCGAATCATCACACTGTATACCTTAAAATATATAGAACTTTTATTTGTCAGTTATACCTCAGTAAATAATAAACTTACTTTTCCTTTAATAAACTTACTTTTCCTTTAATAAACTTACTTTTCCTTTCCACAGCGGAATCTTTCCCCTACCCAACCAAACTCTTAAAAAGCCCACCTATATCATTTTAAAGATAGAGAAAATAAGATGCAAAGAGTTAAGAACTTACTATAAGTCAAATGTTAGAAGTGGAAATAGAACCCAAGTCTCTTGACTCCAAATCTCATATTTTTCAGTATACCTTTCTGTTTCTAAGCCTCTTTTATGGAACCATTTGGAAAATCATTTCTTTGGTCTTTAACTTGATAATTAATTCTAGAGAAAAAAGCCAGGTTATTCCATTAAGGAATAAATGTAGCCACTCACTGCTTCATTCCACCTTTACCAGAAATAAGATAATCCCCAAAGCAAATGTATAGAATCAGTTATAGGGCAACTCTAGTTGTCAGTCAGTGCTCATTCAATCCTATATTCAGGAGTATCAACAGCAATCATTTTATTAGGTATATCATCGGTATTAACAAAGGTAATTAAGCCACAAAGAGTTCACTCATATCTTGTTTGTGCTGCTCAAGAAAACAACTGTATAATAATGTTAGAAAATGTTTACCTAAATAATTGATCTTTTAGTAATATAAAAGTTAAAATTAGCTATAGGGACTACTAACGGAAGTTCACCCTGTGGCCATACTGGCTAAATAAGGGGATATTACTGTCAGTAGTTGATAGGTATTTTATCTTTAGACACTAGGCAGCAAGTCTTAGCAGTTTTTGCCTTCTTGTTATGAAACATCCAGAAGTTTAATGGATTTCTGAATTCTAATAACTCGGAAGACAATTTTGGACGTCAACCTTCCCACACAATAATGGATCTCACTAGTTTCTTTAACTCATCCTTATTTTTGGTGAGCCATTATTAAGGTGCACCATAGTTGCATTGCATTAAGTTACAATATACAGAGTTCAAACCCACAAATTGCAGTGATAACTATTAGCTCTTGGTGGGGCTAAATTAACCTAGTACCAGTTGCCAGGACAATCACTTGAGACCAGAATCTCTGCTTAGTCATTCCTGAAGCATTTACCAGTTTACCACCATGTATAACTAACTTTTAATAATCATGGAGAAACATACTCCTCACTATAATACGATTCAAGAACAGCACAGATTCTAGAAGTACACAGGGCCACATACAACCAAGTCCATATCCTTGACCCCTCAGGAACCAGGATTTCTCTCACACACACTGTTGCTCATACCCTCCTCTCTGTCTCTCTCCCTCTCTCTCTCTGACACATTTTTAGACATTCTGAAAATGTCAAAGCATACCCCAGCACAGTGTAATAGTGCTGTGGAACCAATAGAAAACCTATTCTTCAGTAATTCTTAGAGCTCAGAAATCACAGCTGATGACCAATATCAGTCTCTTTTTAATTAGGAGAAATAGGATAATCCTGTGGAATGAACGCTGTACCTGGAATCAGAAGATATGATTTGAAATCCACTTTCTTGATGAATGAAAGTATATATTGCCTTATATATAGCAAAGCACTCAGATGTTTTCTTCCTTTCTACCTACAACAATTAGAGATACAACGTAATATTGGGGAGGTTATTCAGGTATTCATGAACTTGCCTCGTCCTGCAAGCTGCCACAATAACATTCACCTGAGGTAAACAACACTGCTTAAAGGGATCTGCCATGTTTGTTCCTACAAAAATGGAATACTAGCAAAGTATTTTTCCACAATTTGTTCATAATTAAGTATAATCCTGTTTTCTTTAGAATTTCTATAAATCATCATAATTTGTTTTGCAGAAGAAGCACAAGTATTATCCTTCTAGAATCAACTGGATGACCCATGGAGTCATGGTCAGGTCTAGGGTTCAGATGAGAGGCAGAAAGGGAAGGAGATTGGCTCCTGGCTCTTCCATCAGCTTCTCACTCAGGTTTTTCATATCAATAGGTGAGCAGTGTTCTCTCTTTCCTCCACTGACTCTGGACAAACCCAGTTAGACCAGCATCAGAGAAGCTCAACCTCTTGTTAAAATAAATAGAATATAGGACAGAAACAGCATCAGTGATTTGGTTTCTTTGACATTTAATGAGAGAACAAAATTATATATTGAAGACAAAAAACAACAGTGCCAGGCACAGACCCAGGACAGGTGCTGTGAAAAAGCCTATCGTGGTGGTGTCTGGGGATTTAAACTCTGGAGAAAAGACTAAACTAAAATAAAGAATAACAAAGTCATTAGTATATACTTCTTGGCAGATTATTAGCTGTATGTGGAAGCTTTGATAAAACAGGCTTTTAGCAATGTTTTAAATTTCAGATTTAAGAAAAATCCTCTCCTACTCGCCATTTGTTGAACACTGCCGTTTATTTCCATTGTTATTCATTGCCATGGAGCCCAATTACTCCTTTGATTTCTTATTCACATTTAGTCCACAGTATCACAAATAAAAATCACAAGGATACCATTACCCTTCAACACTTCCCCAATGTATAAATCCTAATTTGCATTAAATCCTTGAAGCAACATACATTGCAGTGAATGAAACGTCCTTCTGTAAAAAGTACTGTAAATAATGAAAGAATTTTTAGCTCAATATATATACACGAATTTACATACAGTTAAACTGACCAAGGTGCTTTTATGCACCCTAGGTATACAATATTCAATATGCTTAGAATAATAGTTATTTGAAAGGAATATAATCTTTGAACATAAAACAGTTTAAGAATAAAAAACTTCTATATATTCACTTACCTATTTTGCTACTGACCCACGGATGGAGAAATTTTACGTACCATAATTAATGGGAAAATTTAGTTAATGAACGCTGCTGATACTTAGTGTAGTTCTCAAAGGCTGAAAACCTTTCCCAAAAATCAGTATCTGAAACCTGTCTCTTTAGGAAAAACAGTCAAAGCTTTAACTGTTTTCAGTCTAGTATAAGAAAGCTTTGAAACAAGTTAACTCTAAGCACTCAAGGAAAACTATTTTTAAAAGGGGGGGGACAAGAGGAGGACCTTAATTTTCAACAATATCGGCCTGAGAAGTAACTTTATAAGAGAATGTCTGAGTATCTTTAAAAAGAGAGAAAAAAAGTAATTTAAAATGTTGGAAGTCCACAAACTGAGCATAGCAGTAAAAAGGACTCGAGGGAAAATTTAATGAAAAATAAAAAACTGAAAGCAAATTATTTGATCAAAACACAGACACACACACACACATACATGCACACACACTGCAGGCAGTCATTCAGCATTATATGCTAGCTGGCTTTGTATTTTCTTTTAAAATGTAATCATGACTTCTTAATGTATAAAACAATAAGGCTCTCAAGGTACTCATGAAAAATTCTTATCAAATTTCACTCTAGAGTTAGTGATATTAGGCATGTTAAATCAGGAATCAATACATGCTATTTTCCATAGCAGGAACTATATAAATTACAAGCTCTTCCATGTTTTTGTTATTAGGTTTGGTACACTTAAAAATAAGCGGTATTCTACATCGAGTGCTCTAACGCAACGGTTTTTATATCTTTCAGAATTTATAATTCATCTCCATGCTCAATCCTTACAAAAAACCACAAAAGCACCTGCAATTGCTATTTACTGTCTAGCACAATAAAATTGTATTTGTTCTGTTTTTGAATTCATAGGTTTTGCTTTATGAAGTTTTCAGAAAGAAGCAACTTTATTATATTTTCATTGTTACTCATGATTTTAGCTTAAAGATCATTAATTTTAACACAACATCCTGCTATATTCTCATTTGGGTTGTTCTATTTATCTCAATGTTAAACTTATGTATTACCATTACAAAACAATAACTATTTGCATAATACTTCATGATTTTACATCTATTAAAAACACATCACAGGGAGCCTGAGGATGCATTCAGTAGCTTGTCATTCACCACTTCAAGACCCTTCAGAACTGAACAAGGGGGAGGGGGACATTTTGCTAAAGGCAGAAGAAATGAATATAAATAACAAACTCTGAAGTTCTAAAAATAGAAAAGAAAATTTTAAAAATGCAAACAAAAATATGATCATATGCATAAACAAGATAATTTCAATTTTTAAAACTCCATGTTCTCTATACAGAGCAAGGTGTTTGGAGATGTATGTATCTTCTATTATGATACCCATTGAAATTATCTAAAACTGTGCTACAAAAATAAAGAAAATTACCATCTTCTTGCTAAATTTTATAAATATCATATTAAAATTGTGCCTAGTTACATAATTCAGCTTTTCCTCAGCCTTGTGAAATAATCTGAGTATCATTTCTTTATTATTCTAGACTTAACCCTATAAATGTGCATATTATACTACAAAGCTACAGTAATCAAGACAATATGGTGCTGGCACAAAAACAGAAATATAGATCAATGGAACAAGATAGAAAGCCCAGAGATAAACCCATGCACCTATGGTCAACTAATCTATGACAAAGGAGGCAAAGATATACAATGGAGAAAAAACAGTCTCTTCAATAAGTGGTGCTGGGAAAACTGGATAGCTACATGTAAAAGAATGAAATTAGAATACTCCCTAACACCATACACAAAAATAAACTCAAAATGGATTAGAGACCTAAATATAAGACTGGACACTATAAAACTCTTAGAGGAAAACATAGGAAGAACACTCTTTCACATAAATCACAGCAAGATCTTTTTTGATCCACCTCCTAGAGTAATGGAAATAAAAACAAAAATAAACAAGTGGGACCTAATGAAACTTCAAAGCTTTTGCACAGCAAAGGAAACCATAAACAAGACGAAAAGACAACCCTCAGAATGGGAGAAAATATTTGCAAATGAATCAACGGACAAAGGATTAATCTCCAAAATATATAAACATCTCATTCAGCTCAATATTAAAGAAACAAACACCCCAATCCAAAAATGGGCAGAAGACCTAAATAGACATTTCTCCAAAGAAGACATACAGACGGCCACGAAGCACATGAAAAGATGCTCAACATCACTAATTATTAGAGAAATGCAAATCAAAACTACAATGAGGTATCACCTCACTCCTGTTAGAATGGGCATCATCAGAAAATCTACAAACAACAAATGCTGGAGAGGGTGTGGAGAAAAGGGAACCCTCTTGCACTGTTGGTGGGAATGTAAATTGATACAGCCACTATGGAGAACAATATGGAGGTTCCTTAAAAAACTAAAAATAGAATTACCATATGACCCAGCAATTCCACTACTGGGCATATACCCAGAGAAAACTGTAATTCAAAAAGACACATGCACCCGAATGTTCATTGCAGCACTATTTACAATAGCCAGGTCATGGAAGCAACCTAAATGCCCATCAACAGACGAATGGATAAAGAAGTTGTGGTACATATATACAATGGAATATTACTCAGCCATAAAAAGGAACGAAATTGAGTCATTTGTTGAGACGTGGATGGATCTAGAGACTGTCATACAGAGTGAAGTAAGTCAGAAAGAGAAAAACAAATATCGTATATTAATGCATGTATGTGGAACCTAGAAAAATGGTACAGATGAGCCAGTTTGCAGGGCAGAAGTTGAGACACAGATGTAGAGAATGGACATATGGACACCAAGGGGGGAAAACTGCGGTGGGGTGGGGATGGTGGTGTGCTGAATTGGGCGATTGGGATTGAAATGTATACACTGATGTGTATAAAATTGATGCCTAATAAGAACTTGCAGTATAAAAAAACAAACAGAACAACTAATACTAAACTTTCATTGGGCTATTTGTATGGAAATATGTTAATATAAATGTTATAGACATTACATGAAATTTCTAAAAATCTTATATTTGTATTTGTATGGAAATATGTATGGAAATATGTTAATATAAATGTTTCAGACATTACATGAAATTTCTAAAAATCTTATATGTTCTGGTATAATGTTATAAGTAATAATCCTAGTTATTACTTTAAAATGTATTTCTCAGAAATAACTAATTTTCTTGTCAACTGCATTATTATGAACTTTCATCAAATCTTTAACCGTGGTCATTTTTAAGTCTTTTGTCATTTACAGACAGTTCTGGGTGTACTCTGATGATTTTGCAAATATGTTCCTATAAAAGGGTTTCATCTTCAAGAAAGTCATGGAAAAGACTCTGACAAGTACAGGTTTCTGGTAACTGATTGTACTGCTGAACTGAATGAATAAGCATTTTCAGAACTCTAATGAAAAACTGATGAACTCATAAAAGTGCTAACAAAAGATCAAGATGAAAAAAAAAATTAATTACATGGGACTGAGTGAACTGATGAGGATGAGTATAATTTTTGTGACTTTCTGTCTGAATTAAAAAAAAAAAAAATCCCACAAGGACTCAGAGGCAAAGAATATACAAATCAATTTTCACTGCAAAGTAAAGGAGCTGTTACAGTGGAGGATTACTGGACTGAATGTCAATATTATGACATAGTATGAGTGTGTTTCATGTTTGGTAATTGCAATCATTGTTGCTTTTGTTGTGGTTATCCATGTACAATGCTTGGTGTCAGTCTATTTATCTCTTGTAAAAATAAAATACAGTGTGTGTGTGTGAAAAAAAAAAAAAAAAAAGAATGTTTCAGAGGGAGATAATAATGATCTAACATGTTAAGAAATTACACTCTCATAACTTGTTTTTGGTAAAGCAATTACAAAGAAAATTGTTTACATCTTCTGTATTCTCTTCCATAACCACCAGTCCAGATTAAAAAAATACTGAATGCTGTTATGTCACCTCTAGTCCAAATGCTCATAGCACTTGAAGCTTTTTGTAAGCAATATGCTTCTATACTAAACACATATCCCTGAGCCACTACCTACCTAATTTAACAGTTTTAAATGTAGTTTCAAATGCAGCGTAATACCATCTTAAACACACACACACACGGAGTGTGCAGAAAAGGAAGGAGGTGGAGAGCCAGAAATGGAGCACGTTGTTGTTTTTCATTCATGCAGTATAGTGACGTCAGTGTCTGCAGCAGCAGCAGCGGCAGAAGCCTTGACCTGTGGAGGCTACAATCCACTGAAGTCAGAACCTTGCAGAATTCAAAAGAAACTGAGTAGATAATTGTTTGAAAAATTGTTCAACTGTTCATAGCATGAATTCTAAATAGATAAGTAAAAAGAATAGATTAGTTGTATCGTTTTAACTTAGGTAGAGAGGAGCAAGGTGGGATGTGGAGAAGTAACAGAAAGGTTAATATCATCAGGGAACCGGGGGCAGAAGAGCCTACATTCAAAATCATTTCAATGTAAGAAACTGACAAAACCACCTGGTGTTAAAAACAGCAGAAAGGCCTCTTCTATTCCCAATACAAGCTCTCTGATGCAAATCTGTCTCCTGAACAACCAGACTCAGAGAAGTGTTTTCACCATGATTGCGTTAAAATTGCATTCAACTCAGATGTGACATACTACAACAAAGAGGCCAGTTTAAGCCTGGTCACAAATTTCATTAAAACTACTTGATGATGGACCTTGTAATTCCTAAGCAATTAAGACTTCTGAAGGATGCAGAAAAACAAGTTGTACTAAGAACTGTTGTAAGATGTGTTTATCAACAAAAGGGGAGGAGGTACTAGATGACCAATATATTGTTGCAGCAATTGCTGAAACTACTCACTATGCCCACAAAACCCTCTGAACACAGTCTTTCTGCAGTGCTTATTTTATGGCTCTTACATTAGTCCCTAAAAGAAAATCCCAAAACTCAATTTATGTACTGTTGAAACTAAATCACTCAAAAATTTATGTAACTGCTGCCTTCTTTTCATTCTGTTACCTCTCATTTCATACAGTTCTAGAAAATGTGCAAAGGAGTTGCATATGGCATTAATCTGTTAGAAAACGGTGGCCTTTTCTATAAAATACAGCCAAAGATGTGTGTTCAGTTGTGGTCATTATTAGGGCGATCACGTTGTTTTCATTCACTCATTCAGGATTTGCTGGAGGATGTCAGTTTCTGCAGCTGGCTTGACCTGGGGGAGGAGTGGGGGAGCAAATTCCTTCCGGTGCATTATGATTACAGGATGCATTTCTCGGTGCTCCTGGACACATACCACTGCACTACATCCTACCCTGCCTCACCATCAAGTGGTCTGAAAACAAGGGCCTTAGCAACATGCTAATTACAGGTCAGAAATATTAAAACAAAACACCAAAACTGCAATCTATCTTAACACAGTCACTTTCTCCAAGTCTAAGACCTTCATCAAGAAAACTCCATTAAAAAAATTACACACACCCCATAAACATTGCACAGGCTCCACAGTGATTCCCTTCCAAGCAGAGATTTTCCCCTCGGTATGATCCGTTCTCTGCACAACGCAGCAGCAGCATCTGTAGCCCTAGCGTGGCATCTAATAACATGAGCTCCTCCTCCCTCCCTTATGAGCTTTACATCCCTGTTTTGGCTAAACTTCCTTTCCTCCCCCAGGACTAAACTAGATCATTCACCGTGTCCCTAAACATAAACCAAACCACACCAAAACACAAAACATTAAGGGAAGCCGACAGCATCCACCAGCTCACCATTACCTTTGACACCTAAGAAAAACGAAACTTGAGATCCTTTAACAGCTCAACTGAACTGTTAAGTGTACTTAAAAATAGAAGGGAAAAAGGGAGCACACTCCACAAATAGGTCCTTAGAAATTTACCATGAAAGTCTTGAGTTGGGCATAAACTGTTTCCAGTGCAGTACCGCCCTGATGCATATGACTATATAAAGTAGAGAAAAGAGGGAGCCCCCCTCCAAAAAAAAAGCCCAACCAAACACTATACACTTCAATTGCACATCCAAAACTGTCCCGTCTACACACCCAACAGGATATCCTTACATCATAACTGGTGCCTCCACCTCCCCACCCCCAAAAAAGAAAAAAAAAAAAATTATCCCGGTAGGCACAGACACGTTATAGGAACTTTGTAGGAAAGCACAAAGAGGCTGTACAGATTACAACCACCACCTTACCTGCTGCCGGAGAGTTTGTGTGCGTGTTGTTTTTAAGTGTTTCGCCCAGCTCCTCCTTCTCCCACTACAAACAGCAAACACATGAGTGAGCTAATCAGCTCTTAAACTGAAAAACCTTTCGATCCAGGCGAGTGATGGAAGATATAAAGCTGAGGGGCGGCAGGAGGGTCAAATAAAAGTTGCTCCGCAGTTCGCTCATCCAAGCCCCGCAGCGAGCGCAGACGGGTGAGGTTCCCAAAGCCACTTTCACACCTTCCGTAATGCACTAGCAAAGAGAAGCCCGGAGAGGCTGAAGTTTCCATGGAGGGCACCGTCGGGGAGACGCAGCCCGGGAGGACGCAACGGTTGGGCTCGCTACCTCTGCACACGGGCGAGCCGGGGCTCCGGCGCTCAGGTGAGTGGCTCCTCCGGTGGCTCTCTGGGGACCGTCTCGGGCGGCCCTTGGCCCGCGGCGCCTGCTCGGTCGGGGCCGCGGTCGGCGGCGGCGGCGTCGGGCCGGGCGGGCTGGGGCCGCGAGCCGCGCCGGGCCCCGGGAGGCTGCCCAGCGAGGCGGCGGCGGCGGGCGGGCGCGTGGGACTGTGTTGGCTGCCCCGCAGGAGCTGGTAGGGCACCGTGGCGCGGATGGGCTGCAGCAGCCGGCCGGCTCCCGCAACCGGGGCGCAGTACACGCCGCCGCCGCCGCCGCCGCCGCCACCGCCGCCCGCACCGTTCCCGCTCCCGGCGGCGGGAGTGGCGGGCGGGGAACCCGCGGCGCTGCGCCGCATCCTCTGCGGCGGGGGATGAGGAGTCTGAGAGGAACTGGAAGAGGAGGAGGCAGTGCACATGGTGGCTCCGCGGGCCCTGGACGATGCCGGCCAACACCGAGGCGCGGAGCGGGAGGCGCGCGAGCGTGTGGGAGCCGGCGCGCTAGTGCATGCGAGTGTGTAAGGGGGAGGGGCGGGGGGGATCGTGGAGGGGGAGGAGTCTCTCGGCTCCCCCTGCGCAACGCGCACCCCCGCCGCCTCAGCGAGGGGGGGAGGGGAAGGCTGCGAAAACGAACATCCAACGGCCCCAACCACCCGACCGGGCTGGGTGTGGCGGTTACGGCCGGGGCCGCGAGGAGCCCGGAGCCGCCGCCGCCGCCGCCGCCCCGGGCCTCGCGCTGACAGGGGAAAGGGGCAGCCGCCGGCATCACGCAGACGCGCGGGGCTGCACGCGCACGAGAGCCCGGCAGCTGCAGGGAGGGCCGGGATCCCTGCTTCTGGGGACCTGGTAGGGGGAAAGGGCCTCGAGGTGCCTGGCTGAACGCAGAGCCAAGCCCCCGCCTCCTCTGCCCGCTCCTCACTCCATAAGGCACCTAACCCCGCAACCCGTAACCCGCCCCCTGCACCGCCTCCCGGCGCTCGGGGCGGGCAGATGACGCAACGAGAATGCCCATTGTCTCCGTCACTCTCCACCAGAACGCGAGTGATTGGTTTCCGGGTAGGAGTGAGAGGAGCACCGGCCAACGAAAGTGGGCGTCCTACTTTGGAGGCGGGATACGAAGGAGCGAAGGCGGAGAAAGGGGCTGTGCGTTCAAAGAGGGGCGTGAGAGTTGACAGGCTTTGAGGTGAGAGGGGGACCGTGATTGGGCTGCCCTGGGACAGTGGGTCCGTGTGTGTCCTGCGCGTACCCCGACACCCACAGACACGCACGCCCACGGAAGCAGGTTGTGAGGACTCCACCCTCCAGGGCCGTTTGTACCACTTGAGACAGAGGATACATCAGGCAAACTTGACTTTGCAAGTACACCTGTTCTGGTGGTGGGATGTTTGAGAAGAAGCCATCCCTTGCCCACTAATTTTAGTAATCTGAGTTTTTGTGTTGAGTAGACTAATCAAAAGAATGTAAGGCCATCAGAAGCAATGTCTGGGGGTTGGATTGAACCCTGGGTGGATACTTTTACAGTTATCCTATGGAGTGAAAAGAGATCATCAAATCTTCTGTTCCAAGACAATAACTCTGAATTGCAGGGGTCAACAAGGACTTGTCCATCATTGCACCGTCAGTTAAATGGAGGTGTGATGGAGGGCACGCCCTGTTGTCTTTTCCCAGAAGCAGATGGCCTCTTGGGAGAAATAATACCAGACTTGATGTAATAATCCACTGGGGTAAATTTAGTTTTTATTCTGCGGTGGAACTTAAGAGAAACTAAGATTTTGGATGACTGTCAGGAACCGAAGTTTACCCCACAGTAAACCAAGGTTTGAAACATTAAGCAGGAACAATTGATTGAAGGGTCCACATCAGATACCCTCCATTCGTTTCCATGAGAGAAAAAAGAAGTGGGAGATCAGATTGGTCTACTCTTGGTGTCTGCCCACACTGACAAGCTTCCTCTGATTTCAGGCATTAAATGCAGGGGTCAATTTCACTTAGAGGAGCCATCCCTCTCAGCTTCATTGTGCCCTCAGAACAGAAAGCATAGTAGGTTCTGTAAAAAGTGGATGAAACCACTTTTTCTGTAAAATGCAAGAATTGCACCCATGAATACTAGTGACAGTTCCTCACTTTATCACATAGTAGAATAACAGCTAACATTTACTGAGCATTTCATGTGTCAGCCACTGTTGTAAGAATGTTTTATGTGTTAATTCCTTCAATCCTCCTATAATCCACAAGGTACGATACTGCTATTATCCCCATTGTGTTCACATGTATTTGCTTTCGAGAATAACATATATTAAATATAAATGTAGTAAAAACTTTGCTCTTTTCAATTCAGTGTAATTGACCTATTGTGTTATTTTTTCCATCTAAAATGAAAGATTTCCTCATTCATTAGGAAATTGCCTTCCTTCATGGGGAAAAAGAATGATAAATGGCTTCTTTCTGATGACTTTTTCAGAATATCAAGAACAAAAATTGACGGATTAAAATATGTGAAGTGTTTAAAAATGCTGGTAAATTGCCAAGTTGTCGATTTGATGACAGCATGGTTTCAAAATAGAAATGTTATCTCTGGCCACTCCTAAATATAAGTATGTAACGACCCCAACACTTTAGATTACAGTAATTCTAAATTTATACCAAGCCACAGTCCTAATGATCAATACCTGATTTGGATCTAAAACAACCTACCTAGCCATATGTTAAAGTCTTTCTGTGTTTGTTCAAAACTGCCAACGCCAACTTAAATCAGACAACCAAAACAAATCTAAATGACACACACAGAGAACTAGTATGATCTTAAAATACTATTTTCAGTTGCTGATAAGTCACCATGACCTATTTGGAGGTTCAATCACCTTCTCTTTACTAAATATATCTTGGTTGCCTCTTAAACCTTTGTACCCATGAAATAAATACTGATCTTTATGTGTAAGGAATTCAGTCTCCAAACAAATCAAAGGTGGGCTAAAATCAACTAAACCCAGTATCGGCTTTCCAATGTCCATTTGTTGAGTTCTTAACAGTATTTTATTCTTAGTGAGTTTGGGAGTGGGCTCCAAGGGTATGAAAAGAAGCTTTAGGAAAACATACCCCTCAGTAAATTGGGACCCCCCTTAGAAGGAAGTGTGGATTGCTGGGCGAGAAGAGCATTGTTACCCGACTGTGCTAGCTATGGGATGGTTAGGTCCTGTGCAGATTATCTCTATTTGTTGAATATAAGTGTAACAATCCCTGGAAGTTCTATATATGTTAATGTTGGTGATGACCTCTTTACTAGTTTGACCTACCTAGAAGAAGACAACACTGAAAGCACAATTTGGTGGCATGGGAAACACCTTTGTTCTCAGTAACCCGCGTCTTGGCTGTTTGTGGAACAAGATTCCACCATTAGCTAATCTGAAGTAGAACTATTACACTTACTTCTTGGTTCATATATGGTAATGGACTATACTTTAGGTTCCATTAAAACTTGGAATCATTGGCTACCTCTGATTAATATGTAGCCCCATGTGAAGAGAGAATGAGATAACTAACGGGCCTACAGAGCTACCAAAACCTCCCTCTTCTAGTTTCATCCAGGTTTGCCAGGGGATGCATCCAAGCCCCAACCAAATCTAAGAGGCAGTCCAGGCTGTCAGTATCAGAAATGAGGTCACGGCTGAGAGAGAACACTAAACAGATCTGCACTGATGTTCATCTTCAGCTGATTAAACTCTCTTGTAGGTGGATTCTTTAGAGCAGCAACAAAAAGAGCCTTGCCTGAATTTTTGTCCCTGGCAGATGCTTACAGTAAAACTCCTTACTGCTTGTGACAGGCTACGTGCACCTTTGCACTAGGTGTTCCCTCTGCCTGAGCAATTCCTACCCCAGTTACCCACATGGCTTGCTCCCTCATTTCCTCCAGGTCTTCACTCAGATGTCATCACCTTCACAATGAAAGCTTTTCTGAAAACTCTTTTTTAAAATTGCAAGCACCCCCTAGATGTTCCCTACTCTCTTCCTTTTTTTTTCCCCAGAGCACACATCACCACCCACCTATTGTATATTTTAATTATTTTTTGTTCTGTCCGTGTAGAATGTAAGAGCCATGAAGGCAAGACT
This sequence comes from Balaenoptera physalus, assembly GCF_965194825.1. Taxonomy (NCBI): domain Eukaryota; kingdom Metazoa; phylum Chordata; class Mammalia; order Artiodactyla; family Balaenopteridae; genus Balaenoptera; species Balaenoptera physalus. The sequence goes on from NW_028126069.1 coordinate 424,712, forward strand.
TTTTATCTGTTTTATTACTGCTGACTCTCCACAATAGTGCTTGGTACCTGGTAGACAATATTTGCTCAATGTTGTTGAAAAGAGTAGCAAATTTTAACCAGTGCTTGTCCCATGAACTAAACTGTGCCTTTCATCAGAAAAAAAAAAAAAGGATAATAAGAAGTATATCACTGTTGCAAAGACATAGCCACAGAGTAGAAAAATGTTCCATGTGGCTTTTTAAACTAAACAGATATTCGCACTGGGGCCAGCATTCAAAAGGGAAGCATATCTTGTATTATGATCCTTATACAGGCAAAGTGAAAAATACTAGTCCTAAGAGGGGTGGGATAGGGAGGGTGGGAGGGAGGGTGACGCGAGAGGGAGGAGATATGGGAACATATGTATCTGTATAACTGATTCACTTTGTTATAAAGCAGAAACTAACACCATTGTAAAGCAATTATACTCCAATAAAGATGTTTAAAAAAAAAATACTAGTCCTAGTGGCTCTTGGAGGCTCATCAGATGTTGAAAATGGAAACTGAAATTGGTAATGGAGAAAAGGCAGTTGAAATTTGCAGGAAAAAAAAATAACCAACTGAAACTGACAGAGAAGGACAGTTGAGGAGGATCTTACAGAGTGACATCTGCTGATGTGTAGTTAGTTCTATCTCTCTGTTAGGAGCAATTCTCAAGAGGCCTGTGTAAGGAAACTGAAAAATATATATATTTAATTAAGTAGAAAGGAACATTTCATGTAAATAATAAATATTTTACTTTGTTTCTTTCCCCCCCCCCAGCTTTATTGAGATGTAATTGACATAAAAGATTGTGTAAGTTGAAGGCGTGTAATGTAATGATTTGATATGGGTATTTAGTGCAAAATGATTAACACGATAAGGTTACTTAACACATCCATCACCTCACATAGTTATAAACCTTTTTTATGATGAGAACTTTTAAAATCTATTCTCTTAGTAGCTTTTAAATATACAATATACTGTCGTTAACTATAGTCACCATGCTGTACATTACGTCCCTGAACTTATTCATCTTATAACTTGAAGTTTGTACCATTGACCACCCTCACCCATTTCTCCCACTCCCCAGCCCCTGCTCCTATTCTCTGTTTATGTGAGTTTGGATTTTTTTCGATTCCACATGTAAGTGAGATCATATAGTATTTGTCTTTCTCCATCTGACTTACTTCACGTATCATAATGCCCTCAAGGTTCATCCATGTCATCACAAATGGCAGGATTTCATTCTTTTTATGGCTGAATAATATTCCATTGTGTATATATACCACAATTTTTTTCCATTCATCCATCAGTGGACACTTGGGTTATTTTCATATCTTGGCTGTTGTAAATAGTGCTGCAATGAACATGGGAATGCACATATCTCTTTGAGATATTGATTTCATTTCCTTCAGATATATACCCAGAAGTAGAATTGCTGGATCATATGGTAGTTCTATTTTTAAGTTTTTGAGGAACCTCCATAATGTTCTACATAGTGGCTGCACGAGTTTACAATCCCGTCAACAGTGCACAAGGGTTCCCATGTCTCTATATCCTCACCAGTACTTATTATTGCTTAACTTTTTGATAATAGCCATTCTAACAAGTGTGAGGTGGTATCTCATTTCGGTTTTAATTTGTATTTCTCTGATGATTAGTGATGTTGAGCACCTTTTCATATACCTGTTGACCGTTTGAATATCTTCTTTGGAAAAAATGTCTACTCAGATCCTTTGCCCATTTTTAATGGGATTGTTTTGGTTTTTTGCTATTGCATGAGTTGCTTATATATTTTGGATATGAACCCCTTATCAAATATGTTGTTTGCAAATATTTCTCCCATTCTGTGGGTTGTCTTTTCGTTTTTGTTGATTGTTTCTTTTGCTGTGCAGAAGGCTTTTTAGTTTGATGTAGTTTCACTTGTTGATTTTGCTTTTGTTGTGATGCTTTCGGTGTCATAACCATAAAATCCTTGATAAGACTAATGTCAAGGAGCTTTTCCCTATGCTTTTTTTTTTTTTTTTAAAGATTTAACTTTATTTATTTTTGGCTGCGCTGGGTCTTCGTTGCTGTGCACGGGCTTTCTCTAGCTGTGGCGAGCAGGGGCTATTCCTCATTGCGGTGCACGGGCTTCTCCTTGTGGTGGCTTCTCTTGTTGAGGAGCACAGGCTCTAGGCGTGTGGGCTTCAGTAGTTGCGGCGCGTGGGCTCAGTAGTTGTGGCACACAGGCTCTAGAGCGCAGGCTCAGTAGTTGTGTTGCACGGGCTTAGTTGCTCCGCGGCACGTGGGATCTTCCCGGACCAGGAATTGAACCCGTGTCCCCTGCATTGACAGGCAGATTCTTATCCACTGCGCCGCCAGGGAAGTCCCTATGCTTTGTTTTTAAAAGAAGTTCAGAAGAGGCAAGAGAAAGAGGGGGTATCTTGTTTTTTAAGTGATAAATATCAAAAGAGTATGTATGCAATTATTCCTACCTGGATAGAAAATAGTGACGAGGACCACCAATTTTTCAGCTTTCATCTCCACAGCAATTCCTATCACCAACTATGATGCCAGGGGCACATCCCCTAAGCTGATACATAAGTAGAGTTTTATCATTTAACTAAAAGACTATATTGTACAAAGCCAACACATTCAGAGGCTAAATAAAGATTTGGGGATCAGAAACCTGCAAATATTCTCTCTTTGCTGTGACATTTCATTTGTTTTAGTTCCAAACATGGTGTCAACAGTACATGAGAGCAGTAGTGGTCCTATGAAGAGACTGTGCTTGATTATCATAATACTATTTTTTTTAAGTGAGAGTTTGGAGTGATTAAAATGTGTCGATTAATTTCCTCCTCTGTGACTGAATTTTACTTTTTACCATATAAGTGTGTTGAGTGACTGCTGTTAAGGTGCAATCAACTCATCAGCAGCGCTTGACTAGAGAAGTTATTAAAATTATTTTAAACTTTTTATAGCACAGTGTCCTACCAAGCATCCTATTGAGAAGGTTTCCAGTGTCCTACCAAGCATCCTATTGAAAAGGTTCATATTAATATATTTAATAGGCCTACATGAGCATTTAATAGCAATAATACTAGCATCAGGCCTTAGTAACTCCTCATCAAGTCACTTATTAAATGCCTTCAAAGTGCAACGCTCTTGTATAGCCTGTAAGAGATCCTTGTTTTCATACTTTGGTAAATTGTAGTCTCTCAGAGGTAAAAAGGTAATTTCTACAGATAAAGGTAGAAACCATGTCTAAACATAGGTCTTCCATAAGAGAGATGCAAATGAAGCCAATGGAAGCAATGGGAGGGAAAGATCACTTTTGAGGAAAGGCTTCAGGAAAGAAGAGTATGAGGAAATCTTGTCACTAGGGATACACAGGCTGTGTTAGGAGATGATCGAGCAGTGTGCCTCGACTGATGGTAAACGGAAGATAAGTCTTGGTCTGTTGATGGCATGTCATGGAGGTTGCCAGGCAAGGCTTGCCCTTTATCGAGTATGCAGGGAGGAGCTGTTGAAGATTCTTGAGCGGGTGGGGAGAACATGAATGGAGCTGGGCTTTTTGAATATTAATGCAAGAATAGTTTACAACCTGGATGGAGACTGTAAACTGGAAGATGATTTAGTAGACTTTGAGAATAGTCCATGGAGTTTAGGTAATGAGAGTTAGGAGAATGATAGGGGACATGGAGGGGAGGAAAAGATGCAGGTGATACTCCTTCTTAGCTGATGGACCTTGAAAGTAGGACGTCAGACAGCTCTGAAGCTTCAGGCTTGGATGCCTAAGAGGATAGTGGTGGCTTTAACAGGAATAGGGAGCCAAGAGAAGGAGCAGGTTTGGGAGAAGATAATGAACTCATCTATAAATAAGACAACCAGAGGCTATTCAAGTGGAGACAGTTTTTTCCTTTGTTTTATTGAGATATAATTGACATATAGCACTGTATAAGTTGAAGGTGTACAGCGTAAAGACTTGACTTACCTATATTATGAAATGTTTACCGTAACTAGTTGAGTTATCATTCATCATCTGATTTTGATACAAGGGGAAAAAAGAGAAAAAAACTCGTTTGGAGTTTTTAAGAGCAGTTTTTAAATGATAGTTGAGAAGAGCATAGGTATGGTTTGGGGGGTTATCCATGTACATATGATAGTTGAAGCCATGGGCACAAATGAAGTTGGCGAGGGAGAAAAATATAGAAATAAAGAAAAAGAGGATCAAGGCGAAAATTTTGAGAAATTATACATTAGTGGAGGAGGAAAAGTAAGCAAATAAACAATCCAAAGAAAACAAAACTAGGAAAGAAGGCAGAAGGGAAGAACTTCTTAATTAAAGAATTTGGTGTCTCAGAGGATGTTTGGTAGATGTCTGTGGGATATCTGGGAGCTCACGTCCCCTTCTCTAAGAACTCATCCTCCGCCAACACACAGAGGGTTTGGGCCTGACAGCTATGTTTGTACGATTTGACCTTGTTCTTCTGACCATGGTTGGTTTGACCTGAGTTCGATAACTGACCAAAGCTGCACCAATCAGGTTTTCTCCCCTGGGAATTTGGAATTAAGAAATACAATGTTATTCTATTAAGGGCATGAACTGGGTGATCACAGAAACCTGTGTATGGGGTGGCCATCTTCTGTCACAGAAACAGAAAAGTGGAGGAAACCTGCCTTCTGAAAGAAACGAATGAAGTGACTTGCAGAAAATCAAAATGAGAACAGATGACCTGAGAGCGAGAGAGAGAGAAACTGAGAGTATGCTTATTTTCCCATGACGACTATTTTCTGTCTTATCCCTTTTCTTCAATCTTCTAAAACCATCCCCACACCTGCCTACCCTGATGCGACTCCAGTATATTCCTACCATCAAATCTACAAATTTTTTGGCATTTGGACCCATCTCTCCTTTCTTTCTTCCTCTCCTGTCAAAAGCCATTCCTCTACTTATGATTTAAATTCCTTCCCCTCTTCTTAGGGGTTTCATTTCTTCAGTTATTCCCTTCCTCTTGTTCATCATCAAATTCTTGATTATCCCCAATATGTATAAACATGCTCCATCCTAACATTTAGAAAAAAACAAAGATTCTGATGCTATCCCTTTCCATCTGTAATACTAATTCTCTGATCCCTTCACAGCAACCTTCTTGAGAGAGATGTCTACAGGTTAACTCTGATTTCCTATTCAATCTACTCGAATCTGACTTCCACCCCCACCACGCCAATGAAAACTGCTAATCCATGTTGTCAACAGCCTACATATTGCTGGACCCAGTGGATGTTCCTTGAACCTCATCCTACTCCAACTTTTAGCAGTTTTCAACACAGTTGGTCAGGCTCAACTTTTTGAAAACCAAATCTCTTCTATTGGCTGGTCTGTCTCCTAATTCTCTAACCACTGCTGTTCAGTGACCTTCAGGGGTTTTTCCTCCTCTAATGCCCTCTAAAAACTGGGCTCTATTCTCTGCTTTCTTGTCTGTGAACTCACCTTCTTGGTAATCTCAGTCATTCCCATAGCTTTAAATACTAAAAATGGTAACAAATTCGCAAATTAATCTCTTTAGCCTAGACATTTCCTCCAAAATCTGTATTCAGATATTCATTTGTCTGTATGACATGTCAAGTCTCCGTGAATATCTGAAATTAATGTATCTGAAATAGAACTAAACTCTCAATTTGTATCAACCTGCTTTCCTCCCCTCACTATTAAAAAGAAATTCTATCTTTACTTTTTCCCACTTCAGTAAATGTTATCACCATTCACCCAGTTATTGTAAACAAGACAACCCAGGCAATATTCTTGATTTTTCCCTCTCCTTCCCTCCCCAACTCTAACCTATCAGCTGGTCCTCTTATTTGCTCCTCGTGAATAGATGTGTAGTCCATCCACTTCTCTCCATCTCCTCTGCTACTACATTAAACCAAACTGCCATCATCTCTTACCTGAGCTATTGCTGTAGCTGCCAACTGGTCTTCTACCTTCTACTCTTGCCTCCTTTCATCTATTTTCTGCTCATCAGTCAGGGTAAACCTGGAAATACATCGGACCCTGTTGTTTCCTGCTTAAATCAGTTCAATGTTTTCCAATTAGTTTGCCATGAGATCCAAATTCCTTTAAATACGTAAAAGGCCTGGCCTGCTCTGGCTTCTGCCTCCTTCTCCAACCTTACCTCCCTTGATTCTCCCCCTCACCCTTTAAGTTCCAGCCACAGTGGCCTCCTTTCACTTCCCCCGAAACAGCACTGCAGGGTCTGCACACAGGTGTATCCTCAGCCTAAAACACTCCTTCCACAGCCCCAATCCTCAGTTGCCCTGAGTGGCTCCCTCCCATTCTTCAGATCTCAGTTTAAATGCCTTGTCTTCAGAGTATCCTTTCTGAGTCCTTGCCTATCACTAATAACCTATAATAATGTATCATTAGGTCAGTTTGTTTCATCTGTAGTGCTCATTATACGGTGTTAATACACAATTGTTTACCTGTTTATGTAAGCCTTCCCCACTAGATTATAAAGTCTCTCAAGGCAGGGACCTTGTCTCTTCTGTTGACTACTTGGTCACTGAACACCTAGGAGTGCCTGGAATATAGCAGGTGCCCGAGAATTATTTGTTAAAACTTTATTGGTTACTGATAGCTTCCTAGTTCCTGATGCTAATCCCTGTGCAGCCCTATTATACTTTCTGTGAGAGAGTTTCTTTGGTCTTATATTACCCTCCCCCTTGCTGTTTCAATCATTTGAATAGGTTTTTGTTCTTATAGTTAAATGATGACTAATTGATAAAGTCTTTAAAAGGATGTGGTGATCAGCAATGTCAAAAGCTGTTAGATGGGGAAGAAGGTTAAGGGCTAAGCAAAGTCATTGGATCTCATCACTGGAAATCTTCACACCAATAGTGTCCATAAAATGTGGCTCTGTGGAAGCCAGGGTACAGTTGGGTTGATGAGAAGGGTGAGAAGATGAATGCAAGTAATGTAGAATTCTCTTTTTGAGAAATCTGACAGTAAACAGAAGGCATGAAGTCAAATGGGATCTTGGGGTTCATCAGAGTCCAAGAAAGTATATGTTGCTTTAGTTTAAAAAGAATAGGGAAGAAACATCTACTGATATGCCAATAGAAGCCAAAAGAGAAAAAAATGAAGTTGGAATGAGGAGGACTAATAGATTTAGTTTCCATGAGGCAGTAGAGGATTTGATCAAGAGCACAAGTTTGACAAAACGGGACAATGTTTCCCCCTCCATTTACAGGAAGAAGGGACGTTAAGAGAGTGAAGATAAAGAAAAAATTTATGTAGAGCAAAGGAAGTTGAGCGTGGCCATTTGAGGAGGTAGCAATGTCATCTACAACTGGTTGTCAAGGGGAATCTCTGGAAAGACTTTTCCAGACCACACCTCCATCCCTTTACTCCATGACCTCCCCACCCAAGATGGTAGATGCCCTCCACTGCAACTGCCGCAGAGACTCACTGCTGCTGAGGGCCACAGTGGTTGGTGGGAATGTGCCTTTCTTAGGTGGGGTGGAACAGAAAAAAAGCCTGCGATCACTGAGGAGAGGGGTAGTCAGAAGGGAATATTGGGGTTTGAAGAGCTCTGACATCATGAGGAATACAACAAGGACATAGAATTGTTTTCCAAACATATATCTCATCAGGCATTCTTGGGGCCCTTCTAAAAATACAGATTTCAGCCTCATTCCCTAGAGAGTCTAATTCAGCAGGTCTGGGAGCAGGAGGGGTAGGATTGTACAATTTTTAAAAAGTTCCCCAGGTGATGTTTATGATTTGGCAAATTTGGGAAACAGTGGATTAGAAATGATTAAAAGTTCACTAAGTTTAATTGCAGGCCCCACATATTTTCTCAGTGTTTAGCCAAATACAAAGATTTGTGGATAACTGACGTCAATTCGTGGAAATTACCCAAAGAAAGCAGTTTTCAGTGGATTGGTATCTAATTCTATGGTTCCAAATAATCTGCAGCGATATTTAAAATGTAAGACTAGTTTATGGATATTTCTTTATAGAGAATTTCATTGAGGAAAAGGTAAATGGAATGGACCAGCTAACAGTTATTATTCATAATATAATAACAAACTCAGATGTTTTAAAGCCTGTTCTGCTTCTAGTTTGCTTACCTCCCAAATTAATAAGCTAAACATAATAAAAATCTAAGAATGTAACTTGATCTTACCCATTCCTAGCATTCTTAGAGGAGATCTTTAGCCTGATAGCACTAGAGCTTCTGAGAGCAGATTCAGATCCATTTAAAATATTTTTTCCATTCCTTCCCAGAAAGAGTTATTTGTATTGATATACAACAGTTGGGCCCCAGACCACTTACTGGGACCACAGGGCCTCACTAATTTGTACCAGTTTTCCTCTATTCTAGTTGGTCTTGACCATCAGGTATAAATTAGTGCTAAATCAATATTAGCTGATACTTCCCCAGGTGTGGGAAGTATGGAAACCCTATCACATGAGCAAACACAGCCCTTCTTGGCTACGTTTAAAATAAGGTGGTTATTATTACACTGTATGGGGAAAAGGCTTTTTTTTTTTTTAAAGAAATCTCATGCCACCTTAATTTGCATTAACTTGATAGACTGATATCAATAGTCGGAATCAATTTTCAATTGTTATAGTTTCCCTACCACCGTTCACACTTCCTTCATTCTTTCAGGGAGGCTTCTTCTGCCTTCCTATTTCTTCCCACCTCCAGCCATGCCATATACCCCACACCATTTTTCCTTTCTAGTACTACTTACTCATCGGGTTGAGTAGAGAAGCCAAAGGTGACTTAGTTTACATACCTGCTTTAATTCCTCACCTTGGGTGGAGCAGTGTCTTAAATAAACTTCACTTTTGCCACAGCACCATTACTCAGTAAGGTATTTATACAAGTGTCACTTAATCCCATGAAAATAAACAAGGCACTTAAACTTGTTATTGAGAAAGAAGCTTTAGGCTTTAGCTGCCCACTCTCCTTACTCAAGGGCCAATCTCACCTCACTTATTCTTAGACAACTTTTCAGCAGTTTTCCTTAAAGAAAATCAGGCAGAGCAAAGTACTGTGAGTCAGGTTTAAGCTACCCTTACCTTTGAAAGAAAGGGTTCCTTTGTTAATTATCAATAACAAGGAATCTTGTCATTTCTCCCAATATTTCCAAGTCATAGCTACTCATAGCGGAGCTATGCATTCAATGCATTCCTAAATATTGAAAGCATATATGTTCAGTATTTAACCAGAGATGAAAACAGAAACAAATATTTAACATTCCAAAGAAATGGTGCAACTCTACATGATTTTTTATTTTCTATATCCTGAATTGTATAGAAATTTCATAGTATTTTTAAAGCACTTTCATAAATATGACCTTTTTGCTTGTGATCATTCTGTGAGGTAGTTATACTATTTCCATTTTTCAGATGGGAAAATTGAGGCTTGAAGCCTTGGCCAGGGTCACAGCACATGAGAGATTCAGAGCTGGGAATCAGCTCTCCTGACTCCAGGCCCAGTGTTTTTCCCTCTATAAAAATTGCCTTTATAGCAGGACAGTCAGGAATATGTTCACTCAGTGATAGAGAAGTATGGATCTTTTCCACCCCTAGTCATTGAAGGACCTATGAGCTGATAGTGTATGTGAGAGAGGACACTTCCTGCCTGAAAGATTGATGACTTACATTCAGAGCAACCTGATATTGCACTCTGATAGGAGAAGGACCTGTGTAAAACGTCCTAATTGCTTAAAACATCCAGAGTTCCCAATAGGAAGACAGGGTATGGTAATTATATATCTTGCTTTTGGCTTATCTTCTCCATATCCTCACCCTCACAGATGTCTTTCAAACATTGGTAATTACAGCTTTCAGAGCCAAAGCCTACAAACTCATAATCCACACAGATGACATACTAAAATCTACTCAAATATGTAAGGCTGAAGAAACTTTCAGTGCTACTGGACTCACATTAAAAAAAAACTGCTTACAAAAGAGGTAGCCTTTATTTCTATGTCACTACTGCCTAGATGTGTAATGGTTTCTTGTTGATCTGTGAGGGTGCATATTAACTCATTTACCTCTAAATGTAATCAGTAACTTAAGAATAAAGTACACATGCAGATGACAAGACCATATGATTAAAAGCAAATAGTCTGACATTGGAAAACGGATCCAAATTAATGAAACTAACTTGAAACAATGAAGGAACTGCTTCTAAGCAAGAGGAAGAATCAGTATCAAGAAATAAATGCAACACAGGAAAGCAGTTGTCCTTGTCATGCTGGCCTATAAATGGAACCTGAGTTAATAACATCATAATCTCTAAAGAATTCAGCAAGTTCTTGCTATAGTGGCAATGAGATAATATATAAAGTATGGTGGAATTTCCCACCATCTGTATCACTGGCGAGCCCAGTGGTAATTGGAATGGTTCAATGTCCCACAGTTTTTAAGGGAAATCGTTTTAGGAGGAGTCACATTTCTAGATGAAGACACATTAACCCAATCATTTCAAAGAATATGGCTTGGATCTGGTATCACATTTCAAGACCAAGAATTAGCACCTCAGTTACTTACTAAGTGAAAGATACTCCAATGATAATTGATAAGAAAACGGCTCAGAAATATGAGTGGGATTTTAAACAACTAAATTTGTTTGTCTCCCACTCTGATTGAATCCAGAAGTATTTATTTAGGGGAGCAAACAATCCAGATGACTTGGAAGCAAATGTTTCTGTTCGTTGAAGAATAAGGATGTCTTCTGCCAAATGCAGCCATTTCCAAACGCAATGAAGGACTATGGCTCATATATCAATCCTGCCCCTTCCTAGCTCGGCCCTCATTCTCTGACCATCTTCTCCGAATTCCCTTGCAGGATTCCCTTCAGGACCATTGCTAATTCATGCCTTCTGGAATCCACCTTCCTCATAGCTATTGAGGCTTTTCCCACCTTTTCAGAAAAAAGTTTGCCCTGGGTGATATACATAAATCTTTGCCCAGCCTCAACCAGCTTGCTTTCTAGCTAACAGGTTTATCTGTGGCCCCAGGGGGCAGGATAGTGTGAGAGAGGGGGCTCAAAAGACCATTACCTTTCAGTACACAGCTAGGTAAACTAATTCCACCAAAGATCACAGGTTTCTATATTTCCTTGAATATGCTTTTTTTTTTTTTAAAGCGTCATCAAAATTTCACGTTTTAAATATTTTTTTTTAAAGGAATTCCTTTTATTTTTTTATTATTTATTTATTTATTTTTGGCTGTGTTGGGTCTTCATTTCTGTGGAAGGGCTTTCTCTAGTTGCGGCAAGTGGGGGCCACTCTTCATGGTGGTGCACGGGCCTCTCACTATCGCGGCCTCTCTTGTTGCGGAGCACAAGCTCCAGACGTGCAGGCTCAGTAGTTGTGGCTCACGGGACTAGTTGCTCCGCGGCATGTGGGATCTTCCCAGACCAGGGCTTGAACCCGTGTCCCCTGCAATGGCGGGCAGATTCTCAACCACTGCGCCACTAGGGAAGCCCAGGATTTGTATTGTATTGCTAACAAAGAGACTGCATTTCTCCTCTGATGAATGTGCACAAGAAAGCATGCTGTCCCCGGTGATCGTTGGGTACCGTCTCATGATCCTGAGGGAAGCCATCCTATCCTTCTGGTTACGTGATACAGTGGGTTTCCTTATTGTTTAGGCCAGTTTTATTTGGAGTTTCAATTTTTACAGTGAAAAGTTGTCATAACTCTTTCTGTTCTAGGGGTTTTTTTGTTTTGTTTTGTTTTTGTCAATTCCTGCTGGGTATTATTTGTATTGTTGATGTGGCAAGAACTCTACTGAGATATAGTCTTCTTGTCTTTATATTATGAATATATCTCTAAGTTTATCACTTATCATTTACTCCTTACTCTTGTTTAATATAGAGAAGATTATAATTTAAGTCTATTAAATCCATCAGTGTGTTTCTGCATGATGTATTCCATTGCTTTTACTTTTATTCATTCATTCATTCAATAAAGAGTGTGTGTGTGTGTGTGTGTGTGTGTGTGTGTGTGTACTACAAGGTGCCAAGCACTACGAGAGGCAATAAGACTATTTATTGTGAGACAAGAAAGACACAGCCCCTGTCCTCGTGGAGTTCATATCCTGGTGGGGGATTGAGAATATGTTAGACGTTTACTGAAAAGCCACACAAGTGTGTGTAAGCTACTAAAGGATAGAGGCTACAGAGGGAAGGACCCAGTCTAGGAGCGCTTTCATAGAAGGGTTAGGTCTAGTTAGGGAAGTCAGGGGAAGCTTTCCTGGGGAAGTGGTGACTGAGCTAAGAATGATAAAGAGGACTTAGGTAGTGGGCTAAGAGCATTACAAGCAGTGGAAAGAGCAGGTGCAAAGGTCCTGCTCATGGGCAAGCATAGGAAAGAGGAAGGACTGAAAGAATGTAGGACATGGTCCACATCCTCAGAGGGGCCTGGTGTAAGTGAAGGCGGAAGGTTGAAGGGTGGGAAGTGGGGGATGCTGACCACGCAGGGCCAGTAAGTCCATGTTAAGGAGTTGTGTCTCCTTCCTAAGATCTATGGGAAATCACTGAAGGTGTCATCTTTGACAACCACATTACTTTTACCTCCAAACATCCAATCTCATAACAAGTCCTAACAATTTTGCTTTCGAAATATCTCTTCAGTCTATCCACTTCAATCCATCCACTTCTGTTCGTCATTACCAACACTTCCTCAGCCCATTCTATCATCATTTGTGTCTGGACTAGGGGAATAGCATCCTCAATGATCTATTTGCACCTACTGTTGCCCCACTCCAATCCATTCCTGCACAGTTATGGGGAGACACACCTGACTTTGATACCATTTGATGACACAGAAAACACTGAAAGAGGACCAGTTTGTTTTTCATTAGTCTTGTTCTTGAGAGGTTGTGGAGTGGGCAGTTCATGAGTTTAATCTTGGACCTGCTGAGTTTTAAATATCCCTGGGATGTCCTAGAGAAGAAGCCAAGCAGGCGGTGTCTGTTAGGTAGATATCTTCTGCCTCCCCATCTAGAGCCACTCTCCACCCATCTCTACGCTGATCCCTGCCTGGAGACATTAACGTGTGTGGGATGTCAAGATTCCATGTATCCCCAGCACCTGCTCCCGTGTGCTCTGCCTTCTAGTTGCGTTCAGCCCATAGGAGGTACATGAAGGAAGAAGCGTGAAGGCTGAGTATTTACTCAATACGATATACATCCTGCATCATCTCTTCCTCTTCCCCACCTCCTCCTCTTTCCACCCTGCCTCCTTCAAACCCTCCTCCTCTGCCTCCTGCTCCTCCTGCTCTTCTTCCTCCCACCTCTTCCTCTTTTTTTCTCTCTCGAATCCAGTAATCATTTCCACCTCCTCCTTTTTTAAAAAATTAATTAATTAATTTTTGGCTGCATTGGATCTTTGCTGCGCCCGGGCTTTCTCTAGTCGCGGCAAGTGGGGGCTACTCTTCGTTGCAGTGAGTGGGCTTCTCATTTCGGTGGCTTCTCTTGTTGCAGAGCACGGGCTCTAGGTGCCCGGTCTTCAGAAGTTGCGGCACGCGGGCTTCAGTAGTTGTGGCCCACGGACTCAGTAGTTGTGGCTCGCAGGCTCTAGAGTGCAGGCTGAGTAGTTGTGGCACACAGGCTCAGTTGCTCCGTGGCATGTGGGATGTTTCCGGACCAGGGCTTGAACCCCTGCACTGGCAGGTGGATTCTTAACCACTGAGTCACCAGGGAAGTCCCTAACCTCCTCCTTTAAGCCTAGGCAGTAAAAGCTCCCTGAGATGCTGGACTACTGTCCTCTCTTGTTTTCCCCAAACCCTTTGCAAATGATCTCTTGACTACAGTCTCCTTAATTACGGTACATTTGAGTGTGCCACCTTTCTCTTTCAGGGATTCTGACTTATACTGATAGGTAAGAAATGCCTGGGGGAGAGTTAAATTTGAGTCACCTGAGTAGAGGTGGTCATTGGAGCCGTGGGTAAATGTGAATATCTTGGGAGACAGTGTAGAGAAGGAATGGGCCCTGAGGAACTCAAACACGTAATGGCTTTCAGAGGAGGATAATCTTGCAAAGGAACTGGAGAAGTAGCAACCAAAGTGAGGTGAAAAATCAGGGCAGTGTGTGTCATAGAAGTCAAAGGAGGCAAAGGGAAGAAAAAGAGTGTTGGTAGTCAAGATTATCAGTTGGTCCTGCAAAGTCATTGGATTTAGTGACTTATACCATCGTGAATCTGTTACATATTTTCTGTGCTCCCTCTGAACAATGATTTAAATTTTTTTACATTAACTTATCTATAATTTATCTTAGGTAAATACAGTCAAATTTGTTTTAGAACGTATTTTAAGGTAAAAATTAACTACCCTTCCTTAACCATTATTCCAACATTATTTATTTTATACTTTCTCTATTACCATTATTTCCTCCAACATTCACTGTTTCTAAAAATATAAAGAGATGTTTGAGCACTTTCTACTAGATGTTTAAGAGCTTTCTATTTGACTGTATCATAGTGGTTCAATGGTTGTCGCTTTAGCATTCATTTTAAAATTGATCCATTAGAACAAGTCTAACCTCTTAATTTTAATTTTCAGAATTCTATTATCAATAGCCCCATTTATTCTTCCAGATAAACTCTATATTTTTTTAACATCTTTATTAGAGTATAATTGCTTTACTATGGTGTGTTAGTTTCTGCTTTATAACAAAGTGAATCAGTTATACATATACATATGTCCCCACATCTCTTCCCTCTTGCATCTCCAGATAAACTTTAGAACCATCTTATCAATTAAAAAAAACTTCATGGTGATTTTTGCAAGACCGTGAGAGATAGATGGCCAACCAGAGTTCCTAAGGTTCAGTGTATGTAACTGTTGCCGCCGCTTAAGCCTGCCAAAGCAGTGGTACGGCTGCTGCCCTTGTATTTGCTACCTCTAGAAACATTCTTGCCAGTAGTGGCGGCAGCGGGACTCAATTACCCTCTTTTCGCACTCCCTCCAGAAGCTCCAGATGGCGTCTTCCGTGGGCAATGTGGCCGACAGCACAGACCCAACGAAACGTATGCTTTCCTTCCAAGGGTTAGCAGAGTTGACACATCGAGCCTATCAGGTGGGAGATTTTGAGGCAGCTGAGAGACACTGCATGCAGCTCTGGAGACAAGAGCCAGACAATACTGGTGTACTTTTATTACTTTCATCTATTCACTTCCGGTGTCGAAGGCTGGACGGATCTGCCCACTTTAGTACTCTGGCAATTAAAAAGAACCCTCTTCTGGCAGAAGCCTATTCGAATTTGGGGAATGTGTACAAGGAAAGCGGGCAGTTGCAGGAAGCAATCCAGCATTACCGGCATGCATTGCGTCTCAAACCAGATTTCACTGATGGTTATATTAACCTGGCAGCCGCTTTGGTAGCAGCAGGCGACATGGAAGGGGCAGTACAAGCTTACGCCTCTGCTCTTCAGTACAATCCTGATCTGTACTGTGTTTGCAGTGACCTGGGGAACCTGCTCAAAGCCCTGGGTCGCTTGGAAGAAGCCAAGGCATGTTATTTGAAAGCAATTGAGACGCAACCGAACTTTGCAGTAGCTTGGAGTAATCTTGGCTGTGTTTTCAATGCACAAGGGGAGATTTGGCTTGCAATTCATCACTTTGAAAAGGCTGTCACCCATGACCCCAATTTTCTGGATGCTTATATCAATTTAGGAAATGTCTTCAAAGAGGCACGGATTTTTGAACGAGCTGTGGCAGCTTACCTTCGTGCCCTAAGCTTGAGTCCAAATCATGCAGTGGTACATGGCAGCCTGGCTTGTGTATACTATGAGCAAGGCCTGATAGATCTGGCAATAGACACCTACAGGCGAGCTATTGAATTGCAACCACACTTCCCGGACGCTTACTGCAACCTAGCCAACGCTCTCAAAGAGAAGGGCAGTGTTGCCGAAGCAGAAGATTGTTATAATACAGCTCTCTGGCTGTGTCCCACCCATGCAGACTCTCTGAATAACCTAGCCAATATCAAGCGAGAACAGGGAAACATTGAAGAGGCAGTTCGCTTGTATTGTAAAGCATTAGAAGTCTTCCCAGAGTTTGCTGCTGCCCATTCAAATTTAGCAAGTGTATTGCAGCAGCAGGGAAAAGTGCAGGAAGCTCTGATGCATTATAAGGAGGCTATTCGAATCAGTCCTACCTTTGCTGAGGCCTACTGTAATATGGGAAACACTCTAACGGGGATGCAGGATGTTCAGGGAGCCTTGCAGTGTTATACACGTGCCATTCAGATTGACCCTGCATTTGCGGAAGCCCACAGCAATCTGGCTTCCATTCACAAGGATTTGGGTAATATTTCAGAAGCAATTGCTTCTTATCGCACTGCTCTGAAGCTTCAACCTGATTTTCCTGACGCTTATTGTAATCTGGCTCATTGCCTGCAGACTGTCTGTGACTGGACAGACTATGATGAGCGCATGAAGAGGTTGGTCAGCGTAGTGGCTGACCAGTTAGAGAAGAACAGGTTGCCTTCCGTGCAGCCTCATCACAGCATGTTATATCCTCTTCCTCACGGCGTCAGGAAAGCTATTGCCGAGAGGCATGGGCACCTCTGCCTGGATAACATCAGTGTCCTTCATAAACCACCGTATGAACATCCAAAGGACTTGAAGCTCAGTGATGGTCGACTGCGTGTAGGATACGTGAGTTCTGACTTTGGGAACCATCCTACTTCTCATCTTATGCAGTCTATTCCAGGCATGCACAATCGTGATAAATTTGAGGTATTCTGTTATGCCCTGAGCCCAGATGATGGCACAAACTTCCGAGCGAAGGTGATGGCAGAAGCCGATCATTTCGTTGATCTTTCTCAGATTCCATGCGACGGAAAAGCAGCTGATCGCATCCATCAAGCTGGTATACACGTCCTCGTAAATCTGAATGGTTATACCAGGGGTGCTCGAAATGAACTCTTTGCGCTCAGGCCAGCTCCTATTCAGGCAATGTGGCTGGGGTACCCTGGGACTAGTGGCGCGCTTTTCATGGATTATATCATCACTGATCAGGAAACTTCACCTGCTGAAGTTGCTGAGCAGTATTCTGAGAAACTGGCTTATATGCCCCGTACTTTCTTTATTGGTGATCATGCTAATATGTTCCCTCACCTGAAGGAAAAAGCAGTCATCGATTTTAAGTCCAATGGGCACATTTATGACAATCGAATTGTGCTGAATGGCATCGACCTCAAAGCATTTCTTGATAGTCTACCAGACGTGAAAATTGTCAAGATGAAATGTCCTGATGGAGGAGACAAAACAGACAGCAGTAATATAGATCTTAATATGCCTGTCATTCCTATGAATACGACTGCAGAAGCAGTTATTGAAATGATTAACAGAGGACAAATTCAGATAACAATTAATGGATTCAGTATTACCAATGGACTGGCAACTACCCAGATCAACAATAAGGCTGCCACTGGAGAGGAGGTTCCCCGTACCATTATTGTAACCACACGTTCTCAGTACGGGTTACCGGAAGATGCCATTGTGTACTGTAACTTTAATCAGTTATATAAAATTGACCCATCTACTTTGCAGATGTGGGCAAATATTCTGAAGCGTGTTCCCAATAGCGTACTGTGGCTGTTGCGTTTCCCAGCAGTAGGAGAACCTAATATTCAACAGTACGCGCAAAATATGGGCCTTCCCCAGAACCGTATCATTTTTTCACCTGTTGCTCCTAAAGAGGAACATGTTCGGAGAGGCCAGCTGGCTGATGTCTGCTTGGACACTCCACTCTGTAATGGACACACCACAGGGATGGATGTCCTTTGGTCGGGGACACCCATGGTGACTATGCCAGGAGAGACTCTTGCTTCCCGAGTTGCAGCTTCCCAGCTCACTTGTTTAGGCTGTCTTGAGCTTATTGCTAAAAATAGACAAGAGTATGAAGACATAGCTGTGAAACTGGGAACTGATCTAGAATACCTGAAGAGAATTCGTGGCAAAGTCTGGAAGCAGAGAATATCTAGCCCTCTGTTCAACACCAAACAATACACAATGGAACTAGAGCGCCTCTATCTACAGATGTGGGAGCATTATGCAGCTGGCAACAAACCTGATCACATGATGAAGCCTGTTGAAGTCACTGAGTCGGCCTAAATAATGACTGTGTGCGCAGGAGAATTACCCCTGTACCTGAGCCTCAACCTTCTGGGGGAAAGGGAACTAGATACGTTACTTTGTACTTACCTTTGTAGCAATATCATGTTGCAGATGGGTGACAGACAGTGATAACAGATAGCACAGCCAGACTTGCTTCCTGCATGATCATGACAGGGAGAGACACAAGAGATGGGAGACTGCTGTTCCACAAGGAGTCTCCGTAGAATTTTGCGGCAGCCAGGTGTTGCCTAAGTCTGGAAGGTCTGATCTCCCTTGGTCTTCCATGGGATGGGTGGTTAGTGTGGAGGGGAGATAGAGATTGCCCAGTCTTCTGAATTAATTGTTTCTTTATATTTGGGGTATTGGAGCTATTAAAAATGTTTGGTTTCAGGTTTTATTCATGTGAAGTGTATATGATTCTTTTGAGATAAGGTTTTAAGCTAAAATATTCCTTGTTTTAGTTTCTGAACTCTACAGACAAATGGGGACTTTGCTGGTGTAGTCTTTTTATAGGTTTTATAAACCACTTGAGCCTATATCAGTCATTTTAGTGTCTGACATATTTGGAACTATCAGTGCTTTGTTGGTTTATGGCTTAAATTCTTTTTCTCGTCCGTTTCCTTCTTCCCTTCCCCCCACTTTAAACATTTTCCTGTAACTTGGGTAACAAAAAACCAAGTCTGATTCAAAACCTCCCAGAGTGTTTCTCTTAAGCACATCATCTGGTGCCAAATGAAGATTCTTAGGAGTGATTATTAATTATGAAGGGCACAGTTGTGGTACTGTCACTGATGAATAATAATGGATTTTTGGCCTAGAGTTTTGACCTATTTCACCAGTGTTTTACCGTTGACTGCCCCTCTGTGCTGCTTCCAAAAGTGATAGTGTGTGATAAGATTTTTACTTTCACTTCTAAAGTTTGTTTTTTTTTTTAAAGTGAGTCCTGTTCTTCCTTTTTCTTTCAGCAGAAATGAAATCCCAGGTAAGTACAAGTATTCAAATATTTGATCAGTAAGTCACAGTTATCTCCAGTGCATTAAATAACTTTCATCAAAAAACATGTTATAGGTAAAAAGCTCTGGAGGACCAGCTATGTATATGATTATTATGTTTCAGACCTTCTAGAGTGTTACATATAATAACTTGTCTTCTGGACGTGGTCTTGAAGTCTATGGATTCAGCCTCAGTAGTAGCGAACTGCACTGTTACTTGGTTTGGAGTATAAATTAGACTTTAGCCCTCCTGGGGGTTGAGTTTTTGGTATTGAAAACCATAGAAATGAAATTATTGTATTTCAACAAAGGATTGAGGGCTTGAGGCTTAAACAAGCCAACATATGAATATATGTTTTTGTCTTGCTGTACTGCACATATGCTGTCTAGTAACAGATATTTTGTCTGCTAGTAGTGTTCTAGATTCTGTCTTTCCAAAGTGCTGAGGCAGTGCATCTATTCTGTAGTTGCAGCTGATGCCTGAATGTATCCTAGCTGACAAATTATTGATTAATAAGAACTTGAATTTCGGAAAGATTTGTACTGTTAACCAAAATCTGAGCAAGGAGTCTCAAATGTAATTCTTAGCCAGAATTACATGTTAATGAACGATTTAACAGTGTAAATCAAGGAACAACAGTGTAGGGATTTCTTTTAATTTATTTTTTACCTGCTTGAAAGAATCAGTTAAAGGTTGCCAGCTTGGTTGCAGATGAACGGACGTTTGAAGTTCACCAAACTACTTAATGTGGAGAATAGACTTCCAGCGCCCTCAAGGCTGTGACCTTGCAGCCATTTTACATAGCACAGCATCCCCCTAGAGGGATGAACCTTTCCCTGCCCGAAAATAGCCGCTCTGGTTGAAGCTTTGCTTATTGTAACAGGCTTTTGTTTCCAGGTAACATGTCTGTGGAAGGCTTAATTCTGAATAGAGATATAGATATTACTGGAAACTAATTGTTTTTTCTATTATACTCTGCTTTATCAAAAAAGTAAAACATTTACATTGTGCTACAGAAATTCAGATGTTATCTTGCAATCTTTAAACAATAAATGAATGATTTGCCCTTAAAAACAAAAAACAAAAAACTTCATTGTGATTTTGTTTGGGATTATTTTAATCCTGTAAATTAAATTGGGAAGAAGTTAAATCTTTATTATATTGCCTTTTAGCCAGAAACTTGATAGATAGATAGATAAATCCATTTATCTTCAAATCTCATTTTTAACTCTAATAAAAGTGTAACCATTTTCTTCAAATAATATGTTAATATATTTTGTGAAGGTCGTTTCCAAACATTTTATATTTACATTCTTCTTTCTGATGTTTCTTAGATATTTTTTGCTACTCTTTCTCTGACTTTTTTTGGTATAATAGTAATATATGTTTCTGGTAGAAAAAAATGAGAAGAAATCAAGAAAAAAAACCCTAAATATAATTCTAATAGTCAAACCCAGATTCCAGTAAACTTTTTGGTGTACTCACTCAACGCTTTTTATATTCTTATGTATGTGTATTTTTATATTTCTTATGTAAATGAGGTATCATACTGTTCTGTAACTTCTTTCATCTACTATACAAGGAACATCTCATGTCAGTGTATGCACTTCATTGCTGGATGCTATTCTGTTATACAGATGTACCTTAATTTATTTAACCAGACCTTTACTGGGGACCGTTGTTGTTGTTTCTAACTTTCCAGCATGAAATCATTCTGTGATAAAGCTCTTTTTACCTCCTCAATTCCAAAGAGCCTTGACATTTTATTAAGTATCGGATATATACAAAAGAATATTTATAAAATAAATGTTTAAGGATAAGAAAAGTAACAATGACATGATCACTTGTGCACCTACTGTCCCATTTAAGACATAGAACATTTAAGCCCCTATGTGTCCCTCTCCAATCCCATCCTTCCTAATCATTCTATATATATATATATATATATATATATATATGTGTGTGTGTATGTGTGTATGTATATATACCTATATATGTATGTATATATGATTTTTGCATGCTTTTGAACTTCAGATAATTGGAATTTACCATATGGGTCTTTCTGGGACATACTTTTTCCACTTAATAACATGTTCCTGAGATGCATCCACGTTGTTGCAAATAACTACAGTTTATTCATGTTTATTTCTGTATAGTATTCAATTATATGAATATACCAGAATTTTACTCCATTCTACTGTTGGTGAATATCTTGGTTATTTCTAGTGTTTGCTCTTACAGATATGCTACTATGAACATCTTGTACCTACCGCCCACTACATGTGTACAAGAGTTTCTCTAGGCCAAACATCAGAGAGTAGAATTGCTGAGTCAAAAGGCATGCATACCTTCAACCTAATAGATAATGCAAATTATCTTCCAAAATGGTTGAAATAAATTGACTCTCCCACAAACACTGTATAAGAATTCAGTGGTTCCACATCTCTAATTCTTGGTATTCCACATTTAAAAATTTTTGTCAAGCTGATGAGATTGAAATAATATGCCACTGTGGTTTTAATTTGCATTTCCCTGATTACAAATGAAGTTGAACATATTTTCATATGTTATTTTACCATTTGTGTTCTCTCTTCAGTGATATGCCCAGTCAAATCTTTTTCCCCTTTAAAATAAATTAGGTTGTAGTTTTCTGAATGGCTTATAGTTTTTATATGGTCTGGATACTAACCCTTTGTCATATGGGTATAGCAAATACCCTCTCCCAGTGTGTGACTCACCTTTTCACTTCTGTTATGGTATATCTTGATGAACAGAAGTTCTTCACTTTAATGTAATTGACTTTAATAGTAATTTACTTTACTCCCTGTGCTTTTCTGTCTCGCCTCAGAGATTCTTCTCATCCGTTAATTGAAAAGGGCATTTTCTTTTATTACTTTCAAAAAGTTTAAAAACTCTACCTAATTTTGAGTCTTTTAGACACCTAGAATTGATTTTTGGCATGTGGTGTGAAGTAGGGGTTCAGATACCTTCTTTTCTATATGAATACCCAGTTGTCTCAGCATCAGTTATTTAAAGCTCATACTTTCTCAACTGATTTTCAGTGTCCGTTCTGATACACTTGAGAATCAACTTGCCAAGTTCCACTATCCATTCCTCAATGCCCACCAGTCAAAATAAATACTTCGTTGGGATTTGAAATGTAATAAAAGAAATCTATGGATCAATTGGAAAAGCAATGACAACTTTATAATATTGAATTTTCCTACCCATAAACATAGTATCTCTTTCCATTTATTTAAATTTCCTTTGATTTCTCTCAGTCATTTTATGATTTTCTGTATATAGGTCTTACTCATATTTTGTTAAATCTCTTCCTAGGTAATTAATATTTTTGATACTACTGTAAATGGCATCTGTTTTTTATTACACGTTCTAATTTTTTGTTGCTGGTATATAGAAATGCATTTTTAAAATATTGACCTTATAAGTATCAACTTTACTAAAAAAAATCTTAATTCTATTTTTATGTATAGGAAAATTTTTAAAGTGGGGGGAAGGGAAGAAGGAAACGGACCAGAAAAAGAATTTAAGCCATAAACCAACAAAGCACTGATAGTTCCAAACATGTCAGACACTAAAATGACTGATATAGGCTCAAGTGGTTTATAAAACCTATAAAAAGACTACACCAGCAACGTCCCCATCTTTAATATGTATTTTTATGTATATGTAAAAATCTTATCTCCTGCAGATGACTCCCTAGTTTCTGCTCTCTAATCATTATAAATTGTATATAAATTTTATACTATCTGATATTTCCAACACCTGATTGACTTTTTGTGGGTGATGTGAGTTGCTTGTTATTTTGTTGGGTCTCGCTCATGATGCTTTTCTTTTCTAATTGTGAATTCATATTTCTATGGGAATTCTTTGAAGCCTAGATAGAAGGGAGTTCATTTAAAAAGGATTTGCATGTGTTTCTGCCAGATGCTCATGGGTACTACTGAAGGAGGGCCACTTTAAACTAAATTCTCAGCTTGAAGGTTTTCCAGACCACCCAGGTAGTGCAACTCTGGCAACAAAACTCACACGTGAGGGCTAGCTTGTACTTAGAAACTTTCAGGAAAGATTTTTCTTCTCCTTTACCAGCGCCAAATTTTAACATAAGCAAATGTCCTTGTTGTCTGCAATGGGGGCAATTTTATTTCTAGTATACCCCTTCGAGCTTTATGTAGGATTGTCTTTTATGCTGCCCTCTTTGGGCTGGACCTAGGCTTTGTCAACTATCATCCATATTTCACAAGGCTGTGAACACTGGATCTCAAGATCCCCTGATTTGTCAAAAGTCCTCAGTGCAAAGGCCATTAGCAGTGCCTGGGTCATCTCACTTGGGCCCTGCTTAGAATTCCTTTTGGCCTTACTTTATTAGCAGGTCCCTGATGCCTTTAAAAATATATATATTTCTATATTTTATTCATTGTTTTTAGTTATTCTCAATGGGAAGTTTGTGAAGGGCATGTAGTTACCTAAGCACCCCCCACCTCACTTCAGCTACACCTTCTCATATCCTAGATCTTTCATTTCCAATATCTATTTCACCTCCTAAATCTCAATTTCAAATATCTTCTCTATGGCCATCATCTCCTATCTTTGGGTGCCTCTAATTTACCAGTCCCACCTTAACAATTCTCCAGCCCTATTAGGACTCCCAATTCAATCACCCCCAAATATTCACTGGCCCTTTACTCAGGTTCTTCCTCATCCACATTAGAGTCTACGCTAGGTCTCTGTGTTGCAAAATACAATAAAAATAGTGCCTTCTGTACTTGTGCCATGCTATGGTACTGACTTTGTGTTTCATCATCATAATCACTCCTTTATACACACCCTCCATGTCTTTTTTTTTTTTTTAAGTTTCATTAGGTCCCATTTGTTTATTTTTGTTTTTATTTCCATTTCTCTAGGAGGTGGATCAAAAAAGATCTTGCTGTGATTTATGTCAAAGAGTGTTCTTCCTATGTTTTCCTCTAAGAGTTTTATAGTGTCCAGTCTTACATTTAGGTCTCGAATCCATTTTGAGTTTATTTTTGTGTATGGTGTTAG
Source organism: Balaenoptera physalus (assembly GCF_965194825.1). Lineage (NCBI taxonomy): Eukaryota > Metazoa > Chordata > Mammalia > Artiodactyla > Balaenopteridae > Balaenoptera > Balaenoptera physalus. The sequence goes on from NW_028126069.1 coordinate 448,908, forward strand.
GGAGTATTCTAATTTCATTCTTTTCCATGTAGCTGTCCAGTTTTCCCAGCACCACTTATTGAAGAGACTGTCTTTTCTCCATTGTATATCTTTGCCTCCTTTGTCATAGATTAGTTGACCAAAGGTGCGTGGGTTTATCTCTGGGCTTTCTATCTTGTTCCATTGATCTATGTTTCTGTTTTTGTGCCAGTACCATATTGTCTTGATTACTGTAGTTTTGTAGTATAGTCTGAAGTCAGGGAGTCTGATTCCGCCAGCTCTGTTTTTTTCCCTCAAGACTGCTTTGGCTATTCGGGGTCTTTTGTGTCTCCATACAAATTTTAAGATGATTTGTTCTAGTTCCGTTAAAAATGCTATTGGTAATTTGATAGGGATTGCATTGAATCTGTAGATTGCTTTGGGTAGTATAGTCATTTTCACAATGTTGATTCTTCCAATCCAAGAACATGGTATATCTCTCCATCTGTTTGTATCATCTTTAATTTCTTTCATGAGTGTCTTATAGTTTTCTGCATACAGGTCTCTTGTCTCCCTAGGTAGGTGTATTCCTAGGTATTTTATTCTTTTTGTTGCAATGGTAAATGGGAGTGTTTCCATAATTTCTCTTTCAGATTTTTCATCATCAGTGTATAGGAATGCAAGAGATTTCTGTGCATTAATTTTGTATCCTGCAACTTTACCATATTCATTAATTAGCTCTAGCAGTTTTCTGGTGGCAGTTTTAGGATTCTCTATGTATAGTATCATGTCATCTGCAAACAGTGACAGTTTTACTTCTTCTTTTCCAATTTGTATTCCTTTTATTTCTTTTTCTTCTCTGATTGCCGTGGCTAGGACTTCCAGAACTATGTTGAATAATAGTGGTGAGAGTGGACATCCTTGTCTCGTTCCTGATCTTAGAGGAAATGCTTTCAGTTTTTCACCATTGAGAATGATGTTTGCTGTGGGTTTGTCCTATATGGCCTTTATTATGTGGAGGTAGGTTCCCTCTATGCCCACTTTCTAGAGAGTTTTTATCATAAATGGGTGTTGAATTTTGTCAAAAGCTTTTTCTGCATCTATTGAGATGATCATATGGTTTTTCTTCTTCAACTTGTTAATATGGTGTATCACATTTTGCGTATATTGAAGAATCCTTGCATCCCTGGGATAAATCCCACTTGATCGTGGTGTATGATCCTTTTAATGTGTTGTTGGATTCTGTTTGCTAGTATTTTGTTGAGGATTTTTGCATCTATATTCATCAGTGATATTGGTCTGTAATTTTCTTTTTTTGTAGTGTCTTTGTCTGGTTTTGGGATCAGGGTGATGGTGGCCTCACACAATGAGTTTGGGAGTGTTCCTTCCTCTGCAATTTTTTGGAAGAGTTTGAGAAGGATAGGTGTTAGCTCTTCTCTAAATGTTTGATAGAATTCACCTGTGAAGCCATCTGGTCCTGGACTTTTGTTTGTTGGAAGATTTTTAATCACAGTTTCAATTTCATTCCTTGTGATTGGTCTGTTAATATTTTCTGTTTCTTCCTGGTTCAGTCTTGGAAGGTTATACCTTTGTAAGAATTTGTCCATTTCTTCCAGGTTGTCCATTTTATTGGCATAGAGTTGCTTGTAGTAGTTTCTTAGGATGCTTTGTATTTCTGCGGTGTCTGTTGTAACTTCTCCTTTTTCATTTCTGATTTTATTGATTTGAGTCCTCTCCCTCTTTTTCTTGATGAGTCTGGCTAATGGCTTATCAATTTTGTTTATCTTCTCAAAGAACCAGCTTTTAGTTTTATTGATCTTTGCTATTGTTTTCTTTGTTTCTATTTCATTTATTTCCGCTCTGATCTTTATGATTTCTTTCCTTCTGCTAACTTTGGGTTTTGTTTGTTCTTCTTTCTCTAGTTTCTTTAGGTGTAAGGTTAGATTGTTTACTTGAGATTTTTCTTGTTTCTTTTGTTAGGCTTGTATAGCTATAAACTTCCCTCTTAGAACTGCTTTCGCTGCATCTCATAGGTTTTGGGTCGTCGTGTTTTCATTGGCATTTGCCTCTAGGTATTTTTTGATTTCCTCTTTGATTTCTTCAGTGATCTCTTGGTTATTTAGTAACGTATTGTTTAGCCTCCATGTCTTTGTGTGTTTTACGTATTTTTCCCTGTAATTCATTTCTAATCTCATAGCATTGTGGTCAGAAATGATGTTTGATATGATTTCAATTTTCTTAAATTTACTGAGGCTTGATTTGTGACCCAAGATGTGATCTATCCTGGAGAATGTTCCGTGTGTACTTGAGAAGAATGTGTAATCTGCTGTTTTTGGATGGAATGTCCTATAAATATCAATTAAATCTATCTGGTCTATTGTGTCATTTAAAGCTTCTGTTTCCTTATTTATTTTCATTTTGGATGATCTGTCCATTGGTGTAAGTGAGGTGTTAAAGTCCCCCACTATTGGGCTTCCCTGGTGGCGCAGTGGTTGGGAGTCCGCCTGCCAATGCAGGGGACATGGGTTCGTGTCCCGGTCCGAGAAGATCCCACATGCCGCGGAGCGGCTAGGCCCGTGAGCCACAACTACTGAGCCTGCGCGTCTGGAGCCTGTGATCTGCAATGGGAGAGGCCGCGAGAGTGAGAGGCCCGCGCACCGCGATGAAGCGTGGCCCCCGCTCGCCGCAACTGGAGAAAGCCCTCGCACAGAAACGAAGACCCAACACAACCAAAATAAATAAATAAATAAATAAATTTAAAGTCCCCCACTATGATTGTGTTACTGTCAATTTCCTCTTTTATAGCTGTTAGTAGTCGCTTTATGTACTGAGGTGCTCCTATGTTGGGTGCATATATATTTATAATTGTTATATCTTCTTCTTGGATTGATCCCTTGATCATTATGTAGTGTCCTTCCTTGTCTTTTGTAACATTCTTTATTTTAAAGTCTATTTTATCTGATATGAGTATAGCTACTCCAGCTTTCTTTTAATTTCCATTTGCATGGAATATCTTTTTCCATCCCCTCACTTTCAGTCTGTATGTGTCCCTAGGTCTGAAGTGGGTCTCTTGTAAACAGCATATATATGGGTCTTGTTTTTGTATCCATTCAGCAAGCCTGTGTCTTTTGGTTGGAACATTTAATCCATTCACGTTTATGGTAATTATCGATATGTATGTTCCTATGACCATTTTCTTAATTGTTTTGGGTTTGTTTTTGTAGGTCCTTTTCTTCTCTTGTGTTTCCCACTTAGAGAAGTTCCTTGAGCACTTGTTGTAGAGCTGGTTTGGTGGTGCTGAATTCTCTTAGCTTTTGCTTGTCTGTAAAACTTTTGATTTCTCCATCAAATCTAAATGAGATCCTTGCCGGGTAGAGTAATCTTGGTTGTAGGTTCTTCCCTTTCATCACTTTAAGTATATCATGCCACTCCCTTCTGGCTTGTAGAGTTTCTGCTGAGAAATCAGCTGTTAACCTTATGGGAGTTCCCTTGTATGTTATTTGTCGTTTTTCCCTTGCTGCTTTCAATAATTTTTCTTTGTCTTTAATTTTTGCCACTTTGATTACTATGTGTCTCGGCATGTTTCTCCTTGGGATTATCCTGTATGGGACTCTCTGCGCTTCCTGAACTTGGGTGGCTATTTCCTTTCCCATTGTAGGGAAGTTTTCGACTATAATCTCTTCAAATATTTTCTCTGGTCTTTTCTCTCTCTCTTCTTCTGGGACCCCTATAATGCGAATGTTGTTGCTTTTAATGTTGTCCCAGAGGTCTCTTAGGCTGTCTTCATTTCTTTTCATTCTTTATTCTTTAGTCTGTTCCACAGCAGTGAATTCCACCATTCTGTCTTCCAGGTCACTTATCCGTTCTTCTGCTTCAGTTATTCTGCTATTGATTCCTTCTAGTGTAGTTTTCATTTCAGTTATTGTATTGGTCATCTCTGTTTGTTTGTTCTTTAATTCTTGTAGGTCTTTGTTAAACATTTCTTGCATCTTCTCGGTCTTTGTCTCCATTCTTATTCCGAGGTCCTGGATCATCTTCACTATCATTATTCTGAATTCTTTTTCTGGAAGGTTGCCTATCTCCACTTCATTGAGTTGTTTTTCTGGGGTTTTTTCTTGTTCCTTCATCTGGTATATAGCCCTCTGCCTTTTCATCTTGTCTATCTTTCTGTAAATGTGGTTTTTGTTCCACAGGCTGCAGGATTGTAGTTTTTCTTGCTTCTGCTGTCTGCCCTCTCACCCTCCATGTCTTTTTTTTTTTTTTTCTTCCTGCTTCTCTCATCTGATCTGGTGCAGTTATTGATTAAACCCACATTTATCTGCCTACTCTGTACCTAGTTCTGGAGGAAAACAAGCAACTAGGATAACTGGTTTCCTTCTAAATTTATGTGGCTTCAGGATGTAGAGAAATCCTTCTGTATTCCTCTAGTCAGTTCTCTCCACCACCTTTCAAAGCAGCTTCTCTCTGCAAATCCCCAGCCTTCCCTGACCCCGGCCCCCTTTCTCAGTTGGTGGCTTCCCTTATTCCATGGAGACATCCTCATCCACTCACCACCAAACTCCCTGCACGTTTAATAGATGCTCAACTTTTCCTCTTGTGACTTCAGATGAACTCTCCATATTCACATCTACGGCCATCCTTTCCACTTGTGCACAGGATCCCACCCCCTTTTTCTCCCCTCCACCCCTATCAGTGGTTCTCTGTCATTCTGACTCTCCTCCTGCTCTGGGAATGAACACATCCTGTCAGATTTTTTTTTTCTTAACATAAGAGACAACTTCTTCTGGGAAGATGAAGTTGATGTACTTTCCCATATTCCTCCAGCTAAGTGAAACTAACACCCTTGGACATTACATATAAAAGAAACATAAGAAGGCTGAAAGGTAGAGAGAGGAAGGCAGATCAGCTAGCGACTTTGAGACCTGAGGAATGACACATGGTTAGTTCCTACCTTGTTTGTTTGTTTACCTCATATATCCCAGACTTGGAGCTGAAGAAGCTAGCAACCTGTAAACGCCAACAGGCACAGACAAAAACAAAAAAAAAACAAAAAACCTTCAACCAAAGCGTGCTCTGCTTAGCCAGAGAACCAAGAATAGGTCAGCCTAGTGAAATAGAAAACTTTTAGAATTATCTAAGCAGCTCTACTCCAGCCAAAAACCACAGAAAAAAAGCAAAACAAAACTGTGGCCCCACTCCCACCCATGCCAGCCAAGTCCTAGAGGGGAGACTAGACTTCAGCCTTCCGCTAGGCTGTACCAAGGCACCCCAACACACCTGCCAAGGTGGTGGCAGAGAAGGATACATAGGGAGCTGGGATTTTCATCCCCACCAGGCATGATACACACTCTCCTCCCTCCCCTCTCCACAGTACCAGTGGAGACCACACGGGGAGCCTGGACTTCCACCCCCACTGGCAGTAACAAGGCCTCTCTCCCCATCCCAGATGGGGTACTGCCAGAGAAGGCCTAGGGGAGCTTCAGGGCTTTTGCCACCACCCGGCGGTAACGAGGCACTTCTGCCCCTCCCATCCAGGAAGGCATCCGTGAAGGCCTCGTGAGAAGCTGGCACTCCCACACCTGCCCAGCAGTAATGAGGAGCTCACAGCTGTAAGAGAGCGTACACTTTGCCTTCTAGGTCACTGTGTAACCCCAGTGCCTGGAATGACAGGGGCTAGTTGCATGATCTCGCGCAAATCACTCATCCCTTCTGTGTCACAATTTGTTCCTGTGTAAAATGAGAATGAAAATAATAGCATCTACCTGTAGGTTGCTGTGAGGATTAAATGAGTCCATACATATAAGGTTCCTAGAATAGAACGTGTTAGCCATTGCTGCTCCTGCTGGCTTTGTCATTATTCATTCCTTACTGATTTATGTGCCTCTTAAAATATAGCTTTAGCCGTATCCCATGAGTTTTGATTTGTAGTGTTTTCATTATTTTTATTTTCTAAATATTCTATGATTGCAATCATATTTCCCCTGTTGTGCCCAAGAGATATAGAGAAGGGTATTTTTGAATTTCCAAGTGGGTGGGAAATTTTTGTTTAAATGTTCCTAATTTATAGTTTTATTGCTCTGTGGTCAGAGAATGTCTGTGCACTTTGTGCTTTAGGAGATTTGTTGATGTTTTCTTTATAGTCTAGTACATGATCTATTTTAAAAAATAAGTTCTTCAATTAAAATAGTTTTTCCCCTTTTCCTCATTGTGAAGGATACATCTTATCCCTAGCATAAAAGCTGGAAACATACTTTCCAACACACCAAACTAGATATTTAAATGAAATAAAAGCTTCAATCATGTTGAGTTAACATGCTTTATTCCCATTCAATTTGCAGTAAGCACAGATTGCAAAGTTCCCCAGAGGGAGAGAAATGGGAGCAGGCATACTCAGACTTCAGGTGTGATTTGTTAGTTGTTCTTCTGCTGCCTCTTTTCTCCCTCTAATTTTTTCTTGTAAAGAAGGCATTTAATTCTAGTTGTAGCAGATTGTCATTTCCATAAGTGGCCACAGCAATATTTCTGACCCCACACGCTGTTCCAGGACCTTGCCACTTCCCGTCAAGAGGTGAAGTCTATTCCCTTCCCCTTGAACTGGGGTAGAACTTTATGACTGCCCCAACAAAAAGAGGATGGGGTGGATGTCATGTTGCATGCCTTCCCAGCTGGGCCATAAATGGCAATAGAGCCTCTGCCTGACTGTCTCGTGATGCCCACTCTTGGAAGCCAGTCACCATGTTGTGAGGAAGCTCAGGCTACATAGAGAGGCTGCTTGTAGGTGTTGAGGTCCCAGCAATAGCCACCATCAGTCAGCAGACGTGTGAGTGAGTGAGTGAGTGAGTCTTCAGGGGATCTTAGCCCCAAGTCATCTCCACAGCCCCTGTCTGAATTGTGACCCACAGACCCAATAAGCATTATAAACAGTTGTTTTACCTCATTGATTTGTAGGGTAATTTGGTCCTCAGCTATAGTAACCATATCTCTAAGGATACAGTGACCCCAGCTAATCAGAAAATTCCAACTAGAAGGTGGGTGTTATAATGAGAAAAACATGAGACTACGACCTGGGAGACCTAGGTCATAGGCTGGATTAACTCATAATTGACCTTAGGACCTTGAACATATCATGTAACCTTTCTGAGTCCTAACATTTGAACCTTTTAGGCCCCTTCAAGTTCTACCATTAATTAGGCCTTGATAGAGAACAATATGAAAAGGTTTCATATTGGAAATACTCGATCTCTTGAGTGACTGCATATCTATATGTAATCAATGACATTCTTGGTTTTACAGTTAACTCTCTCAGGGAAATCTTATTTCCCTCCTTTCCAAACTATGGGAAAATGTTTCCAAAGTATTGACAGCAGAGAATAGGGTCATTTTTTATCAACCCAATTTTAGCATAAAATAAATTAGAAAGCTGGCTGGGCCTTTGCTGCAAAACGTGGGCTCCCCAGTCTCAGTTCATGGTAATATATTAACCACTGCTTTGATTCTCGACTTTTATATTGTTCAGTCATCTTTGCCTGCTATTTTGGGTGTTCTTTGTTAGTTACCCGGTGACTTGCTGCCAGAATATGCTTACAGAGATTTTACTGTCTCTCTCTAGATTCAGCAGTTTGAGAACGTTAAATGTGCCTTGCAAAGCTAAATCTGCTATGGGATATATAAGGCTGGTCTCTCATCAGTTGTAATTCTCTGGTAGTTGCATTGTTAAGAGGAGTCATCTATTATTCCACATACTACATTCCAGAAGAAGCTAAAGCAAGTGTTTAATGCATGCTTTCCAGGGCACAATACTGCACAGTCCCTAGAGTGTGATGACTTGGGACAGCTGCCCCAAGTCAATAATCAGGGGACCCAGCCATGCTGGCAGCTTGTCAGTGACTCAAGGAGCACCAGCTGGGGCCCTGTAACATGCTTGTACCACACTCACAGAGAAACAGTCTTTTTTTATTAAAATAAATTTATTTATTTATTATTTATTTTTGGCTGCGTGGGGTCTTCGTTGCTACGCGTGAGCTTTCTCTAGCTGTGGAGAGCGGGTGCTACTCTTCGTTGTGGTGCATGGGCTTCTCATTGTGGTGGTTTCTCTTGTTGTGGAGCCCAGGCTTTAGCCATGCGGGCTTCAGTAGTTGTGGCACGTGGGCTCAGTAGTTGTGGCACATGGGCTTAGTTACTCTGCGGCATGTGGGATCTTCCCAGACTAGCGCTCAAACCCGTGTCCCCTGCATTGGTAGGCGGATTCTCAACAACTGCGCCACCAGGGAAGTCCTGAGAAACCCTCTTAACTTGCCTCTTTTTCCTGGAGTCACCAGAATCACCGTCTATTCCCTTTGTACCCCAGCATTCCCACCACAGAACAAGGTTAGTAGGTTACCTTCTGATATGAATTGTATCCTCCCTGTGAAGCAGTTGTTTCCTACGTCTGTTTAGGACACTTTCATTTTGTTATTTTAATGATGTGATATCATTAAATATTACATAAATAGATGAAATATGAAGACAAAGAGTATTTTCTAGTGAAGAAGTCAAAAGCTTCCTAAAGTGTGAGCGATATAGCTGCAAAAGATTGTGGGAAAAACTCTAGAAGAATTCTGCACTCAGATCGCTTCCCCTTCATCTATAAGTTTTCATTCTCCTTTAAAGACACCCATACTTTAAATCTCAGTTAATGTTATGGGTGTTCTTTATTCAAGAGTGATGCCCTGTGCTCAAAAGCCTTGCTCCTGTGTCAAAAGATTGGGCAACTTATATATGCTTGTTTTCAGTGAAACAAAATGTTTTTGGAAATTTTCATTTTTTGACTTGTTACTTTAATCTACTTTGTAACAGAGCAACACATGCTCCTGAGGAATAAGTTGGCTTGAACTGTACATAAATTCAGCTCATCTCTACTTTCTGTTTCATCACAACAAATAAAGAACTGTGCAGACTGCCCTTTCCTGCTGCCAAACTACAAACTGCCACTTTGTGATTTTGTTTTCACATCAAGGATACTCTTCAGCTTTAGCCAGATCTCCCCAGGCCATTTCCCCCTCACTTTCCAGATTAATTCTAGAGGAATGTGATCTATTCCAGCCCCCACAAACCTCACTGGGATGGTTCTAATTTCATGTACACAGGGAATCCTCTGCTATTTACCCCAATCTCAAAAGCTCCCCTACCCCTTGCCCCAGACAATTCCCTAGTACAGCACCTGGTTCCTTCTCTTCTTTGCTTCAACCAGTGTTTATTGGGCACCTACCACATGTCAGGCTCAGCGCCAGGTACTAGGTGTGCTGCAGTGAATAAAATGTCTTTACTTTATATTGTCAACAACAGGTATGTAGTATGCGCAGAAGAGCAGTAGCTACGTCTTTTTGTCTTTTTTTTTTAATTGATAAATTGGTAAACTAATGAAGGAGAATTTCCGTAGCACTTTTGACTTGGGAAATTGTTAGTGTATGTCATTATGTATGCATTTATATATGGTCTGTATTTATTTGCATTTCTGTGGAAATTAAAAGGGCATGTAATACTTTAGTTTAACCCAGGGGCTAACAAACTTTTTCTGTAAGGGGGTCAGAGAGTAGATATTTTTGGTTTTGTGTCACAGGGTGTCTTTCACAACTACTAAAGTAAGTAAGCTGTGACAGCATAAACACAGTCATCGATAATACATACATGAATGGGAGTGGCTGGGTTCCAATACAATTTTATTTATAAAAACAAGCAGTAGCCCTAGTTTGCTGACCCCTGGAATCTATTAAAATACCTTACTGCTTCTCCTACTAGCAATTAAACTTGCTTAAGCCTCTTCCGTTTAAAAAAAAAAAAAATCCAAGTCCCACATCACTGCAAGAAGTTGTCTTGGACACACCATCTCTACCTCCCCACCTCTCATTCACCTCCAGTGCTAGACAGTCTGACCTCTGTGCTCACCGCCCACTGAAATTGCTCTTATCAAGGTCACCAACAATCTCTGTGCTGCTAAATCCCTGAGAGTCTCCAGTCCTCTCTTTCTTACTCACTCTCTCCGCAGCTTAGAACACAGCCGGCCACTCCCTCCTCCTGGAAACACTCTCCGCTCTTAGCTTCCGAAACCTCACAGGATTCGTTTTCCTTGTACAATAGTAGCCACTCTTCCTGCCATCAAAGGCTCCTTTTCCTCTTGACAAACTCTAAATGGCAGAGTTGCTCAGGCCTCCATCCTGGGTTCTATTGTCTCTCCTTTGGGGATTCATCCACTCTTTAGCTTCAAATGATGTACTGAAAACTCCCACATTTATTTCTGCAGCCCACATCTTTCCCGCGTTCCTGCCTCACATATCCAACGGCCCTCTTGACATTTCAAATCTCTCAGGTGTCTTAAACATAAAGTGCTGAATAAATAAATGAGTTTCCCTGGTTGCCCAAGCAGAGCCCAGAGCCTAATCGCTAACCCCTCCCTTTTGCTCACCTCACGCATTCCCCACATGTAAGCCTTCTCTTTCCTGACCATCTCCTGAATCTTTCCCTGGCTCGCTATACCAAATTCCCAGACTACTACAGTTTCGTCTGGTGCTGAAATATTGAAATACTTCCATACTGGTTGCAAAGAGCTGCTAGTCTACGCCCCAGTTGTGTTGGCCTCACCTCTGGGTTCCACCTGTCTATCCAGCCTGGCCCAGCAGAGAGACGTCTGCAGACCCTGCTCAGTGCTGAAGCTACCATCCATCCTGATGAGTTAGTGCTCATGCCAAACTGATTGTTAAATAATTTAATATTACCTCTACCTAATAGCACTGTTACTAAAATATTCTGGCACTGGGAAATTCTTTATCACCCAGTTCACTGGAAAAGCCATCCAGCTGATCTCCCTACCTCTTCCTTCTGCCTTGTTCATCTCCAGACTCTGCATAGCAGCCAGAATGATTTGTCTGAAATACAAGTTGATTGCATGTCTCCTCTACTTAAAACCTTTAAACATGGATAACCGTCAAGATAAAACCCCAACTCCCAGACCTAAATAGACATCTCTCCAAAGAAGACATGCAGATGGCCAAGAGGCACGTGAAAAGCTGTTCAGCATCACTAGTTATTAGAGAAATGCAAATCAAAACTACAATGAGCTATCACTTCACACCAGTCAGAAAGGGCATCGTCAGAAAATCTACAAACAACAAATGCTGGAGACGGTGGGGAGAAAAGGGAACCCTCTTGCACTGTTGGTGGGAATGTAAATTGGTAGAGCCACTATGGAGAACAGTATGGAGGTTCCTTAAAAAACTAAAAATAGAATTACCATATGGCCCAGCAATCCCTCTACTGGGCATATACCCAGAGAAAACCATAATTCAAAAAGACACATGCACCCCAATGTTCATTGCAGCACTAGTTACAATAGCCGGGTCATGGAAGCAACCTAAATGCCCATCGACAGACTAACGGATAAAGAAGATGTGCTACATATATACAATGGATATTACTCAGCCATAAAAAGGAATGAAACTGGGTCATTTGTAGAGACGTGGATGGACCTAGAGACTGTCATACAGAGTGAAGTATGTCAGAAAGAGAAAAGCAAAGATCGTAAATTAACGCATATATGTGGAACCTAGAAAAATAGTACAGATGAACCAGTCTTCAAGGCAAAAATAGACACAAAGGTAGAGAATAAACGTATGGACACACGGGGGAAAGTGGGAGGGGGTGGTTGGATGAATTGGGAGGCTGGGATTGACATATATACACTAATAGGTATACAATAGATAACAAATAAGAACCTGCTGTATAAAAGAAAACAAAATTCAAAAAAACCCCCACAAAACCCACAACTCACTAATCAGGTTCACCAGGCCCTTCATGATCTGACCCTTTTTCATCCTGCAAATCTCACCTCCTCAGAGATGTCTCCTCTGAGCCCATCTTAAGCAGATTCTTCCTGTTACTCTCTCCTCACACCCATTTGTTTTCTTCATTGTATTCATCACAATTTGACATTAGTGTTGATTTTTAAAAATCTTTTTCTCCTACTAAACTATTAGCTCCCTGAGGGCAGATACCATGTCTATCTTTTGCACTGATAGGCCCCTGGCCCCTGAATGTTTAAGTTGATAAATCTGGCCCCTGAATCCCTTTTGGCTTTGTTTTTCACCACTTTCTCCCTTGTAATCTATAGGTTAGCTGTATGCACTCAACAAATATTCAATAATCATTTGATCACAAACTATTCTCATTTCCTTAAACATTCCTTGTAATGGAATACTTTGCCTGGAATACTGTGCATCATTATGTCCTTTCCCCTGAACTCCTGTTACCTTCCAGGTATCAACACTGTCATTACACCCTCCAGGACAGAACTCTTGATACTATCATTAGTATCTAGTGCCTTCCTCACTAGATGGTAAGCTTGTAGAAGGCAAGAACCGTTTGTCATTTTTCATAGTTGCATCTAAGGCACCTTGCTCAGTACCTATCTAATATTTAGCAGACCAATTCAGCCCTAAAGCAGACACCCCAAGTCCTGAGAGGGAGTCAGTGAATTTACATCCATTTGGGTGGCAATATACTATTTGTAAATGGGATATCTTCCCCCGAAGGTAAGGGTTTTTGCTTTCATGGGAAACATAGGAAATTTCCCATGAAAATTCACGGGAATGAATTTTCCCTTAGTGACCTGCTTCTGTGATTTGCAGTGACTTCACCTGGAACTCACTGTTTGGCTTTATGGGCAGAAAGTGGTTCTTAGTGGGAAGTACAAAATATAGGTTACTAAAAAGATCTTTAGTGAGACTGGGTTTTGTAATGTCTTAGAGGACATAACAAGAGAGCAGTTTCCCTTCTTTGAAATATTTTTTTTATATGTTCATCCTGAATTCAGTTAAAAAAACAATCTCTTTCCTCTGCTTGTTAATGGTGGTTTTCTGGTTTCATTCTTCTGGGCACATAAATATGTTATAATATAAACAAGCCAATGGTGTAATGAATTATTGCAGTCTTATCGTGTGTATGTTTTTACTACAAATCTTGGGGGGAAAAGCTATTCACGCTCTGCATTTTTAAATCATGCTAATGTGATTAGTCACTATGATCCTACTTACTCTTCGTGATGGAGGCAAGACGTCTAAGCATCCAATGTACTTGTGAGGGGCCTGATTAGTGCTTGAGACCCAATCAAGAAGCTGCTGATGAAGCTCACATAACACATTAAAAAGTTACTTAGGACAGAGGAGTTGATCATTGCTTATATAAGATTGTATAACAAGTAAAATAAGTGTAAATTGTCCTAATGCACATTTTTATTCTTCCATGAGAATTTCAACTGCTAACATACCCTCCGAATATATTTTGCCAGGATATGTCCAGACCACTGTTTTTGTAATCAAAGTGTGAAAGTGACAGAGTAAGCTGCTATTATTGTTCAATAGAAAAATTCACACATCCACATCACTAAACAGGTGTTTTCAAAGCCCAGACTTCAAAATAGTTCACCCATTCTAGCATTTTGATGTTGTAATCAAGCAAAATGAGAAACAGAAGAGGCACATTTTGGTTGATTATTATCCTGCCAAATCAGATTGTTCCTGTTATTGTCTTACACAAACACCAAGCTCAGAGGGAGAAGTGGGGAGCAGGGAGAAAAATATGGATGTGTGTGAGAAGAGAGAAAAGATGGTTTTAGAATCTTAAATGAGTCCAATAAATGGAAGATTTGCTTAACAATCTCAGAAACGAAAGTCAGTAGAAAAAGAAGGAGTGTAACACTTTACATTCAGTTTTTTAAAAGACTTTTTAGGAGTAGAACCCTCTTTTCAGAAGGATTCTTATGAAGAATCACAAATATATAAAACAGATAGGAAGAATATTTTTAGTAAACATTGTATTAGTTCAGATTTATCATATTTATTCAAATTCAATGAAAAAACGAGCCTGTTTTGATGAACGCCAATAATTAAAATTAGGGGATTAATGACAATTATCTTACGTGAGCTTCAGCAACCAATTGATTTCTGTGATTTCTAACTTCTTGCATATTATCAAGATTTTTCTTGATTACAATGATAAACTGTTGGAAATGGTAAAAAATAGAGTTTTTAAACAAGTTGCCTTGTGATCTAAGGATACCATTCAATTTCTAAGTAACAAGGGGAAGCTTCATTTGTTCTGAGGGCTGTACCAAGAGAGTTAACCTGGCGAGGCCAGTAAGCATGTTGTTGGCCTCTTCTGTAGTAACATTTGTATGTGACACACTTGAATATGCCTTTTTAAAAAAATATATAGTTTTGTAGTAGTTAAAAATTAAGTAAAATTTGATAATGGCCATTCTGACTGGTGTGAGGTGATACCACATTGCAGTTTTGATTTGCATTTCTCTGATGCTTAGTGATGTTGAGCATCCTTTCATGTGTTTATTGGCAATCTGTATATCTTCTTGGAGAAATGTCTGTTTAGGTCTTCTGCCCATATTTTGGATTGGGATGTTTTTTTGATATTGAGCTGCATGACTTGCTTGTATATTTTGGAGATTAATCTTTTGTCAGTTGCTTCATTTGCAAATATTTTCTCCCATTCTGAGGGTTGTCTTTTTGTCTTGTTTATGGTTTCCTTTGCTGTGCAAGAGCTTTGAAGTTTCATTAGGTCCCATTTGTTTATTTTTGTTTTTCTTTCCATTTCTCTAGGAGGTGGGTCAAAAGGACCTTGCTGTGATTTATTTCATTGATTGTTCTGCCTATGTTTTCCTCTAAGAGTTTTATAGAGTGTCTGGCCTTACATTTTAGGTCTTTAATCCATTTTGAGTTTATTTTTGTATATGGTGTTAGGGAGTGTCCTAATTTCATACTTTTACATGTAGCTGTCCAGTTTTCCCAGCACCACTTATTGAAGAGGCTGTCTTTTCTCTATTGTATATGCTTGCCTCCTTTATCAAAGATAAGGTGACCATATGTGCGTGGGTTTATCTCTGGGGTTGCTATCCTTTTACATTGATGTATATTTCTATTTCTGTGCCAGTACCATGTTGTCTTAATGACTTATTTTCTTAATTGGAGCTTTGTAGTAGAGTCTGAAGTCAGGGCACTGATTCCGCCAGCTCCGTTTTTTTTTTTTTTTTCCTCAAGTTTGCTTTGGCTATTTGGGGTCTTTTGTGTCTCAATACAAATTGTGAAACTTTTTGTTCTAGTTCTGGGAAAAATGCCAGTGGTAGTTTGATAGGGATTGCATTGAATCTGTAGATTGCTTTGGGTAGTATGGTCATCTTCACAATGTTGATTCTTCCAATCCAAGAACATGGTATATCTCTCCATCTGTTTGTATCATCCTTAATTTCTTTCTTCAGTGTCTTATAGTTTTCTGCATACAGGTCTTTGGTCTCCTTAGTTAGGTTTATTCCTAGGTATTTTATTCTTTTTGTTACAGTGGTAAATGAGAGTGTTTCCTTAATTTCTCTTTCAGATTTTTCATCATTAGTGTATATGAATGCAAGAGATTTCTGTGCCTTAATTTTGTATCCTTCTACTTTACCAAATTCATTGATTAGCTCTAGTAGTTTTCTGGTAGCATCTTTAGGCTTCTCTGTGTATAGTATCATGTTATCTGCAAACAGTGACTGCTTTACTTCTTTTCCGATTTGGATCCCTTTTGTTTCTTTTTCCTCTCTGATTGCTGTGGCTAAAACCTCCAAAACTATGTTGAATAATAGTAGTGAGAGTAGGCAAGCTTGCCTTGTTCCTGATCTTAGAGGAAATGGTTTAAGTTTTCCACCATTGAGAACGATGTTGACTGTGGGTTTGTCATATATGGCTTTTATTCTGTTGAGGTAGTTTCCCTCTATGCCTACTTTCTGGAGAGTTTTTATCATAAATGGGTGTTGGATTTTGTTGAAAGCTTTTTCTGCACCTATTGAGATGACCATATGGTTTTTATCCTTCAATTTGTTAATATGGTGTATCACACGGATTGATTTGCGTATATTGAAGAATCCTTGCATTCCTGGGATAAACCCCACTTGATCATGGTGTACAATCCTTTTAATGTGCTGTTGGATTCTGTTTGCTAGTATTTTGTTGAGGATTTTTGCATCTATGTTCATCAGTGATATTGTCCTGTAGTTTTCTTTTTTTTTTTTTTTTTTTTTTTAATTTATTTATTTATTTATATTTATTTTTGGCTGTGTTGGGTCTTCGTTTCTGTGCCAGGGCTTTCTCTAGTTGCAGCAAGTGGGGGCCACTCCTCATCGCGGTGCGCAGGCCTCTCACTACCGCGACCTCTCTTGTTGCGGAGCACAGGCTCCAGACGTGCAGGCTCAGTAGTTGTGGCTCACGGGCCTAGTTGCTCAGCGGCATGTGGGATCTTCCCAGACCAGGGCTCGAACCCATGTCCCCTGCATTGGCAGGCAGATTCTCAACCACTGCGCCACCAGGGAAGCCCTGTAGTTTTCTTTTTTTGTTAAATCTTTATCTGAGGAATAAATCTTTATCTTTGGTATCAGGGTGATGGTGGCCTCATAGAATGAGTTGGGAGTGTTCCTCCCTCTGCTATATTTTGGAAGAGTTTGAGAAGGATAGGTGTTAACTCTTTTCTAAAAGTTTGATCAAATTCGCCTGTGAAGCCATCTG
Organism: Balaenoptera physalus; assembly: GCF_965194825.1. Lineage (NCBI taxonomy): Eukaryota > Metazoa > Chordata > Mammalia > Artiodactyla > Balaenopteridae > Balaenoptera > Balaenoptera physalus. Next base: position 465,443 of record NW_028126069.1, read on the forward strand.
GTTCTGGGCTTTGGTTTGTTGGAAGATTTTTAATCACAGTTTCAATTTCATTCCTTGTGATTGGTCTGTTCATATCTTCCATTTCTTCCTGGTTCAGTCTTGGAAGGTTATACCTTTTCTACGAATGTGTCCATTTCTTCCAGGTTGTCCATTTTATTGGCATAGAGTTGCTCGTAGTAGTCTCTTAGGATGCTTTGTATTTCTGCGGTGTCTGTTGTAACTTCTCCTTTTTCATTTCTGATTTTATTGATTTAAGTCCTCTGCCTCTTTTTCTTGATGAGTCTGGCTAATGGCTTATCAATTTTGTTTATCTTCTCAAAGAACCAGCTTTTAGTTTTACTGATCTTTGCTACTGTTTTCTTTGTTTCTATTTCATTTATTTCTGCTCTGATCTTTATGATTTCTTTCCTTCTGTTAACTTTGGGTTTTGTTTCTTCTTCTTTCTCTAGTTCCTTTAGGTGTAAGGTTAGATTGTTTATTTGAGATTTTTCTTGTTTCTTGAGGTAGGCTTGTATAGCTATAAACTTCCCTCTTAGAACTGCTTTTGCAGCATCCCATAGGTTTGGGGCCGTCGTGTTTTCATTGTCATTTGTCTCTAGGTATTTTTTAATTTCCTCTTTGATTTCTTCAGTGATGTCTTGGTTATTTAGTATCGTATTGTTTAGCCTCCATGTGTTTGTTTTTTTTACGTTTTTTTCCTTGTAATTCATTTCTAATCTCATAGGGTTGTGGTCAGAAAAGATGCTTGATATGATTTCAATTTTCTTAAATTTAGTGAGGCTTGATTTGTGACCCAAGATGTGATCTATCCTGGAGAATGTTCCATGCACACTTGAGAAGAAAGTGTAATCTGCTGTTTTTCGATGGAATGTCCTATAAATATCAATTAAATCTATCTGGTCTATTGTGTCATTTAAAGCTTCTGTTTCCTTATTTATTTTCATTTTGGATGATCTGTCCATTGGTGTAAGTGAGGTGTTAAAGTCCCCCAGTATTTTTGTGTTACTGTCGATTTCCTCTTTTATAGCTGTTAGCAGTTGCCTTATGTATTGAGGTGCTCCTATGTTGGGTGCATATATATTTATAATTGTTATATCTTCTTGGATTGATCCCTTGATCATTATGTAGTGTCCTTCCTTGTCTCTTGTAACATTCTTTATTTTAAAGTCTATTTTATCTGATATGAGTATAGGTACTCCAGCTTTCTTTTGATTTTCATTTGCATGGAATATCTTTTTCCATCCCCTCACTTTCAGTCTGTATGTGTCCCTAGGTCTGAAGTGAGTCTCTTGTAGACAGCATATATATGGGTCTTGTTTCTGTATCCATTCAACAAGCCTGTGTCTTTTGGTTGGGGCATTTAATCCATTCACGTTTAAGGTAATTATCGATATGTATGTTCCTATGACCATTTTCTTAATTGTTTTGGGTTTGTTTTTGTAGGTCCTTTTCTTCTCTTGTGTTTCCCACTTAGAGAAGTTCCTTTAGCATTTGTTGTAGAGCTGGTTTGGTGGTGCTGAATTCTCTTAGCTTTTGCTTGTCTGTAAAGCTTTTGATTTCTCCATCGAATCTGAATGAGATCCTTGCCGGTTGGAGTAATCTTGGTTGTAGATTCTTCCCTTTCATCACTTTAAGTATATCATGCCACTTCCTTCTGGCTTGTAGATTTTCTGCTGAAAAGTCAGCTGTTAACCTTATGGGAGTTCCCTTGTATATTATTTGTCGTTTTTCCCTTGCTGCTTTCAAGAATTTTTGTCTTTAATTTTTGCCAATTTGATTACTATGTGTCTCGACGTGTTTCTCCTTGGGTTTATCCTGTATGGGACTCTCTGCGCTTCCTGGACTTGGGTGGCTATTTCCGTTCCTATGTTAGGGAAGTTTTCGACTATAATCTCTTCAAATATTTTCTCTGGTCCTTTCTCTCTCTCTTCTCCTTCTGAGACCCCTATAATGCGAATGTTCTTGTGTTTAATGTTGTCCCAGAGGTCTCTTAGGCTGTCTTCATTTCTTTTCATTCTTTTTTCTTTAGTCTGTTCCGCAGCAGTGAATTCCACCATTCTGTCTTCCAGGTCACTTATCCATTCTTCTGCCTCAGTTATTCTGCTATTGATTCCTTCTAGTGTAGTTTTCATTTCAGTTATTTTATTGGTCATCTCTGTTTGTTTGTTCTTTAATTCTTCTAGGTCTTTGTTAAACATTTCTTGCATGGTCTCGATCTTTGCCTCCATTCTTTTACCAAGGTCCTGGATCATCTTCACTATCATTATTCTGAATTTTTTTTCTGGAAGGTTGCCTATCTCCACTTCATTGAGTTGTTTTTCTGGGGTTTTATCTTGTTCCTTCATCTGGTATATAGCCCTCTGCCTTTTTGTCTTGTCTATCTTTCTGTGAATGTGGTTTTTGTTCCACAGGCTGCAGGATTGTAGTTCTTCTTGCTTCTGCTCTCTGCCCTCTGGTGGAGGAGGCTATCTAAGAGGCTTGATGGGAGGGACTGGTGGTGGGTAGAGCTGGCTGTTGCTGTGGTGGTCAGAGCTCAGTAAAACTTTAATCCACTTGACTGTTGATGGGTGGGGCTTGTTTCCCTCCCTGTTTGTTGTTTTGCCTGAGGCAACCCAACACTGGAGCCTACCTGGGCTCTTTGGTGGGGCTAATGACAGACTCTGGGAGGGCTCACGCCAAGGATTACTTCCTAGAACTTCTGCTGCCAGTGTCCTTGTCCCCATGGTGAGCCACAGCCACCCCCCGCCTCTGCAGGAGACCCTCCAACACTAGCAGGTAGGTCTGGTTCAGTCTCCCCCGGGGTCACTGCTCCTTCCCCTGGTTCCCGATGCACACACTACTTTGTGTGTGCCCTCCAAGAGTGGAGTCTCTGTTTCCCCCAGTCCTGTTGAAGTCCTGCAATCAATTCCCACTAGGCTTCAAAGTCTGATTCTCTAGGAATTCCTCCTCCCGTTGCCAGACCCCCAGGTTGGGAAGCTTGACGTGGGGCTCAGAACCTTCACTCCAGTGGGTGGACTTCTGTGGTATAAGTGTTCTCCAGTCTGTGAGTCACCCACCCACCAGTTATGGGATATGATTTTACTGTGATTGCGCCCCTCCTACAGCCTCATTGTAGCTTCTCCTTTGTCTTTGGATGTGGGGTATCTTTTTTGGTGAGTTCCAGTGTCTTCCTGTTGATGATTGTCCAGCAGTTATTTGTGATTCTGGTGTTCTCACAAGAGGGAGTGAGAGCACGTCCTTCTACTTTCATTGCAGTTTTTAAATTTTAGGAATTTCTGACAGTTTTACAGTTCCTTGCTGTTCACAAATAGAAACATTCAAAATATATTATCCTATCTTCCTTTTTAATGTAGAATCATTATGTTCTTTTTAAGTTATTTTATTGAAGTACATTTGATTTACAATATTGTGTTAATTTCTGCTGTAAAGCAAAGTGGTTCAGTTATACATACATATATTCTTTTTTATATTCTTTTCCTTATGGTTTTTTTATAGGATATTGAATATATTCAATAGATCCCTGTGTTATACAGTAGGACCTTATTGTTTATCCATTCTCTATATGATAGTTTGTATCTGCTAATCCACAACTCCCAATCCATCTCTCCCCCACATCCACTTCCCCTTGGGAACCACAAGTCTGCAAGTCTGTTTTCTATGTCTGTGAGCCTGTTTCTGTTTCCCAGATAAGTTCATTTGTGTCATATTTTAGATTCCACATATAAGTGATATCATATGGTATTTGTCTTTCTCTTTCTGACTGACTTCACTTAGTATGATAATCTCTAGGTCCATCCATGTTGCTGCAAATGGCACTATTTCATTCCTTTTTATGGTTGAGAAGTATTCCATTGTATATATGTACCACATCTTCTTTATCCATTTGTCTGTGAATGGACATTTAGGTTACTTCCATGACTTGGCTATTGTGAATAGTGCTGCTATGATAATTGGGGTACATGTGTCTTTTTGAATTATAGTTTTGTCCAGATATATGCCCAGGAGTGGGATTACTGGATGGAATCATTATATTATTTATGCCTTCAAACTTCCATATTAGAAGCACATTAATTGCATAATACATACCCATAAAAATGGCCACAATGAAAATTGCTGACGATACTAAAAGCTGTTTAAGCCATGGAGCAACTGGATCTCTCATCCACTGCTGGTGGGAGTGCAAAATAGTACAATCACTTGAGATATCGGTGCAGTATTTTCTTTTATACTATTATATCACACAACAATTGATGCAACTTTCCCACTCAAGATAGTTTCTTTTCAGGAATAAAAACTTACATTCATGAAAAACTGCAGGTAGAAATGCTTCTTAGAAGCTCAATTTATAATTGCCAAAACCTGGATGGTACTCCAACATCCTTCACTGCATGAATGGATAATCAACAGGACCCGTTACTACAGTGGGATACCCCTCAAAAATAAATGGAACGTGGTTTTCTTCAAATCTAATTTCAATTTTAACAAGTGTAAATTTACTGTATGTATTGGAAAAGTTATAACATGTAAACAATAATAATATTGGATTGGCCGTATGTTCATTCTGTTTTTTCCATAAGATGGCTCTAGTAGCACTTGGTTGTCTTTAACTTCATTCGAGACAGTTTTGTTAGATTGTATTGTGACAGCTGTTATATCAGTGTCCATTCAAAAAAAAACTTATCAAAATTGGTGAATTTTTGTGTAGCCATTTTAATATTAAAGATGGAAGAAAAAAGCAACATTTTCGGCATATTATGCTTTAATATTTCAAGAAAGGTAAAAAAGCAACTGAAATGCAAAAAAAAAGATTTGTGCAGTGTATGGAGAAGGTGTTGTGACTGATCAAACATGTCAAAAGTGGTTTGCAAAGTTTCGTGCTGGAGATTTCTTGCTGGATGATGCTCCACGGCTGGGTAGACCTGTTGAAGTTGATAACGATCAAATCAAGACATTAATTGAGAACAATTAATGTTATACCACGCAGGAGATAGCCGACATACTCAAAATATCCAAATTACGTGTTGAAAATCATTTGCACCAGCTTGGTTATGTTCATCACTTTGATGTTTGGGTTCCACATAAGTTAATCGAAAAAAACCTTCTTGACCGTATTTCCACATGCGATTCTCTACTTAAACATAATGAAAATGTTCCGTTTTTAAAACAAATTGTGACAGGTGATGAAAAGTGGATACTGTACAATAACATGGAATGGAAGAGATCATGGAGCAAGCGAAATGAACCAACCACACCAGAAGCCAGTCTTCATCCAAAGAAGGTGATGTTGTGCATAGGGTGGGATTGTAAGGGAGTCCGCTATTATGAGCTCCTTCTGGAAAACCAAATGATTAATTCCAACAAGTACTGCTCCCAAGTAGACCAACTTAAAGCAGCACTTGTCGAAAATCGTCCAGAATTAGTCAACAGAAAACGCATAATCTTCCATCAGGATAACGCAAGACCGCATGTTTTTTTGATGACCAGGCAAAAACTGTTACAGCTTGGCTGGGAAGTTCTGATTCATCCACCGTATTCACCAGACATTACACCTTTGGATTTCCATTTATTTCGATCTTTACAAAATTCTCTTAATGGAAAAAATTTCAATTCCCTGGAAGACTGTAAAAGGCACCTGGAACATTCTTTGCTCAAAAAGATAAAAAGTTTTGGGAAGATGGAATTATGAAGTTGCCTGAAAATGGCAGAGGGTAGTGGAACAAAAAGGTGAATACATTGTTCAATAAAGTCCTTGGTGAAAATGAAAAATGTGTCTTTTATTTTTACTTAAAAACCAAAGTCACTTTTTGGTCAACCCAATAGTAATAATAAAATCCCGAGTATCTGTATCCGTGAAATAAAGTATATTTTGTATCAAAAAAAATTACTAGGAACAAAAAAGCACATTACCTGATGATAAAAAGTCAATCCACCAAGAACATAGTGATTACAACAGAGAATCAAAATATTGGGTTGGCCCAAAAGTTCCTTTGGGTTTCTGTAAGCTCTTATAGAAAAACCCGAACGAACGGCCAACCCAATACACGAAACAAAAAAAGATATATCATGATATTGTGTATCTTAAAAAGAAAAGAAACCACATTGTACAACCTAAGTAACATAATTTGAATTTGTCAATCCTACCTTAATAAAGCTGGAAAAAAAGAGTGAGACACATCAAAACATAACATGGTTTCATTGATATATTGTTCATAGCTATGAGACAAAGCAAGTATTAAAAATGGTAAAATCTATGTTGTGAGTATGCAGGTGTTCACCTAAAATTCTTTGAGGTTTTCTGTACTTTTGAAAATATTCACGATAAAATCAAAATCTAAAAAAATAACTGACATAACTGAAAGTAAAAATAGAGTAATCCAAAATTATAACTAGGGACTTCAGTACCCCCCCTCAGGAAGTGACAGTGTTACTCAACAAAAAGTCAGCAAGAATATAGGAAAACTGAGCAACTATCAAACATCAGTATCATGTTGACATTTATAGAACACTGGGTTGAAATTTATAGTACACTCCATTCAACAACATCAGAATACACGTTACTGTCAAGCCCCCATAAAACATCCACCAAAATAGAACATATTCTGGGCCATTAAAAAAGCACTCAAGAAATATAAAAGAATTGAAATCATACAGAGGATGTTCACTGACCATGATGGAACCAATTTCAAAGCAATAACATAAAAATGACTAGAAAATCTCCAAATAATTGGAAATTATTCAACACACTTATAAATAACCTATGGTAAAAATTGAAACCCTCAAAAAAAATTTTTTAAATAGACAAAAGTAATGAACACGAAAATACAGCACTTCAAAGTTTGTAGAATGGAAATAAAATAGTGCCAAGAGGGAAACTTATTGCACTATATGCTTATGTTAGAAGAGAAGAAATGTCTGAAATCAATAATCTGAGCTCCGCCTTAGGAAATTTTAAAAAGAAGAGAAGAGTAAATTTGGAGGATTGGAAGGAAAGTAATCATAAAAATAATGACAAATCAATGAATTCTAAACAAATACAACAGGGACTTCCCTGGTGGCACAACGGATAAAGACTCCGTGCTCCCAATGCAGGGAGCCCGGGTTCAATCCCTGGTCAGGGAACTAAATCCCACATGCATGCCACAGCTAAGAGTTTGCATGCTGCAACTGGGGAGCCCATGTGCTGCAACTAAGGAGCCTTGGAGCTGCAACTAAGGAGACCTGGAGCTGCAACTAACGAGCCCACCTGCTGCAACTAAGACCCAGCAACCAAATAAATAAATATTTTTAAATAAATTAACAAATACAATAGAGAAAAGAGAACACATTATGATGAAGTAATATGACAGGAAATAAAATCCCTGATTAAGTAGAGACATACCATCTTTATCAATGGTTACAATATTGGAAAGAGCTGATTTTCACCCCAAATATTTGATTTAATGTAATATAGTTAAAACCATAATGTAATTTTTAGGAAGTAAAGATGTAGATTCTCAAATTCACAAGGAAGGGAATTTTTCAAGGAGAACTAAGACATTTTAGGTGGGGGAACATGAGAGAGAATATGGAAAATAGTAATATACCAAAATAATCTCCAGAGTTCATTATCAGAGGAAAAAACCAAAATACTGAATAAGAATACAGAGGCTCTAGACTCAATCCCTTGTTAATATAGAGGCTTACTGTTTGATAAAGTTGCCATTTCGTTTAGAATCTGCCTGCTTTGCATACCCTGTGAAACTGCACACAACATGTGATTCCATAAAAAAGATAAACCCTGTGGCTGTAAAATGCCTTAATCCCTGATGTCCTTTAGAGCTATCTAAGCCAGAGATCCCCACGAGGCTGCTGAGTGACATCAACTAGACATGTAAGTTTCCTCACTGACCACCTCCCCTCTCTCTAGTGAGAGTTCCCTTGCCCTTCTACCCTTCTGAGTAGTGATTTCCATGCCATAACCTCTTCAAAATGTCATACTCCCAGGTACTTCCCCTGCATGCATACTGGTCCAAGTATTGCCTAGTAAACCTTGTGTGTGCTGCTGCCACCTTGTGTGTGGTCATATCTTTTTTCTTGCTCAACCCTGAAATATTTCAAAACCCTTATGCTGGGTTGGATTGGCATGGGAACATGTGAGAAATAGGTAGTCAGGAAGAACAACTAGTCTTGGCTTGAGCCCGTTTCTTCCTCCTACCAGGGCACCTTTGAGGACACTCCTGGGCACATTTATCCTTCAATGCCTCATTTGAGAACTTGCCTGAGGAGCAATTTGCCCACTAACATTTTTTTCCAATTTACCCAATTTTCTCATTTAATAAGACTTACTCTATGAATAATTCCTTTCAAGTATAGTTTTATTCAAGAGTATATTTCAAGCAAGCGGACAAAGCCAGATTCTGTTCTGGCGTCTTTAAGAGTCAATGACATAATAAAAAACAGCGGGGCGGGTGGGGGGGGAGGTGAGGTTCTGAGTAGGACTAAATCAAAAGACACTAAAAAGTCAATAACCTAATTGTTATAGGAAGGTGGATTGAATCCTAGTTTGAAAAAAGCCACCTACAAAAAGGAAATATTGGAATACGGTAAGTCCCCTACACACAAACCTTGAAGTTGAGTACTTTCAAAGATACAAACATGGGTTCGCATGTCCAATCATGTAAGTTAGTTCACGTGTCTGGCATACATTGTCACGTGCGTGCATCCTCTACAAGTGGTTATGCTTTTGTGTACTTTACTGTACAGTACCGTATCGAGTACAGTAGCACAGCATCTTTATTTCAAGCCCAGATGTCTGGAAGCAAGTGTAAAAGCAGCGGTGATGTAGCTGGTACAGCAAAGAAGCACCAAGGGATAAAAATGAAAAAAAAAAGTGAAAATAATTGAGAGAGTGGAGGCAAAAAGATGTTTTTTATGTATTATTTGTGTGTAAAAGATTATAAATCTATTACAGTACAGTACTACATAGCCAATTGTGTTACTTGGGTACTTAGGCTAACTTTGTTGGACTTATGAACAAATTGGACTCCCCAGTGGCTTTAAGGGAAATGTTTTATAGACAAAGTGAGGAAGAGGGTCATGCTGCACAATTCTCTAATTAGTGGATGGTGAGGTAACAGGGTGGTATTTCAGGAGTTAACAGCATCAACTTTCTGGTTCCAGCCACTCTGGGGTCCATGTGTTTGTGGTCAGCATACAGTTAACTTCTTCCACCTGGTGGGAGTTTTATTATCAGAAAAACAACTCAAAGATACAGCTCAGATTATTAAATATACCCTTGAGGAGGAACTCAGGTCCTTGACTTTGTTTTCTGGCTAAACTATTATTATTTTGTCTTGCTTGACCCTTTTCCTTTGTTTCAGCATTCTCCCCCTTCTCTTATTAAATTTGCTCTTTGGAACTCCGGGAAGGCCTAGGAGGCTAAAGATTTTCTACAATATAAACATCAGGTGGGGGATACAGGGGTATCCCTGTAAAGTCCCCACAGGTTCTGCTTGGTTTGATATGGACTGAATATTAGATGATACCAAAATAGTCTCAACTTTTGAAGCGTGGTATTGGTATTATGGTTACACAGGACAATGTCCTGATTCTGGGTGATTCATGCTGATATATTTAATGGTGAAGTGTCATGATATTTTCAACTTTCAAATGGTTCAGAAAAAAATTATATCTACATCTACATGCAGTCAGTTCTGCTATAATGCTTTTTTGAAAACATGATATTTTTCTGGATATAGATAAATTTGGAAACAATTTGAACATAATGTAAATTTTATGTTTGCTTATGTGCAATTTCATCTGCAAGGCACACAAGAGAAACTGGAGTTAACTGCAGAAAACTGCACCCAGGTGAACCTAGCTGCTCAGAAATACACAGAACACATGCGCACAGCTCAAGACACTGCCAGCTCATTCAGTGCCTCTCAGGTGTTATGAAGGATCCCCATATCCATCTGGGTTCTGACTTTCTGTGTGATTTTAGGTAACTCTCCTTCCACCTCTTCATTATAACTCACAAGTGTCAATACTTCTAATGATCACTTCTACAAGCAAAGGACAGGCCTCTTTCAAGGTAAAGTGCTCTGTTTCTTGTAGTGCTTTTGTATTTCTTAACCATTCAATATAGGTAAGATGCTCTTTTATTAGATTCCTTTTCTTTTTCAATGTCAGTGACAAGTTTTGAGTGTTGAACCCCACCCAATCCCATTTTTCCCATAAGCCCTGTGGCTTTCACTGTGTGATTATGCATAATATTGGTTAGGAACACCTATGAAAAAGCCTTGTTTAAAAGCAAACTTCCCTGGAGGGGGCAAGTTCCAGCCCACTGGCTGAAACTCATTATGTTCAACCACGTGACCTTCTGCCTTGCTGTCACTCAGGGAAAGGGGGTGGGTTCTCATGAATTGTCCAATCAGGGGCGCAGCATGGGAAGGTGGGTGGGGCAACACTTAGCCGACCACATAGGGGCTCCTGGAGGTGCTCAGTGTCGCGTTTCATCTGCTCTCCCGGTTCCCAGGTGTCTCTCTGCAGCGTATATGATGCTGTGAACTGCAGAGGCGGCAGGAGTGGAAGGGAGGACCCCAGGGGGACCCCAGAAGCCAGGAAATGGTGAGTTGAGGGGCCAGGTGTCCCAGGACAGGGAGGAGGGGTTGAGTCGGAACCTGCCACTGTGGGACCCGAACCCTGCTGCGGTCAACTCCGGAGTCTGCAGACCTAAGTCCGCCCGGGGCTCAGCTCAGACCTAAGCCCCCTCCAGCTCTCAGCGCGGGGGCTGGGCCAGCAGCCGAGACTTCGGGCGTCCTGTCCCATCACTGTGCGTGGTGACTTTGGTCCCGGAGCCTCTCTGGGCAGCTCTGCGCCCGCAACCCGTCTCTCCTCAGATTGTGCATTGACCTCGGGTAGAGTCTTCAGACTCTGTGTCTGGTCTTTAAGTGTGGGTGGAGCTTTAGTCTGTGGGGACCCCAGTGCCACCTTTCTCCCCAAGAGGACCCGTTTTCTCCGGAGTTTTCCAAATGTTTGGGGAAGCAGAGTCTCAAATCCACGAACCTGTCGCCCTAGCCTAGCTCTTCCTAGGGCTGGCATTAAATCCATAAATTCCAGGTCCCTCCCCGCCTTCCCAAAGCCAACTGTGTCTCTAATTCACAGCATCATTATCAAATATTTGTCCTCCGTGGTGCATGTCAAACAGACGCGGTATTTTTTTTTTCCAGGGCGGAAAATTTATGCGTTCATTTATTTAGTAATAAAATCAATAGTATTATTAATGGAAATAAAAATTATTTAATGCTCACCATATATCAGGGACTGTGCATACACCTTACACAGATCTCATTTAATCCTAACACCTAATAAATATTAAGCTCACTTTTTAGAAGCAAACATTGAAGGATCCAAGAAGTTAAATTCTTACACAAGGTCCCACAGCTACTCTTTGGCAGAGGGGGATGCGGAATTTTGTCATTTTCCCACAGCCAATGAATGGCTCATGTTTAAAGGTGTAGTTTTTGGTTTGTGGATACTTTACCACGAGAGGAAAGCAGAGAATAACCACCTGTAACTAGGCTGTATGAAATCCTTGGGTGTCTTCCCCCAGAGTCTTTCCTGGGCACAGACATCCGTATCCTATGGGAAGCCCTTGGGTGTAGCTACCCCTTGAGAAATGTTCCTGCTCCTCCATGGGTTTGTCACCCTAAAAAGTTTTATTCACTTTTTAGTCACCGTTTTACAGTAACTGTAAACTAAAGAAAGGTGAATTTCAGAAAAGTAAAATATAACATTAGTACATTGCCTGTGTTAAAATTTGTTTCCCTTTTTTCCTGCCCTTAGCGGGTGTTTCTGAAGTCTATTGCTTACTTTTGGGTGCTTTCGAATGTATCAATAATTCCAGGGCTTAGGCTTGCAGAGCAGAAGTGCTCAAGTATGATTGTTTACAAAACAGTTTCTTGCCATGGAAATAATAACCAGCATCATTATTTTCTGGAATCAATAGATACTTGTGGCTTTTCTTCTTCTTTTTTTTTTTAACATCTTTATTGGAGTATAATCGCTTTACAATGATGTTAGTTTCTGCTTTATAACAAAGTGAATCAGTTATACATATACATATGTTCCCATATCTCTTCCCTCTTGTGTCTCCCTCCCTCCCACCCTTCCCATCCCACCCCGCCAGGCGGTCACAAAGCACAGGGCCGATCTCCCTGTGCTATGCGGCTGCTTCCCACTAGCTATCTATTTTACGTTTGGTAGTGTATATATGTCCATGTTGTGGCTTTTCTTGTTGAGCTAGTAGAATGCCTTACAATCTTCATTTTTTTTTTCCTTCTTCATTTTCCACGAAGTGTTGTGTTGCTGTCTTTGCATTTGAAGAAACAGTCACCTCTTCCACTTTTTACTGACTGGCTTTGGGAGAGAAACACCTTCACCATTCAACCCAGATGGATATTCTGAGCTTCTCTCAGGCTTTTTCTGTGGATGCCCACTTCATGTCTCTTGTTCCCTCTTTTGGACAGAATTCTTAAGATTCTATGCCTTTCCTTGATCCCTCACATCCAGGCTGGGTGCTGTGTTTGCTTCCCCTGAAATGCTCACGTTTGTATGTCTTCCCAATCCCACCTAGTCAAGCCGGCTACATGTGTGTGCTTATGAGCTACAGGTGTGTGTTTACTGTGCAGTCTTGCGCTCCTCATCTGGGGGTCATGTGAGGAGCCAGACATAGGGTGTGGGTTGATGTATATGGAGCACTGGGTGTGCCCATGGGCCAGTTGGAAGTGTCTGCAGGCAGAGTATCCCAAGCAGCTGGTGTACAAGGCTCCTGATGCATTTAGCGAGCAATTAGTAGGGTCTGCAGCCCTTTTTTGGATTTCCAAGCCCTGGTTGGTGTGAGTCCTCATGACTTCCTGGTACCAGCCTTCCAGCCACTCATCCATGCTGACCCCCTTGGTATTCTTTTTTTTTTTTTTAATTAATTAATTAATTAATTTTTGGCTGCGTTGGGTCTTCTTTGCTGCACGCGGGCTTTCTCTAGTTGTGGCGAGTGGGGGCTACTCTTCATTGCGGTGCGTGAGCTTCTCATTGCGGTGGCTTCTCTTGTTGCGGAGCACGGGCTCTAGGGCACGCGGACTTCAGTAGTTGTGGCTCGCGGGCTCTAGAGCGCAGGCTCAGCAGTTGTGGCGCACGGGCTTAGTTGCTCCATGACATGTAGGATCTTCCCGGACCAGGGATCGAACCTATGTCCCCTGCATTGGCAGGTGGATTCTTAACCACTGTGCCACCAGGGAAGCCCAGTTTAGTTTTGTTTTGTTTTTTAATCCACTGTGACAGGTTTTTTTTGTTTCACTTATTGTATTTAGACCACTGATGTTTAAAGTGATTATTGATATAGCTCGATTAATATCTACCATATTTTTACCATTTTTTATTTGTTGCCCTTGTTCTTTGTTTCTCTTTTGTCTTCCACTTTTCTTCTGTCTTCTCTACCTTTTAGGGGACATTTTACTTGATTCCATTTTTTCTCTTCTCTTAGCATATCATTATAACTTTTTTTTTTTTTTACATTTTTAGTCATTGCCCTTGAGTTTGTAGTATACATTTACAACTAACCCAACTCCTCTCTGAAGTAATACCATAACATTTCACTGGATGTGCAAATTCTCTCCCTTGCCCCTTGTAACATTTCTGTCATTCATTTCACTCATCCAAAAGCTATAATTACTGAATATGTTGCTGCTATTATTATTTTCAACAAAATGTTATGTCAGATTAATTAAGAATAACAAAAACAATTTAATTATTACCTTCATTTGTTCCTTCTCTAACACTTAACCTTTATCATTTACCTTCTTCCTGATGAATTTCTTTTAACATTTCTTGCAAAGCAGGGGTATTGGTGACAAATTCCCTCAATTTTTTTGGAAGTCTTTATTTCTCCCTCACTTGAAAGATAATTTTGCTTGACACAAAATTCTAGTTGGGTGGTTTCTCTTTCAACACACTGTGTTCCACAAAACTCTCTTCCTGCTTGCATGGTTTCTGAAAAGAAAAGTCCAATTTACTTCTTATCCTTGTTTCTCTGTAACTAAGGTTTTTTTTTCCCTGACATTTCAAGACTTTTTTTGTTTTTGAGTTTTCTTGAGTTTGAATATATATTTCTAGGTGTGCATTTTTAGGATTTTTATCCTGTTTGGTGACCTCTGAGCTGCCTACATCTCTATTTTGGTATCCATTATTAATCTGGGGGAAAATCTCACTCATCATTGTTTTACGTATCCTGTTTATTTCTTCTGCTTCATGTATTCCCATTTTGTATATGTTACACCTTTTTTAATTGTCCCAAAGCTCTTGGATTTCTGTTCTGTCTTTTTACCCTTTTCTTATCTTTGCATTTCAGTTCAGAAAGTTCTAGTGACGGCTCCTCAAGGTTGCTGATTCTTTTTTCTCACACATTTCCACTGTAATGGTCAGGTCCCCCCCCAAAAGGAATTCTTTATTTTTGTTCTGTTCTTTTGTTTTCTTAAAAATTTCTTTGCTTTCCCTTTGGTTCTTTTTTAGAGTTTCCAGCTCTGCACATGTTACCTATCTGTTCTTGCAAGTCATCCATTATTTCCGTTAGAGCACTTAGCATATGAATCATGGTTGCTTTAAATGACTGGTCTGATAATTCCAGCATATATCTGCTACATCTGAATCAGGTTCTTTTGCTTGTCCTAATCCCAGAGATGTGTTGGGGTTTTTTTTTTTTCTCTCTCTTTTTTTCCCCTCCTTTTTTTGGTTATTTTTTTAGGAGATGTGTTTTTTAAGTCTTTTATTGTGCCTTTTAATCTTTTGTTGAATACCAGACATGACGTACCGTGAAAAGGAACTGAGGTTTTTAGGCCTGTAGTATGAGATTTTAGGTTTATCTGACTAGGGTTTGGAGTTGTTTATTATTTGCTGTGGCTGTCAGAGGCTAAAATATCTTCAGGTGTCCTTGCTTTTGTCTCCCATGTCATCTTTAGGAGTACTATAGAGACTTGTAAATAAGTTCTGAAACATACAGTTCTGTCAGTGTTTTATACTGTTATTAGGTGTCTTCTTGATGTGGTGGTACGTTGAGGGTGGAAAGGAAATGTTTTATAGTCCCATGATTGGGTCTCAGTATGTGACCATAGACTGTGACCTTCTATGGTATAAGAAAGATATTTGGTCTTTGTCCATGGTTCTTAGCAAAGACCTCCTAAAGCCCTTGGAATTTCTCATGTGATAGTAACATCTTACATTCTAATGAGGCAACTGTTTCCAGACCCATAGATGATTTCATGATGGGGGATGGTTACCAGGAAGAACAAGCTATGATTAGAGGCTTAGAACTTCCAGCCCAGCCCACCCTCAAGCCCCCAGTGTTGAAAACTCCATCAAAACCCCTAAACTTTGGGATTCAGAGATATCTGGGTTGGTGAACACATCACTGTGCTGGGAGGCTGTCATGCCAGGAGAGGGCATGGAACCTTCCTACCCCTGTTCCCCTACTTTGCCCTGTGCACCCTTTCCATTTGGCTGTGCCTGACTTGTATCTTTTAAAATAAACTGATAATAATAAGTAAAGCATTTTTCTTAGTTCTAATAGTCGTTCTATCAAATGAACAAACATGAGGGGTTATAGGGAACTTCTGAATTTGTAGTCAGCCATCCAGAAATGTGTGTGGCCTGGGCCTTGCATTTGCAGCTGGCATCTGACATGGGGGCAGTCTTGTGGTGTTGCAGGAAGGGTAACCCCTTCCAGGGCCTAAGAATGGGCTCCTGTCTAACACTCAGAAATGAATTGTCCAAGGAGACACACATGCTGACAAAGCGAGAGATTTCATTGGGAAGGGGCGCCCAGGTGGAGAGCAGCAGGGTAAGGGAACCCAGAAGAACTGCTCTGCCACATAGCTCAAAGTCTCACGTTTTATAGTAATGGGGTTCGTGTCTGGGTTGTCTCTGGCCGATCATTCTGACTCAGGGTCCTTCCTGGTGGCACGCCCATCGCTCAGCCAAGATGGATTCCAGTGAGAAGGATTCTGGGAGGTTGGTAAGATATATGGACTGGCACCTCTTCTCTCCTTTTGACCTTTCCCGAATTCTTACGGTTGGTGGTAGCTTGTTAGTTCTGCATTCCTTACCAGAACCTCCTGTTGTAAGATAACTCATTGCAAGTGGTTACTATCGTGTCTGGCCAGGGTGGGCAGTTATGGTCAGAGGTTCCCCCAACAACAGGACTGGGCCCTTCAACTGTGGAATCTGGTGTTAATTTTGGTTAGTGGTAGAATTGAGTTGTAAGACACCCAGTTGGAATTGGAGAGCTGGTGAAGTGGTTTCGGAAAACACACCATGTGTTTGCTGTTGGGGTTTAAACAAAACAAAACAAAACTCTCAACCTCACAACTCTTTCTGAGGTCCCTCTCTCCCTCAACTTAGGTCAAGCAGAAAGGCTGGAGGAGACTCAAGTTAGCAATTTCCCCTGTTGCCAAAAAATCCTTGGCTCTCTGTGCACTGATGCTGAACAGGAATATGGAGACAGAGTTTTTGGAGGAAAAGAAAGATAGCTTTTAATTCTTTGCCAGGCAAAGGGGAAAACACAGCAGGCTAGTGCCTCAAGAACTGTGCCCTCACTTCCCGAGGAATCAGAGGAGATCTTATAGGTGGGGCTTGAAGTCCGGGGGTGTATGATAAGGATCGAAGTCATGAAGGTCTTGCATTTTTCTTCTTCTTGCATTATTTCAAAACAGTCACATCTGGCGTCAGGCGGCCCGACCCGGTAACTGGGCCTGTTTGTCTCTGGCTTATTGGCCTGTGACCTTCTTTCTGAAATGCAAAAAGCGACAAGGGGTGACTTGTTACAAGGGAGTGCAGGGAGCTTAAACACCAGGTGCAGGATGTAATTTACATCACACAGAGTTAGGGGGTGATAGGTGCAGGATGTAATTCACATAGTGTCAGGTAGTGATAGGTTAGCTTTGTGAAGGATGAATCTAGTTACAGACACTACAGATTAGTAACAGTTAAAATATAGCTAGGAGTGATTAACTCTTTCAGGCCTGTTGGTTTCTCCTCTAGGCTGATCACTGTTCCCTTTACTTTCCTTGTTCTCAGGAGAGGAAAAACTCCATTTCTATTTTTGCTGCAACAAATTCCCCACTGCCAGTTCATTCCCTCCATATCAGTGGAGGAAGGGAAACGGGCATCATTCTTGTCTGGCTGAGGACAAAACTTCAGTTTTGCTCCACTTGACAAACACCAGCTGTCTGGCCCAGGGGCCCATCTATCTCCTAGTTCACCCTCCCACCATGTCAGTTAGGCACTGGTAAAACAGAATCTTTTGAGGACAGGCATTGTTAAGAGCAGAATATTGTGGGCATATTTCACAATTTCTATTTCACTGTCTCTCCAATTTTGGAGACAGCAGTCGGCCCTGTGATTAATGGTTTGATAGATCCGAGTCGTTAATTTTAAGTTTGTTTGCTTTTTTCTGGTGAGGATTATAGGAATGTCACCTTCTAAGCTCTTTACATGCCAGATGAGAATCTAGAAGTCTGACTCCATTTTTTAATGTTTGACTGCTGACAACTTTTAAAGCCTCATCCTTCCTTCTCCTGGTGCCCCACATCGGTACAAGATGACAAGAAGCCCTGGGTGCTTACTTCTTTGGTGCTGGTAAGAGATTAAATCCGTGGTAGCCCCTGCCTTTGTGTGCAATATCTCACACTAGCCCACCTCCTAATCTCAATTAAAACAAACAAACAAACAAACAAACAAACAACCTCAGGCCAAAATTTGCAGCAACATGGATGGACCTAGAGATTCTCATACTGAGTGAAGTAAGTCAGACAGAGAAAGGCAAATATATTATATCGCTTATATGTGGAATCTAAAAAAATGGCACAAATGAACTTATTTATAAAACAGAAATAGAGTCACAGATGTGAAAAACAAACACAGTTACTGGGGGGAAAGGGGGGTGGGGAAGGTTAAATTGGGAGATTGGGATTGACATATACACACTAACATATATAAAATAGGGGGACTTCCCTGGTGGTCCAGTGGTGAAGACTCTCCACTTCCAATGCAGGAGGTACAGGTTCAATACCTGGTCTGGGAACTAAGATCCCATGTGCTGTGTGGTGCGGCCAAAAAAATTTTTTTAATTAAATAAAATAGATAACTAATAGGGACCTACTATATAGCACAGGGAACCCTACTCAGGACTCTGTAATGACCTATATGCGAAAAGAATCTAAAAAAGAGTGGATATATATTTATGTATAATTGATTCACTTTGCTGTACAGCAGAAACTAACACACATTGTAAATCAACTATATTCCAATAAAAATTTAAAAAACAAAAAACAAAAAACTCAGGCCAGGCTCCTTTCCTTGTTCTGTCAAGGCACTTCCCACCTACTTAAGAGGCCTTCCCTGCCCTCCCCAGACACTTCCATTATGGAAGTAATAAACTCTTTCATATGTTCTTGGCAGTAATGTGTTGTCAATCAAACCTAGGGTAGGGACCCACCTAACACAGTAGGTTACCATAACAGTTATAGAAGGGGTAAGGTATTGTCAACTGAAAAAAAATATTCACAGCCTGAAAATTGAGAGTTGTGTTTTCTTCAGTGGACATACTGAGGACTTCAAGTCCGGGAGGCAGCATTTCAAGTAACCCTGAGAAAACTGCTCTGAGGAGGCGAGGCAGGGAGCTAGGATATATAGGAGTTTTGCAACAAGGGGCAGGTAGTAGGAACAAAAGATTACTGTTAATAAAAGAAAACTAGGTACAGTAAGTCTCGTACATAAGAATGAGTTCTGATTCTGAGAGCACGTTTATCAGTCCAACTTGTTTGTAAGTCCAACAAAGTTAGTCTAGGTATCCAACTAACACAATCGGCTATAATAGTACTGTACTGTAATAGGTTTATAATACTTTTCACACAAATAATACATAAAAAAACAAAGAATAAATAAAACATTTTTAATCTTACAGTACAGTACCTTGAAAAGTACAGTAGTACAGTAGAACAGCTGGCATACAGGGGCTGGCATCGAGTGAACAGGCAAAAAGAGTTACTGACTGGAGGAGGGAGAGGAGGTGGGAGATTGTAGAGCTGAAGGATCGTCAGCAATAGGAGGTGGAGAGCAAGCTGCAGTTTCACTCACACCTAACGTTGATGGAACGCTCATCTGCATCTTTGAAAGTTCGAAACTTGAAGGGTTGTTTGCAGGGACTTACTGTATCTCAAGTTAAGGAATTTAGCGCTTTTCTATGTACGGGAAGATGCAAGAGTCTGGGCTCACTGAAATCATTCCTTTTTTTTTTTAACATCTTTATTGGAGTATAATTGCTTTACAATGGTGTGTTAGTTTCTGCTTTATAACAAAGTGAATCAGTTATACATATACATATGTTCCCATATCTCTTCCCTCTTGCATCTCCCTCCCTCCCACCCTCCCTATTCCACCTCTCTAGGTGGTCACAAAGCACAGAGCTGATCTCCCTGTGCTATGCGGTTGCTTCCCACTGGCTATCTACTTGACGGTTGGTAGTGTATATATGTCCATGCCACTCTCTCACTTTGTCACATCTTACCCTTCCCCCTCCCCATATCCTCAAGTCCATTCTCTAGTAGGTCTGTGTCTTTATTCCCGTCTTGCCACTAGGTTCTTCATGACCTTTTTTTTTTCCTTAGATTCCATATATATGTGTTAGCATACTGTTTTTGTTTTTCTCTTTCTGACTTACTTCACTCTGTATGACAGACTCTAACTCCATCCACCTCAGTACAAATAACTCCAATTCGTTTCTTTTTATGGCTGAGTAATATTCCATTGTATATATGTGCCACATCTTTATCCATTCATCCGATGATGGACACTTAGATTGCTTCCATGTCCTGTCTATTGTAAATAGAGCTGCAGTGAACATTTTGGTACAGACTCTTTTTGAATTATGGTTTTCTCAGGGTGTATGCCCAGTAGTGGGATTGCTGGGTCGTATGGTATTTCTATTTTTAGTTTTTTAAGGAACCTCCATACTGTTCTCCATAGTGGCTGTATCAATATACATTCCCACCAACAGTGCAAGAGTGTTCCCTTCTCTCCACACCCTCTCCAGCATTTATTGTTTCTAGATTTTTTGGTGATGGCCATTCTGACCGGTGTGAGATGATATCTCATTGTAGTTTTGAGTTGCATTTCTCTAATAATTAATGATGTTGAGCATTCTTTCATGTGTTTGTTGGCAATCTGTATATCTTCTTTGGAGAAATATCTATTTAGGTCTTCTGCCCATTTTTGGATTGGGTTGTTTGTTTTTTTGTTATTGAGCTGCATGAGCTGCTTGTAAATCTTGCAGATTAATCCTTTGTCAGTTGCTTCATTTGCAAATATTTTCTCCCATTCTGAGGGTTGTCTTTTGGTCTTGTTTATGGTTTCCTTTGCTGTGCAAAAGCTTTGAAGTTTCATTAGGTCCCATTTGTTTATTTGTGTTTTTATTTCCATTTCTCTAGGAGGTGGGTCAAAAAGGATGTTGCTGTGATTTATGTCATAGAGTGTTCTGCCTCTGTTTTCCTCTAAGAGTTTGATAGTGTCTGGCCTTACATTTAGGTCTTTAATCCATTTTGAGTTTATTTTTGTGTATGGTGTTAGGGAGTGTTCTAATTTCATACTTTTACATGTACCTGTCCAGTTTTCCCAGCACCACTTATTGAAGAGGCTGTCTTTTCTCCACTGTATATGCTTGCCTCCTTTATCAAAGATAAGGTGACCATATGTGTGTGGGTTTGTCTCTGGGCTTTCTATCCTGTTCCATTGATCTATATTTCTGTTTTTGTGCCAGTACCATACTGTCTTGATTACTGTAGCTTTGTAGTATAGTCTGAAGTCAGAGAGTCTGATTCCTCCAGCTCTGTTTTTTCCCCTCATGACTGCTTTGGCTATTTGGGGTGTTTTGTGTCTCCATACAAATTTTAAGATTTTTTGTTCTAGTTCTGTAAGAAATGCCATTGGTAGTTTGATAGGGATTGCATTGAATCTGTAGATTGCTTTGGGTAGTAGAGTCATTTTCACAATGTTGATTCTTCCAATCCAAGAACATGGTATATCTCTCCATCTATTTGTATCATCTTTAATTTCTTTCATCAGTGTCTTATAATTTTCTGCATACAGGTCTTCTGTCTCCTTAGGTAAGTTTATTCCTAGATATTTTATTCTTTTTGTTGTAATGGTAAATGGGATTGTTTTCTTAATTTCACTTTCAGATTTTTCATCATTAGTGTACAGGAATGCAAGAGATTTCTCTGCATTAATTTTGTATCCTGCTACTTTACCAAATTCATTGATTAGCTCTAGTAGTTTTCTGGTAGCATCTTTAGGATTCGCTATGTATAGTATCATGTCATCTACAAACAATGACAGCTTTCCTTCTTCTTTTCTGATTTGGATTCCTTTTATTTCTTTTTCTTCTCTGATTGCTGTGGCTAAAACTTCCAAAAGTATATTGAATAATGGTGGTGTGAGTGGGCAACCTTGTCTTGTTCGTGATCTTAGTGGAAATGGTTTCAGTTTTTCACCATTGAGGACGATGTTGGCTGTGGGTTTGTCATATAGGGCCTTTATTATGTTGAGGAAAGTTCCCTCTATGCCTACTTTCTGCAGGGCTTTTATGATAAATGGTGTTGAATTTTGTCGAAAGCTTTCTCTGCATCGATTGAGATGATCATATGGTTTTTCTCCTTCAGTTTGTTAATACGGTGTATCACGTTGATTGATTTGCGTATATTGAAGAATCCTTGCATTCCTGGAATAAAACCCACTTGATCATGGTGTATAATCCTTTTAATGTGCTGTTGGATTCTGTTTGCTAGTATTTTGTTGAGGATTTTTGCATCTATGTTCATCAGTGATATTGGCCTGTAGTTTTCTTTCTTTGTGATATCTTTGTCTGGTTTTGGTATCAGGGTGATGGTGGCCTCGTAGAATGAGTTGGGGAGTGTTCCTCCCTCTGCAATATTTTGGAAGAGTTTGAGAAGGATAGGTGTTAGCTCTTCTCTAAATGTTTGTTAGAATTCACCTGTGAAGCCATCTGGTCCTGGGCTTTTGTTTGTTGGAAGATTTTTGATCAGTTTCAATTTCAGTGCTTGTGATTGGTCTGTTCATATTTTCTGTTTCTTCCTGGTTCAGTCTTGGAAGGTTATACCTTTCTAAGAATTTGTCCATTTCTTCCAGGTTGTCCATTTTATTGGCATAGAGTTGCTTGTACTAGTCTCTTAGGATGTTTTGTATTTCTGCGGTGTCTGTTGTAACTTCTCCTTTTTCATTTCTAGTTTTATTGATTTGAGTCCTCTCCCTCTTTTTCTTGATGAGTCTGGCTAATGGCTTATCAATTTTGTTTATCTTCTCAAAGAACCAGCTTTTAGTTTTATTGATCTTTGCTATCGTTTCCTTCATTTCTTTTTCATTTATTTCTGATCTGATCTTTATGATTCCTTTCCTTCTACTAACTTTGGGGTTTTTTTGTTCTTCTTTCTCTAATTGCTTTAGGTGCAAGGTAAGGTTGTTTATTTGAGATATTTCTTGTTTCTTAAGGTAGGATTGTATTGCTATAAACGTCCCTCTTAGAACTGCTTTTGCTGCATCCCATAGGTTTTGGGACATCGTGTCTCCATTGTCATTTGTTTCTAGGTATTTTTTGATTTCCCCTTTGAGTTCTTCTGTGATCACTTCGTTATTAAGTAGTGTATTGTTTAGCCTCCATGTGTTTGTATGATCTTTTCCTGTAATTGATATCTAGTCTCATAGCGCTGTGGTCGGAAAATATACTTGAATATGATTTCAATATTCTTAAATTTACCAAGGCTTGATTTGTGACCCAAGATAAGATCTATCCTGGAGAATGTTCCATGAGCACTTGAGAAAAATGTGTATTCTGTTGTTTTTGGGTGGAATGTCCTATAAATATCAATTAAGTTCATCTTGTTTAATGTATCATTTAAAGCTTGAGTTCCCTTATTTATTTTCATTTTGGACGATCTGTCCATTGGTGAAAGTGGGGTGTTAAGGTCCCCTACTATGATTGTGTTACTGTCAATTGCTCCTTTTATGGCTGTTAGTATTTGCCTTATGTATTGAGGTGCTCCTATGTTGGGTGCATAAATATTAACAATTCTTAAATCTTCTTCTTGGATCAATCCCTTGATCATTATGTAGTGTCCTTGTTTGTCTCCTGTAACAGTCTTTATTTTAAAGTCTATTTTGTCTGATATGAGAATTGCTACTCCAGCTTTCTTTTGATTTCCACTTGCATGGAATATCTTTTTCCATCCCCTCACTTGCAGTCTGTATGTGTCCCTAGGTCTGAAGTGGGTCTCTTGTAGACAGCATATATATGGGTGTTGTTTCTGTATCCATTCAGCCAGTCTGTGTCTTTTGGTGGGAGCATTTAATCCATTTACATTTAAGGCAATTATCGATATGTATGTTCCTATTCCCATTTTCTTAAATGTTTTGGGTTTGTTATTGTAGGTGTTTTCCTTCTCTTGTGTTTCTTGCCTAGAGAAGTTCTTTTAGCATTTGTTGTAAAGCTGGTTTGGTGGTGCTGAACTCTCTCAGCTTTTGCTTGTCTGTAAGGGTTTTAATTTCTCCATCAAATCTGAATGAGATCCTTGCTGGGTAGAGTAATCTTGGTTGTAGGTTTTCCTCCTTCATCACTTTAAATATGTCCTGCCACTCCCTTCTGGCTTGCAGAGTTTATGCTGAAAGAGCAGCTGTTAACCTTATGGAGATTCCCTGGTGTGTTATTTGTTGTTTTTCCCTTGCTGCTTTTAATATGTTTTCTTTATATTTAATTTTTGATAGTTTGATTAATATGTGTCTTGGCATGTTTCTCCTTGGATTTATCCTGTATGGGACTCTCTGTGCTTCCTGGACTTGATTAACTATTTCCTTTCCCATATTAGGGAAGTGTTCAACTATAATCTCTTCAAATATTTTCTCAGTCCCTTTCTTTTTCTCTTCTTCTTCTGGGACCCCTATAATTCGAATGTTGGTGCGTTTAATGTTGTCCCAGAGGTCTCTGAAACTGTCCTCAGTTCTTTTCATTCTTTTTTCTTTATTCTGCTCTGCAGTAGTTATTTCCACTATTTTATCTTCCAGGTCACTTATCCATTCTTCTGCCTCAGTTATTCTGCTATTGATCCCTTCTAGAGTATTTTAAATTTCACTTATTGTGTTGTTCATCGTTGTTTGGTTCCTCTTTAGTTCTTCTAGGTCCTTGTTAAATGTTTCTTGCATTTTGTCTATTCTATTTCCAAGATTTTGGATCATCTTTACTATCATTATTCTGAATTCTTTTTCAGGTAGACTGCCTATTTCCTCTTCATTTGTTAGGTCTGGTGTGTTTTTACCTTGCTCCTTCATCTTCTGTGTGTTTTTCTGTCTTCTCATTTTGCTTATCTTACTGTGTTTGGGGTCTCCTTTTTGCAGGCTGCAGGTTCGTAGTTCCTGTTGTTTTTGGTGTCTGTCCCTAGTGGCTAAGGTTGGTTCAGTGGGTTGTGTAGGCTTCCTGGTGGAGGGGACTAGTGCCTGTGTTCTGGTGGATGGGGCTGGGTCTTGTCTTTCTGGTGGGCAGGTCCACATCTGGTGGTGTGTTTTGGGGTGTCTGTGGCCTTATTATGATTTTAGGCAGCCTCTCTGCTAACGGATGGGGCTATGTTCCTGTCTTGCTAGTTGTTTGGCATAGAGCCCCCAAAACAGCGGCTCCTTTAACCCTGTCCTGTGTGAGTGAAGAACGGACGCCCTCAGGCGACCTACACGCAGAGGTGGGGCCACATCCAAAGCTGAACCCCGGGAGCTGTGCGAGCAAAGAAGAGAAAGGGAAATTTCTCCCCGTAGCCTCAGAAGCAGCAGATTAAAGTTTCACAATCAACTTGATGTACGCTGCATCTGTGGAATACCTGAATAGACAACAAATCATCCCAAATTGCAGAGGTGGACTTTGGGAGAAAGATATATAATTTTTTCCCCTTTTCCTCTTTTTGTGAGTGTGTACATGTATGCTTCTGTAGTGAGATTTTGTCTGTATATCTTTGCTTTCACCATTTGTCCTAGGGTTGTGTCCGTCCGTTTTTTGTTTTGTTTTGTTTTGTTTTTTACTTAAAAAATTTTTTTCTTAATAATTATTTTTTATTTTAATAACTTTATTTTATTTTATCTTACTTTATTTTATTTTATCCTCTTTCTTTCTTTCTATTTTTTCTCCCTTTTATTCTGAGTCATGTGGATGAAAGGCTCTTGGTGCTCCAGCCAGGCATCAGAGCTGTGCCTCTGAGGTGGGACAGCCAACTTCAGGACACTGGTCCACAAGAGACCTCCCAGCTCCACGTAATACCAAACGGCGAAAATCTCCCAGAGATCTCTATCTCAACACCAAGACCCAGCTTCACTTAGCGACCAGCAAGCTACAGTGCTGGACACACTATGCCAAACAACTTGAAATCATTCCTTTGATATGCATCTCAGCTGTTTGGGGCCAGTATCCTGTGTTTTCACATCCTGAGTTTCCTCCGGGCTCACCAGCTCTCTGTTGCGATGCTGCAATTGCTGATGATTGTGACATCCTTTACTTACTGATATGGCAGGCAATATTTTATTTCTCAGTATCTTTATCAATACACTTTGCTTAATTGTTCTATTGATAAATACTCCAGATTTTTACGTATCAATGCATGCCACCCTTTATTTTTAAAAGGTACATATGATGATGAATTTATGTAATCCATTTTTTCTAAATATTGGGTTGGCCAAAATATTTGTTTGGGTTTTTCCATAAGGTGGAAAAACCCAAACGAACTTTTTGACCAACCCAATAGATACATGGCTGTTACTGTGGATGAAAAATGCTGCCTGCCATATCAATAAACAAAGGATGTGCAGCCATCAAGTCATCAGCCATCAAGCCATCCCCAACTGTGCACCCTGAGGGGATTCAGGGTGGAAAAAAGGATACTGGCCCTAGATAGTTAAAGTGCATATCAAAGGAATGTTTTCAGTGAGCCCAGATTCTCGCATCTTCCCACGTGTAGAAAAGCGCTAAATTCATTAACTTGAGATATCTGGTTTTCTTTAATTAACAGTAATTTTTTGATGTTCCACTACCTGGTTTTTATCTCAAAACTCCTGTATATCCTGGCTTCTCCCTTACCTCTTTGGAGCAGTCCCTCAGAGCTACCTGAGAGACAGCCTCCCAAGCTTGAGTCCTCAGAAAGTCCGCCAAATAAAACATAATTCTCAACTTTTATATTGGGCACTTTTTTCAGTCGATATTACTAATTTTTGCTGCCAAAACCATGAATGAAAACTCAGATTGCCACCTTACAGGGCAAACAAACATATACAAATTATGTTATTTTCCAAACTGAATTTCTTCTTCTTCTTCTTTTTTTTAATCAGTCACCAATTTTATACACATCACTGTATACATGTCAATCCCAATCGCCCAATTCAGCACACCACCATCCCCACCCCACTGCAGTTTTCCCCCATTGGTGTCCACACGTTTCTTCTCTACATTTGTGTCTCAACTTCTGCCCTGCAAACCGGTTCATCTGTATCATTTTTCTAGGTTTCACATACATGCGTTAATATACAATATTTGTTTTTCTCTTTCTGACTTACTTCACTCTGTATGACAGTCTCTAGATCCATCCACGTCTCAACAAATGACTCAATTTTGTTCCTTTTTATGGCTGAGTAATATTCCATTGTATATATGTAGCACATCTTCTTTATCCATTCGTCTGTCAATGGGCATTTAGGTTGCTTCCATGACCTGGCTATTGTAAATAGTGCTGCAGTGAACATTGAGGTGCATGTGTCTTTTTGAATTACGGTTTTCTCTGGGTATATGCCCAGTAGTGGGATTGCTGGATCATATGGTAATTCTATTTTTAGTTTTTTAAGGAACCTCCATATTGTTCTCCATAGTGGCTGTATCAATTTACATTCCCACCAACAGTGCAAGAGGGTTCCCTTTTCTCCACACCCTCTCCAGCATTTGTTGTTTGTAGATTTTCTGATGATGCCCATTCTAACTGGTGTGAGGTGATACCTCATTGTAGTTTTGATTTGCATTTCTCTAATAATTAGTGATGTTGAGCACCTTTTCATGTGCTTCTTGGCCATCTGTATGTCTTCTTTGGAGAAATGTCTGTTTAGGTCTTCTGCCCATTTTTGGATTGGGTTGTTTGTTTCTTTAATATTGAGCTGAATGAGCTGTTTATATATTTTGGAGATTAATCCTTTGTCCGTTGATTCGTTTGCAAATATTTTCTCCCATTCTGAGGGTTGTCTTTTCGTCTTGTTTATGGTTTCCTTTGCTGTGCAAAAGCTTTGAAGTCATTAGGTCCCATTTGTTTATTTTTGTTTTTATTTCCATTACTCTAGGAGGTGGATCAAGAAAGATCTTGCTGGGGCTTCCCTGGTGGCGCAGTGGTTGAGAATCTGCCTGCTGATGCAGGGGACACAGGTTCGAGCCCTGGTCTGGGAAGATCCCACGTGCCGCGGAGCAACTGGGCCCATGAGCCACAACTACTGAGCCTGCGCGTCTGGAACCTGTGCTCTGCAACAAGAGAGGCCGCGATAGTGAAGAGGCCCGCGCACCGCGATGAAGAGTGGCCCCCGCTTGCCGCAACTAGAAGAAGCCCTCGCACAGAAACGAAGACCCAACACAGCCAAAAAAAAATAAATATATAAAAATAAATAAATAAAATATTAAAAAAAAAATAGCCAGCATAGTTTCTGTTTTAAAAAAAAAAAAAAAAAAAGATCTTGCTGTGATTTATGTCAAAAAGTGTTCTTCCTATGTTTCCCTCTAAGAGTTTTATAGTGTCCAGTCTTACATTTAGGTCTCGAATCCATTTTGAGTTTATTTTTGTGTACGGTGTTAGGGAATATTCTAATTTCATTCTTTTACATGTAGCTGTCCACTTTTCCCAGCACCACTTATTAAAGAGACTGTCTTTTCTCCATTGTATATCTTTGCCTCCATTCTCATAGATTAGTTGACCATAGGTGCGTGGGTTTATCTCTGGGCTTTCTATCTTGTTCCATTGATCTATGTTTCTGTTTTTGTGCCAGTACCATATTGTCTTGATTACTGTAGCTTTGTAGTATAGTCTGAAGTCAGGGAGTCTGATTCCTCCAGCTCCGTTTTTTTCCCTCAAGACTGCTTTGGCTATTCGGGGTCTTTTGTGTCTCCATACAAATTTTAAGATGATTTGTTCTAGTTCTGTAAAAAATGCCATTGGTAATTTGATAGGGATTGCATTGAATCTGTAGATTGCTTTGGGTAGTATAGTCATTTTCACGATATTGATTCTTCCAATCCAAGAATATGGTATATCTCTCCACCTGTTGGTATCATCTTTAATTTCTTTCATCAGTGTCTTCTAGTTTTCTGCATACAGGTCTTTTGTCTCCCTAGGTAGGTTTATTCCTAGGTATTTTATTCTTTTTGTTGCAATGGTAAATGGGAGTGTTTCCATAATTGCTCTTTCAGATTTTTCATCATTAGTGTATAGGAATGCAAGAGATTTCTGTGCACTAATTTTGTATCCTGCAACTTTACCAAATTCATTGATTAGCTCTAGTAGTTTCCTGGTGGCATCTTTAGGATTCCCTATGTATAATATCATGTCATCTGCAAACAGTGACAGTTTTACTTTTCTTTTCCAATTTGTATTCCTTTTATTTCTCTTTCTTCTCTGATTGCCATGGCTAGGACTTCCAAAACTATGTTGAATAATAGTGGTGAGAGCGGACACCCTTGTCTCGTTCCTGATCTTAGAGGAAATGCTTCCAGTTTTTCACCATTGAGAATGATGTTTGCCATGGGTTTGTCGTATATGGCCTTTCTTATGTTGAGGTAGGTTCCCTCTATGCCCGCTTTCTGGAGAGTTTTTATCATAAATGGGTGTTGAATTTTGTCAAAAGCTTTTTCTGCATCTATTGAGATGATCATATGGTTTTTATCCTTCAATTTGTTAAGATGGTGTATCCCATTGATTGATTTGCGTATATTGAAGAATCCTTGCATCCCTGGGATAAATCCCACTTGATCGTGGTGTATGATCCTTTTAATGTGTTGTTGGATTCTGTTTGCTAGTATTTTGTTGAGGATTTTTGCATCTATATTCATCAGTGATATTGGTCTGTAATTTTCTTTTTTTGTAGTATCTTTGTCTGGTTTTGGTATCAGGGTGATGGTGGCCTCATAGAATGAGTTTGGGAGTGTTCCTTCCTCTGCAATTTTTTGGAAGAGTTTGAGAATGATGGGTGTTAGCTCTCCTCTAAATGTTTGATAGAATTCACCTGTGAAGCCATCTGGTTCTGGACTTTTGTTTGTTGGAAGATTTTTAATCACAGTTTCAATTTCATTCCTTGTGATTGGTCTGTTCATATTTTCTGTTTCTTCCTGGTTCAGTCTTGGAAGATTATACCTTTCTAAGAATTTGTCCATTTCTTCCAGGTTGTCCATTTTATTGGCATAGAGTTGCTTGTAGTAGTCTCTTAGGATGTTTTGTATTTCTGCGGTGTCTGTTGTAACTTCTCCTTTTTCATTTCTAGTTTTATTGATTTGAGTCCTCTCCCTTTTTCTTGATGAGTCTGGCTAATGGCTTATCAATTTTGTTTATCTTCTCAAAGAACCAGCTTTTAGTTTTATTGATCTTTGCTCTTGTTTCCTTTGTTTCTTTTTCATTTATTTCTGCTCTGATCTTTATGATTTCTTTTCTTCTGTAAACTTTGGGTTTTGTTTGTTCTTCTTCTCTAGTTCCTTTAGGTGTAAGGTTAGATTGTTTCCTTGAGATTTTTCTTGTTTCTTTAGGTAGGCTTGTAGAGCTATAAACGTCCCTCTTAGAACTGCTTTTGCTGCATCCCATAGGTTTTGGGCCGTCGTGTTTTCATTGTCATTTGTCTCTAGGTATTTTTTGATTTCCTCTTTGATTTCTTCAGTGATCTCTTGGTTATTTAGTAACGTATTTTTTAGCGTCCATGTGTTTGTGTTTTTTACGTTTTTTTCCCTGTAATTGATTTCTAATCTCATAGCGTTGTGGTCAGAAAAGATGCTTGATATGATTTCAATTTTCTTAAATTTACTGAGGCTTGATTTGTGACCCAAGATGTGATCTATCCTGGAGAATGTTCCATGCACACTTGAGAAGAAAGTGTAATCTGCTGGTTTTGGATGGAATGTCCTATAAATATCAATTAAATCTATCTGGCCTATTGTGTCATTTAAAGCTTCTGTTTCCTTATTTATTTTCATTTTGGATGATCTGTCCATTGGTGTAAGTGAGGTGTTAAAGTCCCCCAGTATTATTGTGTTACTGCCAATTTCCTCTTTTATAGCTGTTAGCAGTTGCCTTATGTATTGAGGTGCTCCTATGTTGGGTGCATATATATTTATAATTGTTATATCTTCTTCTTGGATTGATCCCTTGATCATTATGTAGTGTCCTTCCTTGTCTCTTGTAACATTCTTTGTTTTATAGTCTATTGTGTCTGATATGAGTATAGCTACTCCAGCTTTCTTTTGATTTCCATTTGCATGGAATATCTTTTTCCATCTCCTCACTTTCAGTCTGTATGTGTTCCTAGGTCTGAAGTGGGTCTCTTGTAGACAGCATATATATGGGTCTTGTTTTTGTATCCATTCAGCAAGCCTGTGTCTCTTTGTTGGAGCATTTAATCCTTTCACGTTTAAGGTAATTATCGATATGTATGTTCCTATGACCATTTTCTTAATTGTTTTGGGTTTGTTTTTGTAGGTCCTTTTCTTCTCTTGTGTTTCCCACTTCGAGAAGTTCCTTTAGCATTTGTTGTAGAGCTGGTTTGGTGGTGCTGAATTCTCTTAGCTTTTGCTTGTCTGTAAAGCTTTTGATTTCTCCATCAAATCTAAATGAGATCCTTGCCGGGTAGAGTAATCTTGGTTGTAGGTTCTTCCCTTTCATCACTTTAAGTATATCATGCCACTCCCTTCTGGTTTGTAGAGTTTCTGCTGAGAAATCAGCTGTTAAGCTTATGGGAGTTCCCTTGTATGTTATTTGTCATTTTTCCCTTGCTGCTTTCAATAATTTTTCTTTGTCTTTAATTTTTGCCAATTTGATTACTATGTGTCTCAACGTATTTCTCCTTGGGTTTATCCTGTATGGGACTCTCTGCACTTCCTGGACTTGGGTGGCTATTTCCTTTCCCATGTTAGGGAAGTTTTCAACTATAATCTCTTTATATATTTTCTGTGGTCCTTTCTCTTCTCCTTCTGGGACCCCTATAATGCGAATGTTGTTGCATTTAATGTCCCAGAGGTCTCTTAGGCTGTCTTCATTTCTTTTCATTCTTTTTTCTTTAGTCTGTTCCACAGCAGTGAATTCCACCATTCTGTCTTCCAGGTCACTTATCCGTTCTTCTGCCTCCGTTATTCTGCTATTGATTCCTTCTAGTGTAGTTTTCATTTCAGTTATTGTATTGGTCATCTCTGTTTGTTTGTTCTTTAATTCTTGTAGGTCTTTGTTAAACATTTCTTGCATCTTCTCGGTCTTTGTCTGCATTCTTATTCCAAGGTCCTGGATCATCTTCACTATCATTATTCTGAATTCTTTTTCTGGAAGGTTGCCCATCTCCACTTCATTTAGTTGTTTTTCTGGGGTTTTATCTTGTTCCTTCATCTGGTATATAGCCCTCTGCCTTTTCATCTTGTCTATCTTTCTGTGAATGTGGTTTTTTTTCCACAGGCTGCAGGATTGTAGTTTTTCTTGCTTCTGCTGTCTGCCCTCTGGTGGTTGAGGCTATCTAAGAGGCTTGATGGGAGTCTCTGGTGGTGGGTAGAGCTGACTGTTGCTATGGTGGTCAGTGCTCAGTAAAACCTTAATCCACTTGACTGTTGATGGGTGGGGCTGGGTTCCCTCCCTGTTGGTTGTTTTGCCTGAGGCAACCCCACACTGGAGCCTACCTGGGCTCTTTGTTGGGGCTAATGACAGACTCTGAGAGGGCTCACGCCAAGGAGTACTTCCCAGAACTTCTGCTGCCAGTGTCCTTGTCCCCAGGGTGAAACAGAGCCACCCCCCACCTCTGCAGGAGACCCTCCAACACTAGCAGGTAGGTCTGGTTCAGTCTCCCCTGGGGTCACTGCTCCTTCCCCTGTGTCCCAATGCACACACTGTTTTGTGTGTGCCCTCCAAGAGTGGGGTCTCTGTTTCCCGCAGTCCTGTCAAAGTCCTTCAATCAATTCCCACTAGGCTTCAAAGTCTGATTCTCTATGAATTCCTCCTCCCGTTGCCGGACCCCCAGGTTGGGAAGCCTGACATGGGGCTCAGAACCTTCACTCCAGTGGGTGGACTTCTGTGGTATCAGAGTTTGCCAGTCTGTGAGTCACCCACCCAGCAGTTATGGGTTTTCATTTTACTCTGATTGCGCCCCTCCTACCATCTCATTGTGGCTTCTCCTTTGTCTTTGGATGTGGGGTATTTTTTTGGTGAGTTCCAGTGTCTTCCTGTTGATGATTGTCCAGCAGCTAGTTGTGATTCTGGTGTTCTCACAAGAGGGAGTGAGAGCATGTCCTTCTACTCCCCCATCTTGTTTCCTCCTCCGAATTTCTTCTTTTTAAAAATTTATTTATTTATTTATTTTATTGCTGTGTTGTGTCTTCCTTTCTGTGTGAGGGCTTTCTCTAGTTGTGGCAAGCGGGGGCCACTCTTCATCGCGGTGTGCGGGCCTCTCACTATCGCGACCTCTCTTGTTGCGGAGCACAGGCTCCAGACACGCAGGCTCAATAGTTGTGGCTCTCAGGCTTAGTTGCTCCGCGGCATGTGGAATCTTCCCAGACCAGGGCTCGAACCCATGTCCTCTGCATTGGCAGGCAGATTCTCAACCACTATGCCACCAGGGAAGCCCCTGAATTTCTTCTTAAAATTTTTATCATAAAATATATTCAGGGAAAAAATGTACAAAATGTTTTGTGGTAAGACTTAGTAATAATATACACATCCTTAGAATCATCCTGAAGATTCTTAAATGGCCTGTGGGCAGTGATGAGAGTGTCCGGACCTTCCCATCCCTGACTCATCTCCATCCTGCCCCATTCATGACCACTGTCCTGATATTTAGTTTATCTACATACCCTTACCATCTAAATATTATTTTTCACTCAGCAGCGTTCTTTCAGTTTTACCTCCTTTGACCTTTCAACAAACGAGTATTAATGGAATTCCACTGAAAAGGTTTTCCGGTGGTTTCTCTGCCTGTGTTTCACACATGCTAGTGTCTGGAGCTTCAGGGCTGGCCTAGGACTGTGGGGTTCATCCTCCCACCAGAGCCAAGTGCCCCTGAGGCAAGGGGACTTTTTAAAGAACCAAATGAGTGGGGGTGGGGAGGGAGGGACAGAATTCTCCTGAAGGAAATGGTGAAAGATGAAAGTGGAACAGTCTTTTTTGGGGGTGGGGTGGAGAGGGTGGGAGCTGCTCTGCGGGGCTTGCGGGACCTTGGCTGCCAGACCAGGGATCCAACCTGTGCCCCCTGCAGTGGAAGCACGGAGCCCTAACCACTGGACGGCCAGGGAAATCCTGGAACAGCCTCATTATTACCGAATAGTGAGGACACAAAAGTGTCCATGTTTGTGAAGGGTCACAGTTCTGTGCCAGGCCTCAGTGGCCTTATGGTTTGACACTGGGTCCTTGGAGAGAACATTTCCCACCCACTGGCAGGACAAGGTCGGCTCAAAGATGCGACTTCCGACCTCCTGTCACTCAGGCATGGGAGGGCGGGGCCCTGTGAACTGTCCGATCAGGGGAGTCGCCGATTATTTTATGTGGCGGCGCTGCTCCGATGACGGCAGAGGCGCGGACTGCATGCTCAGTGCCGCTGGCTCTGGCAGTGGCCGCATCAGCTCCTGCTGCCCTTTAAGGCTCCAGGTGGTTATGCCGCATTCTGTGTCACTGTGACCGGCACTTGCCGCGGCGGTCATGGGGTGGACAACCGGAAACTCCAGAAACCGAAAAATGGTGAGTGTGCGGGGTTGGTTGTTGGGAGAGGGGGTCGGTGGGACTGATGGAACCAGGCCTCCCATGTGGCCAACTCCAGAGTCTGCAGACCCGAGTCAGCCGGTGGTGCGCCACACAGCCTAGGGCTGGGTCGACAGCCGGGACCCCCGGGTGTCCTGTCCTGTCCCTGTGAACCCGCGTCACCCCCACATGGCGTGGTGGCCATAGGGAGGGACTAGGGGCAATCCTGACTCGGTCTCCAGGGTACACGCGTGGGAACAGCTGTGGTCTGGGGGTGTCCGGTTCCCCCTTTCTCTCCAGGGGAATCATTTTACTCTCACTTTTTAAAATGTTTGAGGAGCAAGATCTCAAATCCACGACCCTGTCCCCCCAGCCTAGCTCTTCCTAGGGCTGGCAATAAATCCCTAAATTTACAGATGTTTCCCTGCATTCCCAAATGCCATCTTCCCCTCTGCAGTTCATAGTATCACTATTAACTGTTTTTCTCCATGGTGCGTTTCAAACCGATGCAGTATTTTAATTGTTTACTCATTTATCAACAGAGCCATGGATGGCTCTTTAATTTAAAGATTTATTTTTATGGCTATTTTACTTGAGAGGAAAGCAGAGAACCACCACCTGGAATATGTTATATGGAATGCTTGTGCCTCTCCTCTCAAAATCTTTCTTGGTCATGGACAACCTATGGGAAGACCTTTGGGTGAAGGGTCCTCTTGAGAAACTTTCCTGGGTGATCTTTTTTCAGCACTGCCTCTGTTCCTGAGTTTCTCTCTTTGAAAAGATTTATTCACTTATTTGAGACTCAGTTTTTCAATAAATGTAAATTTTATTTATTCAGTAGACCTGGGGAGACAGTATAAAGTTGTTCCAAAGAGGCAAGAAAGGTGAATTTCAGAAAAATATTTCATTATTACATTCTGTGTATTAAAATTTTTGTTTCCCTTTTTTTTCACCCTGAGTGGATGTAGTAATATTCTGAAGTCTTTTGGGTGATTTCCAATGGCATATCAGGACTTAGACTTGCAAAATCTAGAAGTGTTCCAATACGATTGTTTACAAATCAGTTTCTTTTTTTGGAAATAAGTCATTGACATCTTCATTTTCCGATAGGAATAGATGTTTTGGGATTTTCCTGTTGAACAAATAAAATTGCCTTACAGTCTTCTCTCTTCCTTTACACGTAAACACTGGGTTGAGTGATTTTTCTGGATTATTGAAACACTGGGTTTATGTCATTTAAATTACCAATGGTGATCCAAAGTATTGTGACTGGAGCAGAGGCCTGAGGCCAGTGACTCCAAACTAAAGTTCCCATCTGGAGCCGGCAGTAGGGGGGTTTTCTTTGGCCTAGATGTTTTATGTTTGAGTTCTGCATCCATGATATAGGTGCACTCGGAGTGTATTTTGTGTATTAAAAAAGTCTGTGGTCAGGAGTTCTGTCTCCTGGACAAAAAGTTTACGAATTTGGGAGTTTGAGTCGGATCTTAAACTGAATCTGCCTGAGAGTTTCCTCACTTGTGAGAATGTGAGTAGAGTTCTCTGCAGTGACTGCTCAGGTGTCCCTACCCTCCTTCACCAGGGACTGACCCACCTTGGGGGTTATATCTCAACCTGGGTATCTAGACCCCAAGCTTGGGAATGTGTTTAACTTTCTGAATGTGGGTTTTCTTTCTTAACTGTGGGCAAGCAGGCTTCTTATCTGAGCTGATTTGAATATTTGTGTTTCTTTTCTTTAGATGCCTTTATCTATTGGATATTTCAGTCCTTTAACTCTAGTTTCCCTTAGCAGTTTGAAATTTTATTTCCTTGGTGAGTGTATATAATTTTTGATTTCTTAGGCTTTGAAAAATATAAGTTGATTGAAAAATATGTGTGTAAGGCAAGAAAATCCTGGAACCAAACAGAATTTCTGCTCCTTTTAGGCAACAGAATCTTAAGCTGTGAGATGGGTATGTTTAGGTTCTCAGGCACACTTTTACCTTTACCTCTCTACGCTATTGTGAAGTGGTTTTGGGTTTTGTTAGCTTTCTTATGAGTTTGTACTAAATTGTGTCCATAAAGTAGGCTGAATTCCTCAGGGAAGGATGATAGCTGTTACTGTGTTATTACTTAAAATGTTGTGTTGGTTACCTTTTGTTCTTTTCTTTTCTCGAGCTGTCTCCTGAACTTAAAAGTTATATTATCCTAGATGAAAGATGTGCATCTGGTGGAAAACACTAATTTAAGGGATGAAAATTCCTGATGATTGCTTCAGTCAACCCTTAATACACACTGAGCTTCATTAGTAAATAGACAACTCTCAGACCTTTCCCTTGGAAGAGGTCGCATAATCAGGCTTTGTGTTGATTTTGCATTCTGTTCGTTAGAGACAGAACAAATTAGAATAATTGGCTGGTACAGGGAAAGCACAAAGAACTTTCTTCTATTTTTGTGATGCATCCCGTAATAAGGGTTGAAAATGAGACTAGAGGTAAGAACGTGAAACTCAGAAGAGCAAAGGAGAGAGGATATTGTTTCTTTGAAAATATTCTTTCAGTGTTGGCCCAGAAGAAATAGGAAGCTGAGGAAATTTTTTTTTTTTAAATGATGATTTTTGTGTTCATGATGTGAATTCCACAATTAGTAAGAATCAGGAAGCAAGCATCCTTTTCTACCAAGGACTTGGGAGCAAATGAAACCATAAATACTCCCGGCTCTTGGAAACCCTTTTGGAGCAGTAATCAGAGAAGGGTAAAGGCAAAGCCTCAGGGCAAAGGTGTTCAGAGCAAAGGGATAGGAGGAGAACAAAAGGAAAGTGGATCTTTTTAGAGCTGTCATTTTGAAATTTACCTGCTTCTGATTCAGTGCTGCTTTGCTACCGTGTTGGTCCAGTGGAAATCCTCAAAGCAGGAGCAGCCGTATTTTAAAATAATAAGGTTAGAGCAAGTGACTTTAATCCAGGTCTCTTTAGCTCAAGAGCACAGATGAGAGCGTGAGGAAAGGGTGAGGCCACAAGGAATTGTTCACTGGGTAAATTTTCCCCAAACCTCCCAAACTGGGAGAAATTGACCACTGGATTATGTGCCTTGAAGGAAAGCAAAAATGTTGAAAGCAAAGAGTGTGGAGCTTGTTTAGAAAGCAAGCTCTATCATTTGGTCACCTTCTGATAATAGCATTGGCTGAGACCTGACCATTTACAATGAAGGCACTTCTGTAGGTAATAAGTTCCAGGAGGGCCAGAACTGAGTATGTCTGTTTCAGCATTTAGCATGGTTTAGCATCTTAGAGCCCAGTACATTATTGGCATATAGTAGACTTAAAAATGAATATTTGTGGATTGTCTGAATGAGTGGATGTGTGTGATTCATATCCTATTTGCAGGTCCTATGCCCTACAGTGGGTTTTCAGTGTCAGATTGTGAAAGTATTTATGCCGGGGATTGGCACTGTTCCCTATCTAATCGATAAAGATTACACATCAAAGGACTTTACACTGACAGCCCAAAAGCCTCATAGGAATTACTTAACAAAAAACTAAAATTGGATTCTGTATAATTTCTAATTTATAAGCTGGCCAGAACACTGGTATTTCAGCCAGTCCTCTGGTAGTTCCAATGATGTCCCCATGATCACCCAGGCATAATCAGAATGGCTTTAGGATTTGGGAGCCAAAATGTTCCTCAGTATTTACTGCTTTGCTAGTCCATTTAAGAAAATGGAGTATTGAAAATATAGCTTCGGACACAATATGGCATCTTATGATTTAGCACGAAATCTGAGAAATATAGAGTTAATCTGAAGCCTGCAATGGTAAAGTTCCTTCTGCTATTGAAGTTATTGTCTTTAAACAATGATTCTACATCAGTAATGCTATATATATATATATATATATATATATATATATATATATATATATATATATATATATATATATATATATATATGATATTCAGGTTAATTTCCTCTTCTCCCTAAGCAAGTAATTGGTTGGTTGGTATGAGAGATGGTGTGGCTTCCAAAGGTGAAAAGTATTATTTTGTTGTAATTTCCGGCTACCTAAGGATGGGAGAGGCCCAGGACACTGCAGTCAGTATATTATGTGGAGCAGGTTATATTGTGGTTTATTTATGAACTTTTACATGTTTATTTTCTATGCAAGTTTGTGTGCTCCTTTCTGAATTTTGGTAGATAAGTGTTTTGTAACTTTGGAATACTTGGAGTTATATATATATATATATATATATATATATATATATATATATATATATATATATAACTTTTATATATATATATTTTAACGTAGTAGTTAAAGCCATGAAGAGTGTACTAGTCTACGTAGGTTCAAATTCTGGCTTTACCCTATGACTTCCCTGTGGCTTCCTCTGCTCACCTATTAAAAAGGAGTATAATAAGACTGCTGTGGTGAGTTATATACTAAGTGCTATTTAAGCATTTGCTATAATGATTATGTATACTCGAAGGCAAGGAACTTGCCCCTTGATCGTCTCTGTATTCCTAGTGCTTAAGAATTCCTAGTGCTTTTCTAGTGCATTGTCTTAGGATAGAGATAGCTCAGTATAGTTCTTCTCACTATAAAGTACTGTTACGTTGAAAGTGTTTGCTTGTGTACTAATAATCTATGACATATCTGCTGAGGACAAGGAAAGGAATAGTTTTAAAACTGCAATGGATAACAAAAGATTGTATGATGTAATGCCTTTATTATGTAATGATAAAACTAACAATTGATCGTGGTAGAAAATTTGAAAAACTCCTAGACAAAATAGACATCAACAAAATTTGCAGTAACTTTCAGAGTGTAGAGTTGGCCATGAATATTAGTGCTTTCACATTTTCCAGGACTTCAAGTAGACTCTGCTTCTTGAGTCTATTCATGAGATTTTATTGTAATGATGTTTTCATCATGGGGGGGACACACACACACAGAAATCTGTTTAAAAAAAAAAAAAAAGACATGTAAATCACTGATGTTTCAGATAGCCACATGAAATAAGGTGAGAAAGGTCAACAAGCTGAAAGAATGTGGAGTAGCATCTCCTTAATCGCTTACATAATTCTGATAATTACCTCTTTGTGGATCAAGTAATTAATGGGGAATCTAATTCAAGAAAAATGTATGAACTTCAAGCCTTCTTGAAGCCAAGTATTTCTTTCCACAAAAGGTTACTTTCCGCGGCCATGCTTCCTTATCATCTGACAGGGAAAGAGTGTTGTATGGCAAAGGATCTTCCCGAAGGAGGGTGCTTCCCACGCTGATTGTCATCAGTGACTTCAGAATTACTGTTGCTGTATTACCAAAATCTTAAACTAGGATATTTTTGACAAATGCAGTCCTTAGTTAATTTTTAGAGCTACAAACTGTCAGATGGCTCTGAAATAACAATTGTCTGGCTATTCTTCAGGGTGATCACAATACGGTAATGACCTTGAGGTATCACTAAAAAGCAGGAAGGTGTGAGTCTTCCTTTGGTTCCAGAGTGAAATGCGAGTTGGAGTTGGAGTTGGAAAAGAGGCCGACAACCAAGTGATAGAGAAGGAAATGTGAGGTCATCAGTGAAAAAGCAGGTTTAAGTTAAGGTGAAAAGGCATGAGGAAATGGTCAACCGTTACAGTATTACAAAGATCATCACGAAGCATATCCATGAATGTGGTTTGTATTGCAATCTGCTGAAAAAGAGACAAATATCCTGGCCTGGCCTTCATGGAGATTATATTTTATTGATTCTGATGATAGATTATTGTTGAAGAGGGCCTCCTATAAATTATAACCATGCAAAGGCAGCAAGATAATTTTTTTTCTTTATGTATGTGTTTCTCATTCCTACTCACTTCTCTCTTAGGGGAAGAGAAAATCACAAAAAAACAAAAATGTCAAATCTCAGCTATTCATTTGCAAAATAATTTTTTCCCCAAATTCCAATGGAGGCAATAGGTTAACCGTTAAGATTTGTAAGGCTCAAAAAGCTAGATTTTTACAAAGTGTAGCCAAATTTTATTCCATAAATAATAGCTTTGGAAAGAATATGTGATGATGCAAAGTTGGAAAAAGCTGGTTTTTCTTCCGTAAATGACTTCACTGTGTTGGGAGAAGAGGCAGAGAAGAAATCAAAGTAATTAAACATGGGGTGAGTTTTTCTGATAGGGGACTCTAGTGCTTTAAAATAGACTACATAATCCTAGGGATAATCTGAGGGTAGAACAGACCAATGCCTTATTTCCAATCTGGTACCCTGGAAGAAAACAGTGTATTTCCTTTGAGGTCTTGAGAGGTTTTTCTTCTGCTTTGTTTTGTTTTGGGTTCATTTTGTAGTCAACCTTACTAAGGTATCATTTGCATACAACAAAATGCAGACATTTTTAGCTAACGGTTCAGTGGCTTTTAATTAATGTATACCTTTGTATACCTACCACCCCCATAAAGATAGATAACAATTCTAAAACCCGAGAAAGTTTCCTCCTAGGCTTTTGCAAAAGTATCCCCATCTCCCACCCCAAGGCAACCACTGATCTGTTTTTTATCTTTAGAGATGAATTTTGCCCAGTTTAGAATTTCATGTCAGTTGAATAATACAGTAGGTGCCCTTTTGATCTGGCTTCACTTGCTCAGCATATGGTTTTTGAGATTCATTCATGTTGGGATGTTTTAAACCAGGACTTCAGCCTGGGTGGCTGATTTTGTCTGAAGGCACCTACAGGTACATCTGGGTCTCTGGCATTGTCACTGTCTGTTCTTGGCTCAGTATTTTCAACTTTACTAAGAAGCACAAGGTTGAAGTAAGGAAGATCATTGTCAGTATACTGGAGGTGAAGTGGGTTCCGTTATGTAATATTCTCAGCATAAATTGACCTGCTTGGAATCATTGTGTTGATAATTGACAAGGATACTCTTCCCCCAAAAACCTTGATACTATAAAACTTCTAAAGGACGCTGTCCTAGGACTCTTTTAGTTTTAAATTTTTGGGAAACATTTCTGGAAAATTCAAATGCTCACAACCTGAAAGAAGCAATTATTCATCTGAAGGCTAACTCTGCTCAAGTTGAGTTGTCCGACCTTTACATGCTGATAGAACCCAAATAGCCTTGCAAAACAATGCTCTCTTATTGGATATAAGCACATAGACTATTTAAAATGGACGTGTATATGCAGTAAAGTAAAAAAAAACAAAGACTCTTTGAGTTTCCCTTGCAGGTTTTTAAAATTTTTTCATTTAAGTTTCTATAGCATATGCTAATAGTTGAGGGTAACCTCAGGTTAGTTTTAGGTCCACTCTTTACATAAATGTTGAAGTACTCCATACCCACCTTTTTTCTACCTTCCTTCTCTTCTTCCATCTTTCCTTCCTAACTTCTTATAATCCATTATACTTAATCCTGCATTTGTTGAGGTGGCAATTAGTGTAGGAAAATTGAAAGCAGTGTGAAATGTTGCTGTTCAGAATGCATGTTGACCAAATTCTATATTGAGAAAAGGTCTGAATTTACCCACAGGAACCCTTTCTCAGCGTCTTTGAGTACAGGCCATAGAAACTGGGCTATAATATCCTGACAGGTATGTCGAATTCATAGCAATAGCCCTCAAAGAGCTTACCTAGCGTACGTAGATGCGTATGAATGCATTTAATGATTGCTTTATTGGCAGCAGTGCCAACATACACAGTCTATTTTGTTTTATATCATTATCATTACCTGCTGTTGACCACTGTATACATTGCTAATGGTGTGGTTCCTATGGCTTGTGAATTTCACGGCCAAATAATATGTAATTTATTGCACACTTTAGTGTAGAAGATGGAGACTCCATAAATTTTCGTGTGCTCTTTGCCCCTTTGGAATGTATTACCCTGAGATCAGGCAAAGTAATAAATTTACTTCAAATGTGTGTGATAGCTAAACATCAGTTAGGACTGATGGGCAATATTTCTTCTTCCAGCAACATAACAGTTTTTAAAGACTAAGCCATTGAACGTGGAGTTACTGAACATGGGACTCAGTTCACTGGGATCCCTTCTCAGAAAAATAAAGGAAAACTTGAATTGGATATGTGTGGCTTATTCAAGTAGTAACTGATCAGCTACATCTTGGTGAACTTAATTTGTCACAATCGTTTGGTGTTTTATTAACTCTCTTCCCCTTCTTCCCCTGACTCTCATGAGAATGGATTAGAAGTATCTTAAAACATACTAAGTCGTCTTCCATCCCTGTTACTCTAACTACAAAAGCACACTTTCCTTATCCAACGTAACTTACTGTCTTTTAGAGTAGCTGTGGTTTTAATTCTCTACAGAATTCAAACCAGCAAGAGAAACATTTTCAAGGAGCCACCACATTGTAGAGCTTTAGAAAGAAGACTTTAGAATTAAGGGCAAATATATCATTTTATGGCTAAAGCACCTGAGGCGTAAAGTAGGAAGGTAACCATCGAGGTCAGGGAAAGGGGTTGAAGATCAGGTTTCAGGCTGAGAAAGAGTCTACAGGGACTCAATCTGAGCAGTTCAAAAACTGAAAGGAGACCACGAATGTTCTGGGAAGGCTGGCATCTGGCCTCAAGTGTGGGATTTCAGACAGGGAGTGGGCCCGGTGGGGGGAACTGAGCTTCTGCAGTAGGCAGAGAAGTCCCCCTCATCTCCAGAAAGTGCCACTGACATCAGGGAGTTGAGGGGAAAGAGCAATGAATTCCAGTTCACCTGAGAAAGCAGGCCAATCTGATTAACTCTGAATTTAGGCTTATTTCAGGTACTTCTTGAGAAAGAACTTGGACAAGCGCAAGTCCCGTGCAGCCTCTTTACATCCATGCCCGGTATTTTCTGGTGGAGCTGCTTAAACCCTCCAAGTGACTCCAGTGTTTTAATTTCTCTCTCTATTTAATTCCGACAGTTCTATGATTGATTATTTAATGGGCAAATAAGTAGGGTCACAAAAGAGTGTGAATGTATTTTACAGGATGAGGATGGGCGGAGTGGAGCAGTCTGGAATAGGACTCCAATAAAAAGGGATCTGGGTAAATAAGAACGTCTATTAGAAAGGGAGAGGAATTCGCAAGGAAATTAGGGCCTGACACCATGCCCTTCTCTCTGCATGTTTAGAAGCTAGTTTCTAATTTTCTTTTCATAGGAGATGTCCCTGTGATGAATTGTCTTTTACCTCCACACTGTTTATCACATGGACATATGGTGAAGTTTGCGTGAGAGAAAGCAAGTAGTAGAATTTGTCTGGCGAGCAACTATAAACACTTCCTGGAACAATCTAGGGTAGAAGAAAAAGGAAAGGAAAGTGGAAACAAAGGAGAAAGAAAGCTAATGATGCTGGAGTCTCTCGCTGGGATTTGTGGTATCGCTTTTTGAAACGAAGTACAGAAAGTCAGAACCTGACTGATTGTTTCTTGATCACGGTTTGTTT
This sequence comes from Balaenoptera physalus, assembly GCF_965194825.1. NCBI lineage: Eukaryota > Metazoa > Chordata > Mammalia > Artiodactyla > Balaenopteridae > Balaenoptera > Balaenoptera physalus. The sequence continues at coordinate 508,897 of NW_028126069.1, forward strand.
TCATTTTTGTTTTTATCTTGCTGTCTCATCAGTTATTCCAGCCAGTGCTATGTCATTTTCAGTTTCAGTAAGCATGCCTGTCTTGTTTCCATTCGCATTATTCATGCAAATGTTGATTGAACTGATGACCCCGAGTTATCAAGGAAATATTAGATACACCAGTGGATACATTTCTTAATTTTAGAAAAAAATTACCGAGTGAAGGTTAAAATAACTCCTCTTAAAGTTGTCATTTAAAAAAAACTTCTCCTAACATACAATACCTCATTGCCTAATAATGCCAGATAAATGAAGAATTCCTATGTATTCATGAATGCAGGCTAGTCTGTATATTTTTTGGCAGGTATGACCGTTACCGAGGGTAACGGCCTAGTTTGCTGGCCGTGTCCTGTCTCCTAGAAAGTGGTAGTTTCTGTTGTCTTTCAGTTGGTCCATTGGATATCAGAGGTGAATTTATAAAACTATACTTCCCTTTACACTTACTTTGTTTTGTTTTGTTTTACTTGAAGTATAGTTGACTGACAATGTTGTGTTTCAGGTGTACAGCCAAGTGATTCAGATATATATATTTCTTTTTCAGATCCTTTTCCATTATAGGTTATTACAAGGTATTGAATATAGTTGCCTGCGCTATACAGTAGGACCTCGTAGTTTTATCTATTTTATATATAGTATACACTTACTTTGTGTGATCCTGGCTGGTCAGCCCACATGATTACTTTCACTTCTGATATAATTTTTCAGGTCCAACCTCAAATCTTTGATAAGAAGTTATTTTAAAATAAGTTTATTAGCATGTGTGTGCTCTAAATCCAACAGTAGTTATTAGAGATATGGTTTTGCACTAGGTATTCCTCTCTTTTTTGTTCTTGGCCAACCAATCGAAAATTAGCTTTTATTTTCTGGTTGGTTTGCTAGATGTTTATGACTATAATAAAAGTCTTAAATTTTGTCTCATATCTTAAAACACAATCTGAATTAGCAATGGATATTGTGCTCTACATAGGGGCTGTGATATAAGTATAGTTTCCAACTTCAAAAACATATAACCTAGAAGGGAACACACACAGACACATATGCAGCAATTATGGCAACTGCATTTGTTTACGAAGTGAAATAGTACTGAGATGGATAAAGTGCTAGCAAGCCTTGAACAGCCAAATCAGCTTCAAAAATAGATGTGCAGTTCTTTAAAAATATTTTTAACATTTTTCCAGCTACATGTAGAATATAACTTAGCATAAAAACGGTACGGGTTTTATTTTAAGTAATTTAGCATTTTGACATCCTCATAATGAAATTAAATCCAGGAGGAGGTTTCTCTCCATGATCTCTTGAAATGGTCCTTGATCATCCACAATATTTCCCATCATCACAAAGGTGGTACCAAGGGCAGGAAACTCCAACATTATTAAAGTTTCATAAAGCCAAGTCAATTTTAAGAATAGAATGACCCCAAACTGATAAAGGTCTTGACAGATAATTTCAAGGGAAGCATAAATTATTTTCTGTTTGTCACAGGGCAAAAATATTTAGGTTGAGTTAATGAATGGTAGAGTTTTTGAGTGGAGAGTGTCCTTAAAATATTATGTAGATCTGTACTGTCAACAGATGCTAGCCACATGGCATTATTTATATTTAAACAAATTTAAAAATAAGATTAAAAATTCAGTTCCTCAATTGCATTTGCCATATTTCAAAGATGTTTACTAGCTCCATGTAGCTACTGAGTACTGCATTGCATGGTACAGATATAGAATATTTTCATTATCACTGAAAATTCTATTGAGCAATACTAAAATTATACCCAGATATTCACAGAGAAGGCAACCAAGTCTCAAGGAAATAATATAACTTCCCCAAGGTCACACAGCTATGTTTTGAAAGAAAAACAAAATGACACAAAGGAAATAGTAACAGAGGCATTAAAGAAACCCAGTAAGTTTCTGGAGCAGTCAAAGTAGGGTTTAAAAGTGCATACTTAACTGTTAGCAGGGTTGAAGCTCTTGATGGTTGGTAAGATCTACCTGCCTGAATTTGGACATGAGCATTTTATGCAATGAATTAAAAGCAAAAAATCATTTCAGCGAATGGCTGCCAGCTCCATATTTTTAGCCACTGCTGTGCTTCCAGATTATGTTTATCACTTTCATGTACAGGGCACCACTGTGATATGTGATGGTTTATCTGACCCCAGAGAAATCAAGAAATCTTGTGGGGGTTATGGCTATATTTGAAAAGGTTGATTTTTAAATGCATCATGCAGACTGGCCCTGTTTTAAAAGGGATTCCTGCCATCAAATAATCAAAATGTAAACTCTCTTCTCACCTTGCAAAAGTCAAAGATACTCCCTGCATTTTTATTATTTCGTTGAAATCCAAATATTATTTTTCCATTCTCTAATTTGTTTTCCTCACAGTGTGATCAGCTATTGCCAAGGAAGGAAGGGTTAGATGTATCAATCAAAGTTTGCTAAAGGCCCCCTAGGTAATTGAACTCTCAGGAGAAACAATCGTCATGTATTCTTTTCCTGTTGTTTCAATATCTTCGTAAAGAGTCATTTCAATATGTTTGGTTCTGTAGCAGAGGTTCTGTGAAGTGCTTCTGTTCCTCAGAGGTCCAGAAAGCCTGCGAGTCTGTGGGTAAAGGTGGGTAAGGAGAGAGAGGGAAGGAGGCTAGAGAGAGGCTCAGTGCTGAGATAAGGACAGTGTTCTAAAGCCTCCTGGGGGTGAGGCTGGGGTGCACAAACACCCACGACTAATCCAGACAGAAACTGAATAATCAAGGGGACGAGCACTGTGAAGTCATGTGGTCACCTCTCCCTCTAGAAATACACATTGCCCTCAGTAAGCCTCCTCCCGCCCCAGAAGAGCATTAGGAAGGTCTGGAGAGGGGGAGTATTGGCAGAAATAGAAAAAGCAGGTTGAAGGAATTAGCCTGGAGCAGAGAGACCAAGAAACGCAAGCCAGCAGATGGAAGGCAGACTTTTCATGGAAGTCTCCAAGCCCAAGTCAAGTTCTGGGACCACCAAGTACAAGTCAAAGAGTGCTCATTTAACCCCTTTGGGCCCCCACGCGAGTGGAGGAAGACTGGACAGAGAGGGAGAAGGGGCCATTGAAGGTACAGTATTTACTATGGGATTTAACTCCTGAAAGGCCTCCCAGTAGCTTCAGATCTGCTCAAGAATCCTTCATGTCCTGCTGGTTCCCAGTGAGTGGCTCACAGCTTCAAGGCCTCCTCTGCCAGATGGAGAACTATTTCAAGCATCCTGCCTCTATTTTGTACTGTAGCAATGCAGACAGGAAACCTGACCCCATTTTCAGGTTCTAAAGAGAAATTCTAAGTACCTGAAAGACTGAGGAACATGGTGGCTTTTATTTAAGATGTGGAGATAGAGAGCACATACCTGGACTTGGGCCTGCAGCAGCACCAAGGGTTCCCTTTATTTTCTCTCCCGTCTGTGTTTCTCCTTTTCCCTCCGCTGGATTAGCCACGGGGACTCCAAGTTCTTCATTCTGCGGTCCTGGTACCAAGATTTTCCTGGGAATTACAAAGTTATTCACCTTCTACATTGAGCACTTCTTATTTTTTCCCCGGCAACGTAAGTCATCCTTAAGAGGAGTCAGGGTGCTAGCTCTTAAATATATTTTAGTCATCCTTTTGTACATTAAATGCTCTTTCTTGGAGACTGCTCCTGACATGGTGTTCACCGTGCTCTCAGCTGGCCTTCTGAAGTTCTGCCCTGCCTTCCCCACCAGGTACAGTTCAGGAGCTGCCTACCTCAGGGTGACAGGTTATCTTCTAGTTGCTTTATTCCTTTCCCTCTTACATTTAGAGAACATAATTTGAATACATAAACTTCTCTGTGACCACAGCTTTATTTGCAACCCACAGGTTTTGTTATGGCATATTTTCATTATCATTCAATTAATAAAATTCTAATTCCCATTGCAACTTTATCTTTGACCTACATAATGATCAGAAGTATGTTTTTAATATCCAACTATTTGGTAAAATATTGGTTATATATTTTTTAATTTCTTGCTTATTCGGAGTCTTGTTTTATAACCAGCATATAGTCAGTTTTATAAATGTGCCACGTGCACCTAAAAATTTCTGCGTAATATATATATTCCATCATTGTTGGTGCAGGGTTTTATGTAAATTTAGGCCAGAGTTTTTAATGATGGTATTCAGATCTTCTATCACCTGCTGATTTGTTGTTGTGGTTCTATGTTACTGATCTAGGTAATTTAGATTATTCTATTTCGACTTAGTTTTTTGGAATTTCCCTTCATATACTGCATTGAAGTTTAGATATATAATATATTCCTTGTAAAGTAACAGTGGGTTTTATTATCCTGCCTTATCGCCAGTGATAATTTTTGCTTTCAAATCTGTGTTAACATTAAAAAATCTTCAATTGTATTTATTGTTGTTATGACATAATTTTTGAATCCTTTAATTTACAGTCTGACTCTTGTCTCTTGTAAGTGGCATAGAATTAGGTTTTTTGTTTGTTCCAATAATCCTTGTCCTTTAATTTGAGTATTTACAGTTAATGTATTTTCTTATAGACCGTTTACTCCTTGTTTACTATTTGTCCCACCTTGTTATGTTCCTTTTGCTCTTCTTTCTTCCTTTTAGATTTCTTCAAATTCCATTTTCCCTTGTATTAGCTTGTTATTTTTACATAAGTAGCAGTTACACATGTACCATGACTTATTAGCTTTTTTACTGCTTCTCAAGCAATGCTGAGATCTTAAATTTCTGACTACTTTTTTCCTCTTCCATTTGTTTTTAATGCATTCTAATTTTTGATATATTTTATTATTACTCTTTTGTGCAGTTAGATTTTATTTAGGTTTATCCACTTATTTATCCTTTCTGTTATACATAATTCTTTATAAAGTCCTTATTTTCATCTGTGATAACCTTCCTTCTGCCTGCGGGTCTCCATTTATAATTTAATTCAGTCGGTTCTGATGAGAACATATTTTCTAAATTTTGTTTGTCTGCAAATTTCCTTATTTCATCTTTCCTTCCAAACAACATTTTCTCTGCGTCTAGAATTCCCAATGGGCAGCTCTTTTCTTTAGCACTTAAAAATGTTATTCCATTATTTTCTAGTATCCAATCAGTTTCGTTGAGAAGTAAGCTGTAATCTTAATCCTGTTGTTCCTTTGAAAGGAATCTCTTTTTTCCTGGGGCTGCTTTTAAGATGTCATGTTTTTCTTTGTTATTCATGAATTGTACTGTGGTGATCTTAGGTGTGGTTTTCTTTGTATTTATTCTTGTTGCATTTTTTTTAGTGCTTATTGAATGTATGGCTCCATATATTCTTTTTAGTTTTAGACAACTCTCAGCTGTTATTTCTGAAATACTGTTTTCATCCCAATCTCTCTCTCCTTTTTTCTTTGGACTCCAGTTTACACATATGATAAAAATGTTTCCTGTGGCCCATATGTCTCAAATGCGCTTTTGTGTACTTCTTATTCTTTTCGTTTCCCATGCTTTAGTCTTAATATTTTTACTACTCTATCTTCCAGTTCACTTACCTCTCTTTACCTGTGTCCAATCCACTACCGAGTTTTAAATTTCGTATAATTTTTATTTCTATCAGTTCAACTTCAATCAGTTTCTACTTTCTGGTTGTCAAGTTAAATTCTCCACCTTGTCATCTATTTTCTTGAACTTGATAACATTTACCAAAATATGTATGAACTTTAATGTTTAGGTCATCTATGATTCTGATTCTGTTTTGTTTTTCATTCATTTAATTCTCCTTTTCTTGGTAGTCTTGGTGGTTCTTCAGTGAATGAATACCAGACTTGGGATATGACAAGTTGTAGAGAATCTGAATGACATTACAGTTGCCCTTTGAACAACCTGGGTTTGAACTGCACAGATCCACTTATACATGGATTTTTTTTCCATAAGTAATACAGTACTACATGATCTGTGGTTGGTTGAATCCTCAGATTCAGAACCACAGATAAGAAGGGCCGACCATAAAGTTATATGTGGATTTTTGACTGCACAGGGAGTCAGCGTCTCTAACCCCTACATTGTTCAAGGGGTCAACTGTATTTTCTTGAGGAGAGAATTTCCTATTCTTAGGTAGGGAGCAGAGGGGACGATCACCTCAGTCACTGGACCAACTTCATACTCATTTTCCTTCTTTATCAGGTTCAATGTAGACGTTGCATCAACCTTCCTAACACACAGACACACACACACACACACACACACACATATGTACAGACTTTCAATGTCCTAGTTCATATCATTAGTTTTCCACTGGGCCAGAAATCTTTCATAGGTTCTGAACCCCCGTTTTGTCTCTTCAGCATTATGAGCCAACTAAGTCTTTGCTTTGACTTCAGTTAGCTTTTGTTTGACTTCTTAGCATCTTGCCTTGTCTACCTACTTATACATGGAAACTACTGCAAGGGAACACTGTTGCTGAATCCAGCTCAGTTCTCTGAATCTTTACTCTCTCTGTGATTTTGGTCCTTAAAATTCTAGCTGCCTTGTTTTTTCTCAATTCCAACTCTGGTTTCCTTAGTCCTATGACATTGTCCTAAGATCTACTGGCTTTTCTGCCTCTTAGGAGTCACATTTGGTTTCTCAGACTTTTGCTCTTCATCGGTAGTTTCTAAATGACTGGACTAGAAAAGCATGTGCACAATATTGTTCTCACTTCAGTGAGTTTCTTTCTCTACTTTACTCTTCTAGGTCATGGCTACCTCAGTAGCTTTCTAACGCTCACAGTCAAATGTTGCTTATGATTTATCTGGCCTTTCTAGTATGTTTTCCTAAGGTAAACTGATATAGTTGGAAACAGAAGTTTGTACCCACCATTTAAAAAATTCTGTTTTGTCTTTCTATGAATTCTCTTCTTCTCCCATCTTCTGTCACTTTTTCCCACCAAAAATTCCCATTCTCACAGATAGATTATTTTAAGATTAAAAATTATTATTAAGCTAATATGTGAATTTTGAAAGGAATTAATTTTGCTTTGAACAAGAACACAGATTGGTGAATGGAATATGGAAGATTCCTTAAGACCTTTTTCATCTCTAAGAGTAGTATCCAACCATCGGTACCACAATAAGTTTGTCAACTGTGGAAGAAAGCAGTCTTTATAACGTCAACATTATTCAGTAATCTCAAAAACTGCTTCACTTTCCTGCTCATGCCACCAATTTCCAAATGTTCAATGGGAGCAGAGAATCATGGGATGGGACATGGAGAAATGGCCTGTCATAGTAACTATAAATATTGGAAGAATGAAATTATAAATAAAGAGGGTTTTCTATGAATATATTTGAAGTGTTTGTTCCTAAAGAACTTGTAGAATAAGACTCAGAAGTTTAACATAGAAACACTTCTTGATAAGTATGAAACTCAGTAAAATTTATCTCATAATAGTTTTTTCTTTTGTGTTATGTGATTGTCAGGGTGACACAAAACTATTTTTATCTGGACTTCACAGATCTTATTTTTACTATGGGATCAGTGACCCTACATGTTTGAAAAGTGGCAAAATAGTTAAAATTGGAACATTTCCCCCA